>NC_086452.1:31054155-31391655 GCF_028390025.1 Pseudophryne corroboree
TGAGCACGACTGCTGAGAAGTGGTAGGACAGACATATCACATGACAGAGTCCAATATGGCTGCATCCATGCAGCCAGACTGTTTACTTCAGATAATGCAGTGCTCAGGCATGTTGCAGACAGCCACAGGATGCACGGATCACAGGGAGACAGCACAGATGAACATGGTAAGTAAAGCTAAGACCCGTATGTGTAACACTATGGATGCCAATCATCCCTTACCAATTGCCTTCCCTACTCATACAATGTAGGATTTAAAAAAAGGAGGAGAGAGGCATTTCTTCTTCTCCACAGCTGGCCTGGCTGGGCATGGGTAATCAGTATGTGCCCACTCCTGTCTCTGTGCCCCTGCCAGCATCTCCCCATCATGAATCTTGCCATACTCCTCATAAACCCATATTACCTTTCTTCCCTCCATTTGGACAGGTGAAGGACGCATTGGGCTATACAGCGGCTGGCAGGGATGGGCAGTAGTTGTGGGTGACTTGGTGATGTTGAATGGAGAAGTGTAGGTACTGATGGTTATGTGGGAACAGCAAGAATAACCCCGCAAGGCCTGCTAAAACTGAACTTTTTTGCTAAAAACATTTTTAGGTATCATGAGGTGTTGCTATCTCAGCCTTTAGAAACCAAAAATGTATCCCAAGGTAATATTTTACAGCCGGTTGGGTGATAATTGAAGACCACACTACCATGCTGGTATCTGCAATTCCACCGACGCTGTACGCTCCGAGTGTTTATGGCCAACTGGTCGTATACAAATATATTTCCCATTTGGCTGAAGCTCATCTCTGTGATCTACTCATAAATGTTCCATCGACTTGTGTGCAGATTACAGAGAAAGGAGTCTACGCAAGATGTCACTGCCCTGTTATCAGCAAGCATCCAAGGAACATATTGTTACAGCAGGCGAGCCAAGAGTTCCCACTCAGCGAGAGTTCCCACTCAGCGAGAGTTCACAATTGTTTTTATTTTTCATTTCTCCATCTGACTGTGGATACAACTGAATCTTGCATCACGTAATCCTCTGCGTGTGCGCTCTTACTGCTGAGATTTCTCTCAGACCTCCGTCCACGGAGCATTTTCTGTTATGAAGACCACTACACCAACAGGCTGCAAAAACATTAAAAAGGTTGCCTTGTGCAATGCAAGAGGTTTTAAGGGCACAATTTGGAGATATTGAAGAGATACCTCCTGCGTTCCATTCGGCAGCCTTTGCAGCAGCTGTCCGCAAACTGTTCTATGGGGACTGTATGTAACAAAATACACAGCGTGTAGCTTTCCCGATCCTGCATACGTGGGCGAACGCAACCTTCATTGGGGCAGCCCTGCCAGAGAGGGATCTTATGATATCTCTCCAGCGGGCTGGAGAAAACGGCAACATGCATTGAGTCTTCTTCACATTGCACATGAGCAGCTGGTGAGGCGCACAGTAGCTCGACTGGGCTCTGAACACGGTAGTACAGTGAGTCTGCACACGCCATCATTTTACTTCTTACTGATCAGCAGGCTCTTATACCCTCCATCCAAACAGAAAATTCCTTACTGCCAAGATATGCAGAAATAAGGAATCTCCATTTTCAGGGGCAAATTCTAATGGACGTGGCCCTAAGGATCCCCTGTAGGTTGATAAGGAGTTTGAGTTTTTCCTGTGCAAGACCCGGGAGTGCTACAGAGAAAGGTGTATGCATTATATTTATTGATGGGCACCAGGGCCAGTACTTGTTGCACACTTGCCTACATTTCTGCAAGTTGCAGGAGACTCCCGATGTTTCAGGTAGTCCCGCACACCCATGGAAGAGTGGCCAAATCTCCTGCATCCCACATGCTTCCAAGAGAAGCGGACAGGATGAGGAGATTATACCCAGGATTTGTGGCTTCATATGGAGGGATAGTACTAATTGACGTAAAAAAAATTGCCACATTTCCGAAAGCTCTCACCTCCCAGCTTTCCCTCCGTCAGCCAGTACCTGAAACATTAAAATACCATTGTATTTATTCGTTACAAAACTAGGGTTGAGTTCAGCTCTCGCTTTATCAGGACCAGAACGGTGGCGTAACTATAAAAAAGGTGCCCCCCCCCCATCCAAAAAGTTTCAGACTCCTCCCATGGTACTTCCTTGTTGTCAGGGTTTCTGCTCATTATCAAGGGATTCCCCAAACTCCGGCCGCCGCTGCTGTGGGTCTGCTGCGCCTGCCCCCTTAAAAAATGTCCCTCCCAAAATGGACGTCACCTCCTCTGGCATCCTTAATAACTGTCTCCTCTGAGGTGGTGGCCATTTTGGGAGGGACATTTTCATTGGGGACAGGCACGACAGGACTGCAGACAAGTATCTCCAGTTACAGGCAGTGGCCTAGCAATAGCCCCGCAGACCCCCCAATGCCTAATAGCCACCCAGCACCTCCAAGCCAAGGCGGGGGTCTGTGGGGGCTATTGTTACACTACTACCTGTATCTGCATCAGCCGGTACCTGAAACATAAAAATACCCTTGTATTTATTACCCCCAAGGTGGGCAGCAATATTACAGCCTACCTGAGGTATGTCACAGGGTCACACAAGGCTCGGAGCCACCTCTCTGCACAGAAACTTTCCTCAGCGCTATTGCAGGTGGATAAATATAGCCGAGGCTGACAATGCTGCTGGGAGGGAGTCACTATAGCCCCAGGGTCAGTGAAGCACTGCGGCAGACAGACCTTCCCATCACCACTGCACTCTGTCACCACTCGTCTGCCTTCCGCTGTGAGCACAGCTTCAAGAAGATGCCCTTAACCGGCAGGCAGCCCTAAGGTCTGTCCACTGCTTACCAGAGCACTGTCGGACCGCAGTGGGAGTGTGGGGTGGGTTATGGCATGACGCTGTGGCTTACTTGCCTACTCTCCCGGAAGCTGCTGGAGGCTCCCGTTTTTTTGGGTAGCCCCTAGCACCCCTGGAAAGTAGGCAAGACTCCCACATCCTGCTCGCATCTTAGTGATGCGGGCAGGATGGAGAGATACTCTCCTGAGTTCGTGGGTCTGTGGAGTGAGGAAGGGGTTAAAATGATGCGAATCGTGTAATTTTCGCCCGGCCCCCTTTCCGCAAATCGCAGCGTTTTCGGGATGTGGGGCGGGACTCCTGATATACTCTGTGCTGCTGGGGACCCTGCTCCTCCCACTATATAACTCTCAGTCTGTGGCTTCCTGCTTCCTCTAGTCCCCTCCTCACATCATGTCACTGCCCCTGTCACATGCAGCCCTGTCCTCACTGACACATCACTCATCTCCTGACATACTCTGTGCTGCTGGTGACCCTGCTCCTCCCACTATATAACTCTCAGTCTGTGGCTTCCTGCTGCCTCCATTCCCCTCCTCACATCATGTCACTGCCCCTGCCACATGTAGCCCTGTCCTCACTGACACATCACTCATCTCCTGATATACTCTGTGCTGCTGGTGACCCTGCTCCTCCCACTATATAACTCTGTCTGTGGCTTCCTGCTGCCTCCATTGCCCTCCTCACATCATGTCACTGCACCTGTCACATGTAGCCCTGTCCTCACTGACACATCACTCATCTCCTGATATACTCTGTGCTGCTGGGGGACCCTGCTCCTCTCACTATATAACTCTCAGTCTGTGGCTTCCTGCTGCCTCCATTCCCCTCCTCACATCATGTCACTGCCCCTGTCACATGCAGCCCTGTCCTCACTGACACGTCACTCATCTCCTGATATACTCTGTGCTGCTGGGGACCCTGTCCTCACACTATATAACTCTCAGTCTGTGGCTTCTGGCTGCCTCCATTCCCCTCACATCATGTCACTGCTCCTGTCACATGCAGCCCTGCCCTCACTGACACATCACCCATCTCCTGATATACTCTGTGCTGCTGGGGATCCTGCACCTTCCACTATATAAAGTACAGTCTGTGGCTTCCGGCTGCCTCCATTCCCCTCCTCACATCATGTCACTGCTCCTGTCACATGCAGCCCTGCCCTCACTGACACATCACCCATCTCCTGATATACTCTGTGCTGCTGGGGATCCTGCACCTTCCACTATATAAAGTACAGTCTGTGGCTTCCTGCTGCCTCCATTCCCCTCCTCACATCATGTCACTGCCCCTGTCACATGCAGCCCTGTCCTCACTGACACATCACTTATCTCCTGATATTCTCTGTGCTGCTGGGGACCCTGTTCCTCCCACTATATAACTCTCAGTCTGTGGCTTCCTGCTGCCTCCATTCCCCTCCTCACATCATGTCACTGCTCCTGTCACATGTAGCCCTGTCCTCACTGACACATCACTCATCTCCTGATATACTCTGTGCTGCTGGGGGACCCTGCTCCTCCCACTATATAACTCTCAGTCTGTGGCTTCCTGCTGCCTCCATTCCTCTCCTCACATCATATCACTGTCCCTGTCACATGCAGCCTTCTCCTCACTGACACATCACTCATCTCCTGATATACTCTGTGCTGCTGGGGGACCCTGCTCCTCCCACTATATAACTCTCAGTCTGTGGCTTCCTGCTGCCTCCATTCCCCTCCTCACATCATGTCACTGCCCCTGTCACATGCAGCCCTGTCCTCACTGACACATCACTCATCTCCTGATATACTCTGTGCTGCTGGGAACCCTGCTCCTTCCACTATATAACTCTCAGTCTGTGGCTTCCTGCTGCCTCCATTCCCCTCCTCACATCATGTCACTGCCCCTGTCACATGCAGCCCTGTCCTCACTGACACATCACTCATCTCCTGATATACTCTGTGCTGCTGGGAACCCTGCTCCTTCCACTATATAACTCTCAGTCTGTGGCTTCCTGCTGCCTCCATTCCCTTCCTCACATCATATCACTGTCCCTGTCACATGCAGCCTTCTCCTCACTGACACATCACTCATCTCCTGATATAGTCTGTGCTGCTGGGAACCCTGCTCCTTCCACTATATAACTCTCAGTCTGTGGCTTCCTGCTGCCTCCATTCCCCTCCTCACATCATGTCACTGCCCCTGTCACATGCAGCCCTGTCCTCACTGACACATCACTCATCTCCTGATATACTCTGTGCTGCTGGGGACTCTGCTCCTCCCACTATCTAACTCTCAGTCTGTGGCTTCCTGCTGCCTCCATTCCCCTCCTCACATCATGTCACTGCCCCTGTCACATGCAGCCCTGTCCTCACTGACACATCACTCATCTCCTGATATACTCTGTGCTGCTGGGGACCCTGCTCCTCCCACTATATAACTCTCAGTCTGTGGCTTCCTGCTGCCTCCATTCCCCTCCTCACATCATGTCACTGCCCCTGTCACATGCAGCCCTGTCCTCACTGACACATCACTCATCTCCTGATATACTCTGTGCTGCTGGGGACCCTGCTCCTCCCACTATATAACTCTCAGTCTGTGGCTTCCTGCTGCCTCCATTCCCCTCCTCACATCATGTCACCGCCCCTGTCACATGTAGCCCTGCCAATGACTTGAGTAGACAGGTCACTGCCACCCACAAGCCTAGCACACATCTCCATTCTGTGCCCTCTACACAACTAGCGCATAGTACATCTGAGAACAACAAAGTGCTCAGACCCTGATCAAACACTTCTTAAACAGTCTGCAAAACCTTTAATCTAATTGATGCATCAGTAATTAATCGTCATTTTCTCATCTAGGGAAAAGCTCTAAACATAAAACGGGGATAAGAGATGCTACAGTATGTGTCGCTGCACAGGGCTCACTGCTAGTTACTATTCATAAATAGCTTTAGGTGCTTGCAATTTAAGATGTGCAGACCAAGAGCAGAATTATTGCATCTTTTTTACATCCTAGTCTTGTTCTGATAATATTCCATGAAAGACCAGCGTATATATCACAGCCAGATGCCAATTAATGCAACACAACAACCCAGGGGAATTCTGTGGATGCGATATATGTTTTGATTTAATTAGAATTAGCTATAATTTATGTCTGGTGCTGCAGCGTTTCCAGCTACAAGACGACGTTATTAGTGGGTAAAAAAACATGGATGAAAAATCACAGGATGGGAATATGTGGTAGAACAGAATGGAAGTTAGGTCTTATCATCTGCTATATGCTGATTATTGCCAATACCAGTGTTAATACCAAATGTACACACAATAACTCATCACGTTAGGTAGGTCATGGATATTTGTATTTTACATATGCAGAATTATTTAATAAATGTACTGGGTGTTCCTGGACATTGAATGGGACATTGGCGTTTGTATAACGGGTGCAGTGTGTAAGGTGCACACAGGCCCCTGGGTCCAGAGCGGCCCACACTGCACCCATGTTTTATTACTTAACGACCTCAAACATACAGCCAATGTCATTAAGAACTATCTACAGCGTAAAGAAGAACAAGGAGTCCTGGAAGTGATGATATGGCCGCCACAGAGCCCTGATCTCAACATCATTTAGTCTGTCTGGGATTACATGAAGAGACAGAAGGATGTGAGCAAGCCTAGATCCACAGATGATCTGTGGTTAGTTCTCCAAGATGTTTGGAACAACCTTCCTGCCGAGTTCCTTCAAATACTGTGTGCAAGTGTACCTAGAAGAATTGATGCTGTTTTGAAGGCAAAGGGCGGTCACATCAAATATTGATTTAATTTAGATTTCTCTTCTGTTCATTCACTTTGTATTTCGTCAGTCTATATATATATATATAAATGCGAAAGCCCTCCCTCACTCACTCACTCACTCACTTACTCCTTTATTTACTCACTCGCTCACTCACTGACTCATTGACTCACTCACTCACTCACTCACTCCTTTATTCACTCACTGACTCACTCATTGACTCACTCACTCACTCACTCACTCACTCACTCACTCATTACTAATTCTCTCACTTCCCGATACGTTAGGAAGCTGAAATGTAACATAGTTATTCTTCATGTGGAAAATAGGAAAACGACGTAATCAGAATTTTAATAAACCTCCCCTAAGGGGATGAAAAAGGGGTTGACATAATTACGTAATTACCGATGTGTGGCTTGCATTGCGTGAACGGTAACGCCCAAACGGACAATTAAAATTTGGATTGCACCTCCAGTGTGTAGAATTTAATAAACTACAAAAATAGTCCTGTCACTTTTTACTTTATCTGCTACGGGTGCTCCTCGGGTAACGCCAAGAACCATGGATTAGTATTTACTTACATTAAGAAGCCTCAAATTTACATTGGTTTACCAAATTTTTACCTCTCATTTATATTTACAACCGTGAAAATCAGAAACTCCCGTGCGAACAACGGATAGAACAGCTAGTTGATAAAAATAACTATTAACTCTTCTACTTTTGAAAGTATTCTTACTTTGCTGCATTTTTTCCATACCTGTCTAAAATTTTGCACAGTATTGTGTGTGTGTGTGTGTGTGTGTGTGTGTGTATATATATATATATATATATATATATATATATATACACTGCTCAAAAAAATAAAGGGAACACTTAAATAACACAATATAACTCCAAGTCAATCACACTTCTGTGAAATCAAACTGTCCACTTAGGAAGCAGCACTGATTGACAATCAATTTCACATGCTGTTGTGCAAATGGAATAGACAACAGGTGGAAATTATAGGCAATTAGCAAGACACCCCCAATAAAGGAGTTGTTCTGCAGGTGGTGACCACAGACCACTTCTCAGCTCCTATGCTTTCTGGCTGATGTTTTGGTCACTTTTGAAAGCTGGCGGTGCTTTCACTCTAGTGGTAGCATGAGACGGAGTCTACAACCCACACAAGTGGCTCAGGTAGTGCAGCTCATCCAGGATGGCACATCAATGCGAGCTGTGGCAAGAAGGTTTGCTGTGTCTGTCAGCGTAGTGTCCAGAGCATGGAGGCGCTACCAGGAGACAGGCCAGTACATCAGGAGATGTGGAGGAGGCCAACAACCCAGCAGCAGGACCGCTACCTCCGCCATTGTGCAAGGAGGAACAGGAGGAGCACTGCCAGAGCCCTGCAAAATGACCTCCAGCAAGCCACAAATGTGCATGTGTCTACTCAAACGATCAGAAACAGACTCCATGAGGGTGGTATGAGGGCCCGACGTCCACAGGTGGGGGTTGTGCTTACAGCCCAACACCGCACAGGACGTTTGGCATTTGCCAGAGAACACCAAGATTGGCAAATTCGCCACTGGCGCCCTGTGCGCTTCACAGATGAAAGCAGGTTCTCACTGAGCACATGTGACAGACGTGACAGAGTCTGGAGACACCAAGGAGAACGTTCTGCTGCCTGCAACATCCTCCAGCATGACCGGTTTGGCAGTGGGTGAGTAATGGTGTGGGGTGGCATTTCTTTGGGGGGCCGCACAGCCCTCCATGTGCTCGCCAGAGGTAGCCTGACTGCCATTAGGTACCGAGATGAGATCCTCAGACCCCTTGTGAGACCATATGCTGGTGCGGTTGGCCCTGGGTTTCTACTAATGCAAGACAATGCTAGACCTCATGTGGCTGGAGTGTGTCAGCATTTCCTGCAAGACGAAGGCATTGATTGATGTGAACTGGCCTGCCCGTTCCAAGACCTGAATCCAATTGAGCACATCTGGGACATCATGTCTCGCTGCATCCACCAATGCCACGTTGCACCACAGACTGTCCAGGAGTTGGCGGATGCTTTAGTCCAGGTCTGGGAGGAGATCCCTCAGGAGACCATCCGCCACCTCATCAGGAGCATGCTGAGGCGTTGTGGGGAGGTCATACAGGCACGTGGAGGCCACACACACTACTGAGCCTCATTTTGACTTGTTTTAAGGACATTACATCAAAGTTGGATCAGCCTGTAGTGTGTTTTTCCACTTTAATTTTGAGGGTGACTCCAAATCCAGACCTCCATGGGTTAATAAATGTGATTTCCATTGATAATTTTTGGGTGATTTTGTTGTCAGCACATTCAACTATGTAAAGAACAAAGTATTTAATAAGAATATTTCATTCATTCAGATCTAGGATGTGTTATTTTAGTGTTCCCTTTATTTTTTTGAGCAGAGTGTGTATATATATATATATATATATATATATATGTATGTATGTATATATCTAATACCGACCCCATTAATGTACACATTGTACACTGGGCACTGTATGGAATACAGTATTTATATTTAACACTAGAGATGGTCTATAGTATAGGCTGTATCAAACATATTTAACTAATATAAATAAAATAATTGGTCAGGAAAAGGTTAAACATCCCATAATAAACAAACAAACATAATAGAACCAGTAGCGACAGAACTGCACATTATAAGCACACATTCTCCCACCTCATGGTAAGGCACCTGTCTCTTCTTCCTGACTCTGGTCCTGTGCACTGATTAAGATCAGATCCACACACACAGCTAACTTGGTAGAGGAAGCTGTTACCAGTGGGCACGTGCAGCAGCTCTGCTCTGTACCCTAAACTGCATGTTGTGGCGGCAGCTGTAGTAAACTTATAATATACTATTGCTATTGTCATTATCTGAGCCGCTGGCCAAGAAGAGGGGGGTTTCCAGGCAACCGGAACCCCCCTTGCTTTTGCCTAAGAGATGTCTTCTGTGCACCCACCACTTTTCCCACAGTGTTACCACCTCTAGTGCTTAGCCTTTGGTTAATTAGCCCGATACTTAAAAGGTGCCTCAATCATGTAGAAATAGCTGTTCCTGCATGAATATGGCTTCATAAATAGGTCCCACAGTCATTTATCACCAAATACAGTGCATAAAATCTATGCACACTTGAAAATAGTACTTTGTCTCCGTGTATTATATAATACCCCCTCCGAAGTATTCTGAAACACTTGTAAAGTGCTGTATACCCGGCGGCACGCTATAAATAAACGTATTCATATATAACAAAAAAACATTTCTCCACACCTGACAGAAAACTCTATTCCATTGTTCTTTCAACAGAATTAACTCCACACTCTGTCAGACTGCCTGTGGCTTCCATACACTGCAGATTCCAATTAAAGGTATGATTGTGGATTCGACTCCAGTGGTAAATTGCTTATTCATTTTAACAAATGCATTAACATGCAAGTGCTTACAGTAAGGGGGATGCGGGGTGGAAATGGCATTCTGGAAATATGCTTCTAACTCCGACATCTAAAGTTTATCTTTCATGCAAACGAAACATTTATGGGTATTGGGGGTCATTCCGACCCGATCGGTCGCTGCAGTTTATCGCAGCGATCGGGTTGGGGCGGCACTGACATGCGGGGCGGACTAGCCCCGTGCTGGGCGTCCCCCCGCATGTCTGAGTGCCTGATTGTAGCTGTGCTAAATTTAGCACAGCTACGATCAACTCGGAATGACCCCCATTGTGTCAATCACAAAAATATTTGCCATTATGAAACTGGTTGACTTGCTCACCCTGTGATTAGATGCTCTGCAATATCTAAGAGGGATGACGCTGTAGAGCAAGTGTACAGCGCGGTTGGCATAGTGGTTAGTAATGATCACCCACAGCACTGAGCTCTTGGCTTCGATGACCACCAAATTCTGTGTGGAGTTTGTCTTTAGAAGGCTTCATACATCACCCTCATAATCAACTCAACCCTCGGCTTCACTCCACATATCCACTCCTTCTCACAGTCTCCTAAACACCTCCTTCTAAACATTGACAAAATGTGCCCCTTTCTCACCCAGGCCATAACCATAACCCTGTTTCACACATGCTCATTATATCTCGTCTTGACTGGTCTAACCTGCTCCTCCCAGCTGACCTTCCGCTGTCCTGACTTTCCCACCTACAGTCAGTCCTGAAGGCTGATCTTCCTCGCCTGTGTCCTGATCCGCTACGCCAATTTGCCTTCCTTGTCTCCCCATAACCCCCTGGATTCAATCCAAGCCTTTTCATGAACTTCTCCTCTTCACATGTCATCCAAGATTAATCGCTCCATTCTTCCTCTAACTTACTCCTCTCCTAACACCTCGCACTCTTGCCTGACTTCTCTAGTGCTGCTCCCCACCTACGGAACTCCCTACCTCACCCAGCCAAATTCTCAATCAACCTCCAATCTTTCATGTACTCTTTGAAAACCTACCTCTCTAACACCCTACCTCTCCCTCTCTCTACCTCTCCCCAGATCTACTGTCATCCTGCTGCTCCTACCACAACCACTCATGTCTATTTGCTCCCACCTTCTTTTCTTTGCCCCTCCCTCTAGACTGTAAGAACTCCTGAGCCCCTAAGGTCCTCTCCACACGATGACCCTTGTCTACCTTGACAGTACTTGGCAATGTTTTTGTGTCTAACTTTGATCTGTGTTATCGCTATTTTCCTATGTTGTACTTTTACATGTGAGTTTTTTACTTTTCTATGGGCGATATTCAATTGTTTTGCGCCCTCGATATCCCATCTAAACTGACGGGAGATCGTAGGGTGCAATTAATTTGTTTGTTTGTTTTTTGTGCTTATTGCGCCCATAAAGGTGGGGTTTATCCGCATAAAGCAGCTAAATCCGGCTAAAGTGCTGGGCACGATCACAAAAAGTGCCATTTGGGCGTCCATACGGGTCACTTTTTCGCACATTTCAGCTCGCCACCCCCAGGGAGTGCGAAGTGAAATGCAGACACCGGCGGCCATTCGCGCCCGAACGGAGCTATCAATTGAATGCTGCCTGCGGACAAACATTCCACCTTACATGTTACCTGTAGCTGCTTCTATGTTTGATTCGTATTCATATGTTCTGTCCAGTGTTCTGGAAAGTGTGGCACCTTACCAAAAAACGACGATGATGATGATGATAATTATGATGATGAAGATGTAAAATAAATAGTTTGCTCAGAGACCTCCAAAGTGCTTCCTAAATCCCTCTGCTGCCTGTAATCAAAGTGTTAATTCTAATGGATTGTTGATGGCAGAGAGAACGAAGTACAGCCATCTGTGATCTGACATTTGCATAGCCCAATGTAGGTTACAGATTGTTGGCTTTTAAGAATTCCGTCATTAATGTATCCCCTAGTGACAAAATCATTTGCTATGTAATTTTGCCACGCTTTGATGTATAGCACAGCACTCTGCAAATGGGTCTGTCTGACTTAGCGCAAGACTCCGAGGAGCCGGGGAGCTGCTGGTTGATGCATAAAACCCACTGGAAGCGCAGCACGTATTTTGCCGCTATATAGTAAAAGACACATATCCAGGCCATTTAGTTGTGTGAATGATTATGTTTGCAACATTCAAAGCGACGACATTGTATCACCATCCAGGGATATTTGGTGGCTTCATATTTATCACATGTGATCTTATTAGACAATAAAATATACTGTGCAGAAGCAGAAAGCAAGGGATTGTTTTAGGATAAGATGTTTACGCATGCCAAATTGTTTTATTACCACGCTAAGTCACTGAGCATATTATGGTCATGGCTGTCTACACTGTTACCGTCTTTTGCTGTCAGTTCCTAGTGTCAGTATGCTTATTCATTATCATAGTTTAATGCAGCAATCCCATGGAAAATGTATTGCTTTTTTTTGTAAAGCAAAAATCACAGTGGGGAGAATAGAAGTACAAGCTTTGTTATTTGTGTCTTTGTTTTTGCTTTGATTTGTTTCTTCAGGTTGCTGTAGAAGATCTGCAATTCTATGACAACCACAGTGACATGACACATGGTGTAGTGAACTGTAGAACACCCCCTGCCTGATTTTAATCTGCTTTGTGCACTGTAAAGTCCTCCCCCTCCTACTCCCCGCTCTACCATCGCATGGTACGCTGAGACCATTAAGGGGAGGATTCAGTCCTGATCGTTGGGCTGCTAAATTTGTTGTGCTGCATTCAGATAATCGCCGCCCAAGGGGAGTGTATATTCGCCGTGCAAGTGTGCAATTGCATGTGTACGCCGAGCTGCAAAAAAACCTTCAGACAGCGAACGGCTACAAATCCGTTCGCACCTCACTCACCATTGAAAGATTTTTCCACTGTGTGCAGTGTGTGCGCAGCCCAGGACTTACTGCTACAGTGTGATGAGGACAGGCGGATCGGGCCCGGAGCTGACGTCACACATCCTCCCAGAAAAAGCTTGGGCACACCTGCGTTTTCCATGACACTCCCAGAAAATGGTCAGTTACCACCCACAAATGGCCGCTTCATGTCAATTACCTTGAGAACACCCGTGCAATCAAAATTTTCTCACCATCCTGTCGCTGTCTGGCGATGCCTGTTGTTGCCGCTGAGCGTGCGCATGGCGGTGCATACACATGCGCAGTCTATTGTTAATCGCCCACTGTGCGAAAATGCACAGCAGCAATCAGCTCTGAATCACCCCCTAAGTCTGTGGGCTTAATTCAGACCTGATCGCAGCAGCAAATTTGTTAAATAATGGGCAAAACCATGTGCACTGCAGCGGGGGCATATGTAACATGTGCAGAGAGAGTTAGATGTGGGTGGGTTATTTTGTTTCTGTGCAGGGTAAATACTGGCTGCTTTATTGTTACACTGCAATTTAGATTTTAGTTTGAACACATCCCACCCAAATTTAACTCTCTCTGCACATATTACATCGGCCCCACCTGCAGCGCACATGGCTGCGGGGGTGTTTTTAAATTGGCGTGCGAGAGGGGGGGAAGGTGCAGGGGGGACAAGTGACGGGGCAGGGCGAGGTCATCGAACGCTGGGATTGCCAGCCCCAGCGCTGATTCCCGGCTGCCTTGCGATGCCCGAGAATCAGAATAAGCCATTATAAAACTAAGCCCTCCCTCCAGCCAATAGGAGTCCGGGAGGGTGGGCTAAGCTCCATAATGGAGTATGCTGATTCCTGGGTGCCGTGCATGCTACACGGCTGTCTCCAGGGAATCAGCAGGTAGTATGCACGGAAATCTTCTGGGGTAGCCAGTGCTGTCACTGCTGGCTACCCCAAAAGATTACCGTGCATACCATCGAATGGGTTAAATGGCACCTAATAAACATCAAACTCAAACTATAAGGGGTCTATTAAAGGGCCCCATAATTTCCCAAAAAGTAGGTGAAAATAGACATTGTCACCTACTTCTGTGGAGTTTAAGTATTTGGGCCATATCCCGGTGATTTTTCCTAAAATTTACAATTTTATGAAAAATTAAACTAGCTCTAGGGGTCTCTAGGGGTGCGAGAAAAGAAATCACGGCGTCCCATTTTCTGTCCCCTAACTGAATAGCAAAACCCTGCGGTTGCGGGAAAACCCCAACGCCGCAGTTTTTTTTCCATTTCCTGCCCACAACTGAATTTGCCCCTATGCCTACAAACATCCAGCATCAGTCCAGTTCCTTCCCCCTAGATTCTATAATACACCTCATCACAACTTTAACAAATATTGATTGATAAGCTGTTGCATTCAATTATTTGCTTGAAATAAGGCAAAACCTTCTAAAATAAAAGAACTCTTTAGAAAACATTCATTTAAAAAACAAACAGGTATAACGATGGTGCAACTTATCACCATGCTATATAAAAGGACACAACAAAATGACAACTGCTTAAAACAAATATTTACATATCGACAATTTTTAGAATATGAAATAAACTGATATATGGATGATGCAACCAATCACCGTGCTACATGGAAAATGAAAAACAAGATGCCAACTGTTTCAGGCAAATATTTTTGTCCCACGTTAAACAATAAGGGCAAACAACAAAACAAAACAAAACAAAACAAAACATAAGTGCTTAAGAACCTGCTCAACGAGGAAGTAAATTTGGCCAGGGGATTTAAAAACAAAATACCACTTGAAGAACAAAGGGTTCCAGTTACAGCGTAGGCCAGTGGTTTCCAAACTTTTTTGAATCACGGCGCCCTAGAATATCAGAATTTTTTTCACAGCACCCCTAGGCCAAAAATTTCTTATTCAGAAATTTAGAAAGAAATATTACATTAAGTAGATCGCGTTTATATGTCATCCTTAGGGTCAGTTGTGTGGTGAGGGACAAGATTTGCTTCTGTTTGGCCACATATTTTATGACTGGCAGCCACCAGCACTGGTTTTGCCTATTATATTGACCATGAATAATTTGAATTGGTCCTGGACCACCAATCCAGGGCACCCCTGCAAGTGTCCCGAGGCACCCCAGGGAGCCACGGCACACAGTTTGGGAACCTCTGGCGTAGGCTGTACAGGACTTCCAGACCCTTACACTGGAGTGGATGTGAATGTGAAGGAGCTGATGAGCCCTGAACTGTAGAGAGTGAGACAATAAGTTATAATATAATATTATAGAGATCTCTTTATCTGAATATACAGCCATTGGCTGACGGTAATCTAATCTATGCCTAATGCATCTCTTTAGTGCCCCAAATACCTGCGCATTGCAGAAGACAACTTAAATAATAATGTTGTTAACTTAAAAAAAAAAAAAAAACATATTAGAGGATGCACCTTCCCTGTAGAGCTTACTCTTTAGGTATTGGGATACATAGGGGAAATTTATCAACGCTTGGAGAGAGATACAAGTACAGGGAAATAAAGTACCAAGCAATCATCTCCTAACTGTACATTTTTTAAACACAGCCTGTAACATGGCAGTTAGGAGCTGATCGGTTGGTACTTTATCTCTCTCCACTTTGTTTATCTCTCTCCATGGCTTGATACATCCCCCTAGAAAAACACTTAACTAAGGGGGTAATTCAGGGTTGATCGCAGCAGCAAATTTGTTAGCAGTTGCAAAACCATGTGATTTGGGTGGGGTGTGTTCAAACTGAAATCTAAATTGCAGTGTTAAAATAAAGCAGCCTGTATTTACCTGCACAGAAACAAAATAACCCACCCAAATCTAACTCTCTCTGCACATGTTACATCTTCCCCACCTGTAGTGCACATGGTTTTGCCCAACTGCTAACAAATTTGCTGTTGCAATCAACTCCGAATTACCCCCTAAGAGCTAATCACTATATTCTTGACTGTTAAAGAAGTTACATCGGTGCTCCAAAGGGGAGACAGAAACAGGGCACAACCCGAAACATAACAGATTAAGCCAAGACAGGGCCATAATGGTCAAATGCAGTGAAAAACAAGGAACATTGGGGGTAATTCCAAGTTGATTGCAGCAGGAATTTAGTTAGCAATTGGGCAAAACCATGTGCACTGCAGGGGAGGCAGATGTAACATGTGCAGAGAGAGTTAGATTTGGGTGGGTTATTTTATTTCTGTACAGGGTAAATCCTGTCTGCTTTATTTTTACACTGCAATTTAGATTTCAGTTTGAACACACCCCACCCAAATCTAACTCTCTCTGCACATGTTATATCTGCCCCCCCTGCAGTGCACATGGTTTTGCCCAACTGCTAACAAATTTGCTGCTGCGATCAACACTGAATTACCCCCCATAGATAAGTTCCTCAGTTGAGCAACTTCCGATCGACCAAGCTGATTTGATGCCTTCAACTCAGTTGCATCATTTTTGTGATTTTTTTTGGGGTCAGTCCATTAACAATTCAACCTGTTTTTTAGAACCGCATTCATAATTGCAACACATAAGTCAACCGTGCTTGATGGACTACACAACAGAGTCATAGTGAATGCTCAGTATTTTGACAACCATGAACTTTCTCAACTAGGTTTGTCTTATGGCTGAATCTTCCATGATTCCTGTGATTTGCCAACTGTTGGATACATTTGACAAACTACTGAAGTACGAGAACGGTTTTCTGGTGCATTAGCAATCACTGGAGCAGAAAACAGGTAAGTAAAGGGAGATGATAGAAGTCCCTTCTCGGAAATCCTATAATACAGGTATGGGCAGAAAATTGAGATCAATTATTCTTTACAGGAAATTAAATTATCTCCATAGACTATAAAGTTTTGTAAATTAGGCTATATTTTATTTATACAACTACGGACGTATCACAGCTGTGGATGAACCTAACGGTATATTGGATCTGAAAGACTGTTGATTGTATTTAATACTGTATTATTGTATATTGTATCGGTGAGCGCTAATAGGGTTCTATTCACATTTTTTTTTAATGTATATCCCTTTCTCGGATGTATATGGTGAATTGGTGATACATCTAGGATAGAGCCTCTTTCTGTTTTTGTTCAACTTACCCGTGCCTCCTTATTTTTATTAACTCTCTTCCTCTACCCAAAACTCCCTCTTCCTTCTCTACTGCCTACTAGTTCTTCTTCACATAACTTACCACTCCATCTAGAGTCAGAAAATAAAATGAGTCTTCATTAACTATACACAACATAGCACAAGGACACAGAGAATAACGCTTTTCCACCTTTGTAATCATTGATGGTAAAATGTGTATGACCTGGTCTATTTTGAACAGTGAATAGTTGTTCGGAATCCAGTTCTGCACTGCTTCACTTACAGAGAGTGAAACAAAAAAAGAAATTGTAAATAATAATAATAATAATAATAATAATAATAATACAATGAATTATTGTAAATTATTGAGGTAGAAAATGCTTTGTGAAAGTGGCAACCCCACATACATGTTATTTTTCCTTTTTCCTTCTAATAAGGCATTATTTCCATTTGAGAAGAATTTATAGTACACAGAGCAAACAGAGATCATGCGTACATTCCAAAGACTCTCTGCTCACCAAATCATGTGCGATGTGACTGTTGTTTCCATAGTAGTCACATGATCAGATGCAGAATTATAATTCATTAATAACAGCCTGAAGAAGCAAATAAAGAACAAATGGTAAATACTCTTTCTATAGCTTGCCGCAGAGCATACTTGGCTACTCTCCTGGAATGCCTGGGGAGACTCCTAAATCTTGCATGGCTTTCCCAGACCCGTGGAGGGGTAGATAAGTGTCCCGGAATTATTGCCCAGCTTGTCGCTCCCACCAACGTCACAGGCTAATTTGTGTCATATCGGCACACCACCTGCTTGACAAATCCGGGTAATCATGACTTTCTTTAGTGGCGGGCCACAGTGATATTGGCTGGGCCATGGCACCCACACCACCCCATAATATTGTTGATTTACTAATTTAATAATTTACATCATCATTATATCAGTCAAGAAATCTAGTGCAGAAGTAAAATTCAAATTGTGACACATTAAATGTACAGGACAAGACCTGATCCCTACCACAGATGGGCCATGTGGTTCTTATGTTCCATCAAATTCTCTGTTTCTGTGTTTCTATGGGGTCGCAAGAGTCTTAAATGGTGCATGGCCTACATCACAAAGCATACCCGGAAAGACTAAAAGATCTTAACATGTATAGCTTGGAGCAGAGAAGGGAAAGGGGCAGAGGCGGAACTACCGGCAGTGCAAGCAGTGCGTTGCACTGGGGCCCGTCTCTGTTCAGGGGCCCAAGCATGTAATGAGTCAAACTGACTCATTACATGCCGCTGTGTGCTGCGGGCAACCGCTGCCCGCAGCGCACAGCCGCCTGGAGAGAGAGGAGAGGAGCGGCGCGCACTGCAGCGGTACGGGGTAAGGTGGAGGACGGAGGTGAAGGAGGGAGCCGCAGCAGCGCTTTGTTACTGGTGGAGGAGCTGCTGCTGCTGCTCCTCTGCTTCACTATAGGCTGTCTCTGAGAACAGCCTACAGTGAAGCAGAGGGGCAGCAGCAGCAGCGCCTCCACCAATAACACAGCGCTGCTGCGGCTCCCTTCTCCTCCTCCCTCCTCCTTCTTCTCTACTGCCCGGGAAGCTGCACAAGGAGCCTGAGCCAACAGAGAGGGTAAGTATAATTTTTCTTTCTTTCTTTCTTTCTTTCTTTCTTTCTTTCTTTCTTTCTTTCTTTCTTTCTTTCTTTCTTTCTTTCTTTCTTTCTTTCTTTCTTGGGACTGCCTGCCGCAATGTGTAAAAAGGGGGAATCTGCCTGCCGCAATGTAAAAATGGGGAATCTGCCTGCCGCTATGTGTAAAAAGGTAGAATCTGCCTGCCGTAATGTGTAAAAAGGGCACGCTGTCTGCCGTTATGTGTAAAAAGTGTATGCTGTCTGCCGTAATGTGTAAAATGGGGATGCTGTCTGCCGTTATGTGTAAAAAGTGCACGCTGTCTGCCGCTATGTGTAACGAGGGCACGCTGTCTGCCGCTATGTGTGACGAGGGCACGCTGTCTGCCATTATGTGTAAAAAGTGTATGCTGTCTGCCGTAATGTGTAAAAAGGGGTTGCTGTCTGCCGCTATGTGTAACGAGGGCACGCTGTCTGCCATTATGTGTAAAAAGTGTATGCTGTCTGCTGTAATGTGTAAAATGGGGACGCTGTCTGCCGTAATGTGTAAAAAGTGCACGCTGTCTGCCGCTATGTGTAACGAGGGCACGCTGTCTGCCGTTGTGTGTAAAAAGTGCACGCTGTCTGCCGTTATGTGTAAAAAGTGTATGCTGTCTGCTGTAATGTGTAAAATGGGGACGCTGTCTGCCGTAATGTGTAAAAAGTGCACGCTGTCTGCCGCTATGTGTAACGAGGGCACGCTGTCTGCCGTTGTGTGTAAAAAGTGCACGCTGTCTGCCGTTATGTGTAAAAAGGGCACGCTGTCTGCCGTTATGTGTAAAAAGGGGAATCTGTTCGCTGTAAGGTGTAAAAGGGTCTCTACCTGGTGTAGTGGTGCTACTGTACGGCGTAATTTGAAGAATGGAGACTACTGTGCACCGTTTTATGAATTGGTATTATTTTGTGGACACACCCCTTCCCCACGAAGCCACGCCACTATGTATTTTTGCGCGCACCTACGGCGCGCACTGCCCATGGGGTGGACTTGGATGGGATGGGGGGGGGGGGGGGGGGGGGCAAAGCATTTTGTCGCACCTGGGCCCACCGCTTGCTTGTTCCACCACTGGAAAGGGGGGACATGATAGAGACTGTCACATATATCAAGGGTTTTACCAGGGAACAGGAGGGAAACATTCTTCAAAGGAAGAGAAGTAATAGAACACGCGGGCATGCACTGAGACTGGAGGGGGGAGGTTCAGGGGAAACTTGAGGCAAAATGACTTCACAGAAAGGGGTATCCAGTCTCTACGTCGAAAAGATGTAAGTCGACAGTGTCTTGGTCGACCACTATTGGTCGACAGTAACTAGATCGGCAGGGTCTCTAGGTCGACATGTTCTAGGTCGACAGGTGAGTTTTTCACCCTTTTTTTTCAACTTTACGATCCACGTGGACTACGATTGGGGACGGTAACCTGTGCTGAGCGCAGTGAGGTACCTTGCCCGAAGAATGGCGAGCCATGAGAGGGGACGCGGTGCACTAATTGGGGTTCCCGGTCACTGTACGGCGAAAACGACACCAAAAAAATATTTAAAAACTCATGTCGACCTTTTGACATGTCGACCTAGAATCCCTGTTGACCTAGTTACTGTCAACCAATAGTGGTCGACCTAGACATCTAGACATTGTCGACCTTCAATATAACACCCACAGAAAGGGTAGTGGACAAGTTGAATAGCCTCCCAGCAGAGGTGGTAGAGGGTAAGACTGTGGAGCAAATGAAACACGTAAACACGCTCGGGCTAGGCATATTAATATCCATTACAAAGGGGGTTATTCATAGGGTCAAATCGCATGCTGGGGCCCCCCAGCACAGGGCAAGGCCACCCCGCATGTATAGCGATCGCATTGCAGGAATTGAAATAGAGGACAACCCCTGTACCCGCAGCCAGGCTGCACATGCAGGTGAACCGCCACCATGTTTCCAACCACCCCAAAATGGTCATGACACGCCTACGTTTGCTGCGCCACTCCCCACCAACGCTGCATCACCACACCCACTGTCTGTCAATCATAATGCGATCGTATCCTTCTGGGATGCGATCGCGTTATGATAGGTTGCGCATGCACATTGCACCTGATGCGCATGCGCAAACAGACAAAAATCGTCCGTTTGCAATTTTCAGCCACCTGCGACCAGGTCTGAATAGCCCCCAAAGAACTAAGAATACAATTTAGAGTTGAGGTTATGAAAAGGTTATAAAAGGGGCAGACTAGATGGGCAAAGCGGATCTTACCCGCCGTCAAATTCTATGTAACCTGCGCCCATTACAGATACGCCGCTGTATCAGATTAAAGTGCATTTTGTCCTGCAAAATTAAACGCCGTTTTTGCATATGTGTGCAATCATGCGCTTAATTTGTATTCAACATTTTATGTCCCAAATGGCCCAACTTTCCCCACCAGATGGTAAGAAGTTTGTACCAGAGTAGAAACTGCTGTCTTGTCTCACAGTCCACGTACGTTCCCTGTAACCCTGAGAACATAGTCACTGCGGCTGTCACTTTGGTGCCAAGCTGCAATAGAGCCTCAGTGAAAGCTAGCGTCCGGTTGCTGTGGCTTAGTACAAGCTATTCATTTAAATCTGCTGATAGAAAATGAGCCTTACGGTGTCCTCGTGGTCTGTTATTCCAGCCAGTCACAGAATAGACCCTTCCAGACAGACAGCAACTCTGCAGGACTTAAATGAACTTTTTCACCTGTTCCTTTGACTTTCTGCCAGTTGGAAAACTTACAAGGTCTCTGTTTGCCTGGAGATACAGAGCATCAATTATGTATTTTGGAAAGGTATCAACTGGCTCTGGGGTACAGCATGGTACAGTATGCAGCGCCAGATACCGCAGGAAAATTCTGACCTGCTTCTAAATGCTACACATGGGGAGTAAACGGTCAGCAGTGCGCAATTTGTGCTGTCCGCAGCTGATAACTCAGATTAGATTGCAGGAGATTTTAAGGTTAATGAGGGACAATGTAATATCAGCCACGGGGAAACACAGACAGTATAATATCAGCCACGGGGAAACACGGACAATGTAATATCAGCCACGGGGAAACATAGACAGTGTAGTATCAGCCACGGTGAAACACAGACAGTGTAATATCAGCCATGGGGAAACACAGACAGTGTAATATCAGCCACAGGGAAACACGGACAATGTAATATTAGACAATGTAATATCAGCCACGGGGAAACATAGACAGTGTAATATCAGCCACGGTGAAACACAGACAATGTAATATTAGCCACGGGGAAACATAGACAGTGTAATATCAGCCACGGTGAAACACAGACAGTGTAATATCAGCCACGGGGAAACACAGACAGTGTAAAATCAGCCAGGGAAACACAGACAATGTAATATCAGCCACGGGGAAACAATGACAATGTAATATCAGCCACAGGGAAACACGGACAATGTAATATCAGCCACGTGGAAACACGGACAAGTTAATATCAGCCACGGGGAAACACAGACAATGTAATATCAGCCACGGGGAAACACGGGCAGTGTAATATCATCCACGGGGAAACACGGACAGTGTAATATCAGCCACGGGGAAACACTGACAGTGTAATATCAGCCACGGGGAAACACGGACAATGTAGTATTAGCTACGGGGAAACACTGACAATGTAATATCAGCATGGGGAAACACGGGCAGTGTAATATCAGCCACGGGGAAACACTGACAATGTAATGTCAGCTACAGGGAAAAACGGACAGTGTAATATCAGCCACGGGGAAACATGGGCAGTGTAATATCAGCCACGGGGAAACACGGGCAGTGTAAAATCAGCCACGGGGAAACACGGGCAGTGTAATATCAGCCACGGGGAAACACGGGCAGTGTAATATCAGCCACGGGGAAACACGGGCAGTGTAATATCAGCCACAGGGAAACATGGGCAGTGTAATATCAGCCACGGGGAAACACGGGCAGTGTAATATCAGCCACGGGGAAACACGGGCAGTGTAATATCAGCCACGGGGAAACACGGGCAGTGTAATATCAGCCACGGGAAATCACTGACAATGTAATATCAGCCACGGGGGGAAACGGACAGTGTAATATCAGCTACGAGGAAACACTGACAGACATTAAAACAAGATTAAAATACTTTGCAACAAGCACACATTCTAAATTAACGTTTATATTCCCAAAACACTACAAAGCAAGGATGCAGGCTTGCCCCCGCATGGGGCAGCCTGGTCGGCATTACAGGGTGCGGTACGGGGCATGGATGTGCGTTTGCTTCATCGCGGCCCCGCCCCCACTCTTCGATGCCCTTATTATCGAGTAGCGAGGGCGGGACTACGATGATGCGCTTCAGTGCGAATCGCGTCATTGGCCTCCCCAGACCGCCCACTGTGAAGAACGGCTGTGGGGGGTTACGGGGGTGTGGCTGGTTCTGGGAGACTCGGCTACAGATATTAAAGATACTGGAGGAGCCTCCTCTAGTATCTTTTAATACTTTCTCCTCTAATGTGGCGGCCATCTTGAAAGGTACATTTTCAATAGAGCGATGCGGATGGCGGTGGATGTACGGAGACGGACGGCGGCATGAGCAGCCCAGGCCCTCTCTTCTCTGTCAGAGAGGCTGGACCCGGGACAGCAGTGCCCCCAGCACCCCCCTGATGGCAGCCCTGCATATAGTGTCTATGTGACTATGTGTTACAGCCCCACCTTAATCCGTTCCCACTCTGTCTCTCAACAACGCAAGTGCGTGGGAGGAGGTGAGACTGAGAGAAGAAGCTACAGGCAGTAGAACTGAGTGCTGCGGGAGGGCCGGGGCCTGGAGGCGTCCGGGCCCCATAGCAGCCGCACCCCCTGCACCTACACCCTTGCTGAAGAGCATTATAGGTGATGCCCACCACGCATAGCGCCATGCATCGTTGTGCTTAACCTGCAACTTTATTACCAATTCCTTTGCAACAAAATACTAATCCCAAGTGCCCACTGCCCAGGGCACTATAAGTGACTTTGGATACAGCTGCGATGTGAATAACACAATACATTCTCCTTGCAAATGCGCATATATCCCAGACCATTACAATTTTATCATGACTCGTCCCAGTTATTGACCACTGAAAACCTTAATATGGAATGAAATTAAGGGGGATATTCTTTTTAATTTATTTTCCATGATAATGTTTGTAAAAATAAATATATATATATATATATATATATATATATTTATTATGAATAATTGACTACTAAACAACCCAATATAAATGCAAGTACGCATAATGATTAATAGTTACAAGAACAAAACCAAAAGAAAGTTTAACTATAACTCTTGGCATATTCTGTATCTGTGTTATATCCGCCCTTTTGACAAAGGAGAGCTTCGAATTGGGCCATCTGGTCACATCAGAATTGATGTAGGAATTCCATCCAAGAAATTCATTTGAACGCGACTTGAATTTAAAAAAATATACAATGCCAATTATGAAAACAGATAAATGATTATCACTCGTATCCAATGAAGTCTATATTAATTTACCTTCATTAGTAATATAATAACACTGACCAAAGAACCCTTAGGAAAGAGTCAATTACTATAGGATTCAGATTATAAAGCAGGTTTATATATGCATCTAGACTGACTTCAATCGACTATACCACCTCTGAAATAATTATTTACAGTACTTGTCAAGAAAAGTGTAGTTCAAATAAAAATTGGTTGCCGCGCAACATTACCATGCATTATTTTGAAAGATCCCACATTAAAAATGCACATGAAACGCGTAGGATAATGTATCTCAAGTGTGAAATACACGATCACTGTTGTTTTAGCTATTTGTTGTGAACTATGTTTTTTTTTCTACTAATAATTTAGATTTAATACATTTCTAACACATTAGCATCACAAAAGCATGTTTGCCCAAAATTACAGAAGTTTAAATGACTTAGAACAAGACAGACAATAAGGGACTAAAAGCAAATGCAGGTTGAGTATCACATATCCAAAATACTTTGGACCAGAGGTATTTTGGATCTTGGATTTTTCCATATTTTGAAATAATTGCATACCGTAATGAGATATCATGGCGATGGGACCCAGGTCTAAGCAGAGAATGCAATTATGTTTTATTTTAAATACACCTTATATACACAGCCTGAAGGTAATTTTAGCCAACATTTTTAATAAGTTTGTGCATTAAACAAAGTTTGTGTACATACACAAAATACATTTATGTTTCATATACACACAGCCTGAAGGTCATTTAATACAATATTTTTTATAACTTTGTGTATTAAGCAAAGTTTGTGTACATTGAACCATCAGAAAACAAAGGTTTCACAATATCTGTCTCACTCAAAAAATTCCATATTTCGGAATATTCCGTATTTCGGAATATTTGGATATGGGATACTCAACCTGTACTGAACACCACCTTAGTGGATCTGTGTTCACTTTCAGTGTACTGTACAATTAGTTTAGGAAACAATAGGAAATACATTTATTTATTTAATTATTTACATTTATTTTTATTTAATTAATTTACTTGGGTGGCTGAAACAAGCACAGATCCAGTAATTTAGGGAAAAATGTCTATGGAACGCTAAACCTTAATTTTATTAAAAAAAATACTAAAAATGTAATTAGAAGCCATTTTAAAACTATTGTTATCAATCAAATCACAATGAAGCAATAAATAAATAAATGAAAAAACAGAAACCATTTTTTTTTCTTACATTTATTATTGGATAAAATATCCTTTTAACAAAGAGCACCCATTGCCAGTACATTATATAATAGTGATCAGGCAAACTTACACTCTTCTTCCGGTCTCTTCTTCACCGGGGCAAGCATCTCCTGCACGGTGGAGTTTCCCTGGTACGGTGCAGGATCTTTACACATCCTGAGGTTCTCCATTCTACAAGAGATGCAGATCACCTAACGTCAGTGAATGTCCAGAAACAATGAGATCCCTGCAAACAAACATTTGCATCAAAAGCCCATATCCTCATCCTCCTCTTCTAAAGATGGCCGTTCACAGCCAAATCTGGTTGGACAGCTTGGACTTTTTGACTTACTGGACCCAACACTTCATAATGCATTGTTCCACACAGGGATGTCTTGCTCAAAATCCGTCCAGATATAACAAAAAATCTGGGTATCCAATGACCTCCATAGGTGCATATCCCAGGCCATTGTACGACCAGGAGGAAGCAGACAGGGATGGCTGTAGTTTATAATCTGGTCATTCATCCTAGATGTCAAATGACCTGATCAGCATCGCAAACGTCTGACCAAATGGTGCTAAGTGGCTCAGATCCAGTGGTTCAGCAAATGGACTCAATAACCAGCAGATATTGAGCGCCAGATGTTCAATGTAATATCAACAAGAGAAATTACACCAAAGTATATATACTAACAATGATCTTGGAGATGTCTCCAAACTGGAGATTCAGGTGGACATCAACATATAGCACTTAAAATGCAGAGCTACCATTCACATGTTGTGACCTCAATGAGCTAAGTAACTCTAAAGGTAAAGATGTTTTTTTCCCCCAAGAACTATCCTAAGTAGGAGACAATTAGAATCTGTGAGAAAAGAGGAATGTTCTGAGATACTGTATCTACCTGCTCCCCTCAATGCAGAGACTCTTGGCTGATGATTTTCTAGACCAGCAGTAAACAGTAATACATAAAAAATAACTTCACTACTGTGACATTCTTGGCCAACACAGACACGGCCAACACAGAGACAATGCCACATTCTTTGTGGTGTAAGGTAATGGAAAACAAAGACAATTATTATTATAGGACTCCAAAATGGTGTATTAAAGAGTTCACGATCACATCATGGTACTGTATGCTTCACAGTCTTTGTTTGGGGGTAATACTGTACTAAAATTGCAGGTGTCCAATCTCTAGTGCAGGTTTGTTACATTTGGTGAGTATCAGAAACAATGTGTCCTGATGCATATTCCATGTAGGTATTCTGGAAAATAACACAAAATATTTCTGCATCAACAATCCTGTAGTCAAATTGCCTGTTTTATTATTATTATTATTATTATTATTAGGAACAAGAAAAAACACAAATGGGCTCCTAAACTCTGAATGCTGCCTGGACTGATTATGCATTAGGATGACCACAATATTATTATTATGCTTTTTTAACTTAGCGCTGACATCTTACATAGTGCTGTACATTGAGGAGATCAGGAGACATTGAGGGGATGAGGATACATTGAGGGGATCAGAACACATTGAGGGGATCAGAACACATTGAGGGGATCAGAACACATTGAGAGGATTAGGACACATTGAGGGGATCAGGAGACATTGAGGGAATCAGAACACATTGAGGGAATCAGAACACATTGAGGGGATCAGAACACATTGAGAGGATTAGGACACATTGAGGGGATGAGGATACATTGAGGGGAAAAGAACACATTGGGGATCAGGACACATTGAGGGGATCAGAACACATTGGGGGGATCAGGACACATTGATGGGATGAGGATACATTGAGGGAATCAGGAGACATTGAGGGGATCAGGATTCATTGAGGGAATCAGGAGACATAAAGGAGATCGGGATACATTGAGTGGATTGGGATACATTGAGGGGATCAGGATACATTTAGGGAATAAGGAGACATTGAGGGAATCAGGACACATTGGTGGAATCAGGAGACATTGAGGGATTCAGGAGACATTGATGGAATCAGGAGACATTGAGGGATTCAGGAGACATTGAGGGATTCAGGAGACATTGAGGGGATCAGGAGACACTGACAGGATAAGGAGACATTGAGGGGATCAGGAGACATTGAGGGGATCAGGAGACACTGACAGGATAAGGAGACATTGAGGGGATCAGGAGACACTGACAGGATAAGGAGACATTGAGGGGATTAGGAGACACTGACAGGATAAGGAGACATTGAGGGGATTAGGAGACACTGAGGGGATCAGGATACATTGAGGGGATCAGGAGACACTGAGGGGATCAGGGTACATTGAGGACATCAGGATACATTGAGGGCATCAGAACACATTAAGAGAAAAGGGAGACATTGAGGGGCTCGGGATACATTGAGGGGGCAGAACACAATAAGGGGATAAGGATACAATGAGGGGAACACGACACTGAAGGGATCAGAAGACATTGAGGGGATCAGGATACATTGAGGGGATCAGGAGACACTGAGGGGATCAGGATACATTGAGGGGATCAGGATACATTTAGGGGATCAGGATACATTGAGGGGATCAGGAGACACTGAGGGGATCAGGATACATTGAGGGGATCAGGAGACACTGAGGGGATCAGGGTACATTGAGGGGATCAGGATACATTGAGGGGATCAGGAGACACTGAGGGGATCAGGGTACATTGAGGGGGCAGAACACAATAAGGGGATAAGGATACAATGAGGGGAACACGACACACTGAAGAGATCAGAAGACATTGAGGAGATCAGGATACATTGAGGGGATCAGGAGACACTGAGGGGATCAGGATACATTTAGGGGATCAGGATACATTGAGGGGATCAGGAGACACTGAGGGGATCAGGATACATTGAGGGGATCAGGATACATTGAGGGGATCAGGAGACACTGAGGGGATCAGGGTACATTGAGGGGATCAGGATACATTGAGGGGATCAGGAGACACTGAGGGGATGAGGGTACATTGAGGGGATCAGGATACATTGAGGGGATCAGGAGACACTGAGGGGATCAGGATACATTGAGGGGATCAGGATACATTGAGGGGATCAGGAGACACTGAGGGGATCAGGGTACATTGAGGGGGCAGAACACAATAAGGGGATAAGGATACAATGAGGGGAACACAACACACTGAAGAGATCAGAAGACATTGAGGGGATCAGGATACATTGAGGGGATCAGGAGACACTGATGTGATCAGGATACATTGAGGGAATCAGTACACATTAATAAGAAATAAGGAAACATTGAGAGATCAGAAGACATTGAGGAGATCAGGAGACAATGACATTAAACAGAAGGTCCTGATGGCCCTGCCAAAATGAGCATACAATCTGAGAGGTGCGGAGAACACATGATACATAAGATGCCAATAAAACACTTGGCATAAGGTTGCTGAAACATCGGGTGTGCCCAGGTTCTGGGTATTGTGACCACTGCTCCCGTTATGTGTAGTTTCCTATGGTGCGCAGTGATGGGAAGGGTTGAGGCATCGCCAGGCGTGGTTACACCTTCCCTGGACTCCCGGAGCACCTACAGAAGCCCAGGACCTGGTACTTTGCACCCTCCCCCAGCAGCATCAGCTGCCTGTATTAAAGCAACTCTTGGCAGCTGGCATTTCAGTGCAGATAGCAGTGTCGTTATGGTTGGATGACGGGGGTTTTAATAAGGACGACAAGGGATAAATGTGATTCTGTACCTTAGTACATTAAATAACCTAGTCACTGCATGATCTTTATTGAGTGCCCTCAAAATACAGGGTGACGTAAAGGGTGGAAGTCTGTTTGGGGTACTCCATATTCCAGGGATTGTTCAGAGCCTTCTATTATTCTTATGTAAATGGTGCAAAAGGGTTCTGCAGCGCCTAACAGAGTAATAAACAAATGAGACAAGAACTTACAGTTCAAAACATTGTATAACATGATTTGTAAGCGTTATGGTCATTCCACTCAGGATGGCATTAAACAAGGGTTAGGTACTGTTGTTGGGAGTATGGAGTTGATGATAGTATTATATGTAAGGGAAGGAAAAGCACATAAAGGAAGGTTTTGAAAAAGAATTAGGTCTTGAGAACCCGCTTGAAGTTTTGTAGAGAGATGGAGAGTCTGATAGGGAGAGGGAGAGAGTTCCAGAGGTAAGGAGCAGCTAAGTGCAGTCATAGTCACGTGTTTTACCAGTTCCATCTGGCGACACCAATAAGATGGGATATCGATGATGGTTCCTTGATCTTCTTTATCCTCTGAATACATTGTCACAGCTACAGCAATAGTTGAAAACACAGAAAGTTGAACATTCCCCTACACGCGATCTCTGGTATTTAGTTTAATCAGTAAATTCACATTTTCAAGCCACTGAAGGATTCCAGCATAAGCTCAGGCTGAACCGGGTAACGCTCTGGCACAATATGGCTTTAGTTACTTTCAGCCAACGTACATCAATAGACCGCACAAGCCGCAGAGCCGACGTGTCGTAAACGAATGTGTAGTGATGTTGGTCAAAGTCTTGGAGAGCTGGGATTCTGCCATTATCTTCTGCCAAAGTATAACTGCAATCATCAATCATCGGCTGCAGAGTGCCCACATTATCGCGTAGACTATCGAGCGGCGGCAGATGTTCCAGGACAGCTGTGCAGATTATATGTGTCTTTATTGCGCTCTGACATGTTACGCGACCAGTACACCGAACCAGCATCGATATTGTCCAATGATTGTTATTATACAATAATAGGATGGAGTAACTAGGTTTTATGGTGCTAGGTAACAACTATCCCTCACTGCTGTGCCTTGGCCATCAAGCAGCTGTCATACCGTTGTGATGTGGTAACGTCGGCCTCGTGTAAACAGCTGTCAAAGTCAATGGTTAATGCCACACATCTACCAAGACACTCTGTACTATATACCGTATAGTAATAAAGCGCGGCGTCAGTTTTCTCTATTAGTCAGACACCATGTTTTCTTATGGAGAAATAGTTTCTCTGGGTCCTGTGTGATAATGTACATTGGGGGTCATTCCGAGTTGTTCGCTCGCTAGCTGCTTTTAGCAGCATTGCACACGCTAGGCCGCCGCCCTCTGGGAGTGTATCTTAGCTTAGCAGAATTGCGAATGAAAGATTAGCAGAATTGCGAATAGAAAATTCTTAGCAGTTTCTGAGTAGCTCCAGACTTACTCATACACTGCGATCAGCTCAGCCCGTTTCGTTCCTGGTTTGACGTCACAAACACGCCCTGCGTTCGGCCAGCCACTCCCCTGTTTCTCCAGACACTCCTGCGTTTTATCCTGGCACGCCTGCGTTTTTCTGCACACTCCCAGAAAACGGTCAGTTTCTGCCCAGAAACACCCACTTCCTATCAATCACACTCCGATCACTTCAACAATGAAAATTCTTCGTTCAGACGTGAGTAAATCTACTAAGTTTTGTGCTAAATTACTTAGCGCATGCGCACTGCGTACCATGCGCATGCGCATTTTTGCCTTAATCGCTCCGTTGCGAAAATCGGCAACGAGCGAACAACTCGGAATGACCTCCATAGGGGGGTGATTCAGAGTTGATCGTAGCTGTGCTAAATTTAGCACAGCTGCGATCATCCAACTGACATGTCAGGCTTCACCGCACAAGTACAAAAGCATCACACAGCGGCGAAGCTTTTGCATTTGAAGAGTAACTCCCGGCCAGCGCAGATCCTGTCGTTGTGATGGTTGCAGCGGCTGCATGTGACGTCACGCAGCCGCTGCGGCCCGCCCCCACACGGTCCGGCCACACCTGCATTGGCCAGACCGCGCACACAAAACCCTCTGCCGCCCAGCATCCGCCTCTGCATGTCAATCAGGCAGAGGCGATCACTGGGCTACGACAGCCGTCGGCTGTCTGGCATGCGCCGGCGCACTGCGGCGCCTGTGCATGTGCACTTCTGACCTGATCACTGCGCTGCGATGAACGGCAGTGTGCGATCACATCAGAATGACCCCCATAGAGCCCAGATGTCACACAATATTATTTATACTACCGCTACCTGTAGACTGGTACGCTGACAAACATTTAAAGTTGTAAGGAAAACCCATTTACTGTATATTGTAACCAATAAAGGAGCAATTTTACACGTGACTAAATGCTATAACGATTCGGACTCCCATATATTTTATATTCTAGATTATTAAATAAACCACATATATAAAAAAAAGACATAAAAAGAATAGGATAACACAGCACAAAACAGATATTATGGGATCCGGTCAAGATCTTGGAGGTAAGGATCCCGTCAGTTGAAATACCAACGCTGCAATCGCGACACTACTCGAAATGCCGGCGTCGGCATGCAACAAGGATCACAATCCCGGCGCCGGAATCCCGACAGCTGAGATCCCAAATGAGTGATTGCCAGGACTGCGGCCAGTTAAGGAGTGGAAGGGAGGGTAGTTAGGATTACGCTGCGGGGGAAGAGTTTTGGTTAGGCTCTGACAAAGGGAGGGTTAGGGTTAGGCTGCGGGGAGGTGGGGTTAGGCACTCCCGGGAAGGGTTAGGGTTAGGCTGCGGGGAGGTGGGGTTAGGCACTCCCGGGAAGGGTTAGGGTTAGGCTGCGGGGAGGTGGGGTTAGGCACTCCCGGGAAGGGTTAGGGTTAGGCTGCGGGGAGGTGGGGTTAGGCACTCCCGGAAAGGGTTAGGGTTAGGCTGCGGGGAGGTGGGGTTAGGCACTCCCGGGAAGGGTTAAGATGCAGGGGAGGGACGGTTAGATTTAGGCACCTCCGGGGAGGGTTAGGGTTAGGCTGCGGGGGAGGGAGGGTTAGGTTTAGGCACCTCCGGGGAGGGTTAGGTTTAGGCTGCAGAGAGGTAGGGTTAGGCCCTCCCTGGGAGGGTTGGGCTGCAGGGAGGTGGGGTTAGGTTTAGGCACCTCCGGGGAAGGTTAGGGTTAGGCTGCGGGGGTGGAGGATTAGGTTTAGGCTGCGGGGGAGGGTTAGGGGGGGCATTGAGGAAAGGTAAGTATACTTACCTAGCCCTGTCGGGATTCTCACCATCGGAATGCCACGGTCGGTCTTCTGACTACCGGCATTTCAAAGCCAACCCCATATCACATATAATAGCACTAGTTGGATCCACCTCAACTGTGTAATGGATCAATCATTAAGTTGTATGAGTCCACCGCACCTGCGTCCCGATTTTGTTCGTGCTGAGTCGCAGAACAAATTCATGTGCACACCAGCAGAACTGTGAGGGGCTCTCCAGGATGGTGACTGGGAGGTAACAGCGGGTGTAGATGTTGCGTCTAATTGGAGTGTCACAGACATGATGCGGTTGAGTAAGTTTTATGGTGCGACCAATGGCGGCTTCTAAATTGCACCAGATGGTAATACAGCATCTATAGACGCTGAGAGTGGGCATCTAAGCTTCTGGACATGCAGACGCACAGCTGTACACCAAGGAAGGGCTTAACAGTCACTGACACAACTACAGCAAAATACTCAAGGACAGCCACGATTGTCTCCCACTCAGAATCAGGCCCTACATTTGTACCCTCCAATAGCTCAAATTAATAGCAGCTTTAGTAGGGAGTATGGACATCAAGTGCAATTTCTAAATTCACAGTCAGTGTAATATTCCATGCTGCGTTAGCAGCTGTAGAATCACAAAAGCTCCATGCAAATCCACGAGACTCCTCCCCTGGATGAGTTATATTAGGGTGGGGGGTGGGGTCTGATACAGGGTAACCAGCTTAATATAATAAAGCAGTTAGTGGGTGGAGTTATGCAGAGTTAGTGGGCGGAGTCATGCATGAATCACCTCCCCATAGAATCGCCGTGTCTCCCAGAGCACTGAGTTCACTTAACATTGGGAACTTTGGGGGTCATTCCGAGTTGATCACTAGCTGAAAATGTTCGCTGCGCAGCGATGATGCAATAAAAACGGCACTTCTGTGCATGCGAATGCAGCGCAATGCGCACGCGCGAAGTAATATAAGAACGGCCGATGTAGTTTCACACAGGGTCTAGCGAAGCTTTTCAGTCGCACTGGTGACCGCAGAGTGATTGACAGGAAGTGGGCGTTTCTGGGTGGCAACTGACCGTTTTCAGGGAGTATTCGGAAAAACACAGGTGTGCCAGGAAAAATGCAGACGTGGCTGGGAGAATGCAGGGCGTGTTTGTGACGTCAAATCCGGAACTGAACAGTCTGAAGTGATCGCAAGCGCTGAGTAGGTCTGAAGCTACTCTGAAACTGCACAAAATTATTTTGTAGCCGCTCTGCGATCCTTTCGTTCGCACTTCTGCTAAGCTAAAATACACTCCCAGTGGGAGGCGGCATAGCGTTTGCACGGCTGCTAAAAACAACTAGCGAGCGATCAACTCGGAATGACCCCCTTTGTACTGGAGTTGGGACAGCTCCTGTAGTCTATGTCCAATTCAATGTTTTATATAATTTTCTCTCTTGCACAGAAAAAAACATTGATAAATGTATGAGATAAAAGTGAAACAGAGCTTATTAATTGGGTACCTAATATACCAGGAACAGACTGTGTGACCTCATGTTACTGGGCCACATATCAATTACCTACAAACAAGAAAATAAATTACTTGAGGCTCTTCATTTCACAGTTATCCAAAGGTGTTTTTTTCATAACTTGATTATTTGTTTCATCTGCAAATTTCCTAATAATTAAATAGCAAAAACAGGAGGCGGGTTCCTGAGCCATCCAAACCAAGAGCCCGGGCTTCATGACATAGCTGTGACTATCTGAAGGATTATCTTCCTTCTTTATGTCATAGTGACTGGCCCACACCACTGTTATAGTCAAGAGCTAGATATGACCGAGCCTCCTTTATCCTATATACGTAATTGTTGTTTGTTTGTAACATGATTCCATTAAGAACAGCAGTCCTTGAATACTGTGCACAATTATGGGCACAATACTACAACTGGAACTAGAAAAGGTTCAGAGATGGGCGACCAAATTGATAGAGGGGATGGAGACGCTATAATACGAGGAAAGGTTTGCTAGGCTAGGCATGTTTACACTGGGAAAAAAGGAGATTAAGAGGGGACATGATTAACATTTACAAATTTATAAGGGGTCAATACACAGAGCTAGCGGGGGATTTGTTTTTGGTAAGATCATCAAAAAGGACACGTGAACTCCCGCTTAGGTTGGAGGAGAGGAGATTTCACACACACAGAAAGGGAATGGTTTCTTCACAGTAAGGACAATACGTATTTGGAATTCCCTGCCAGAGAGAGTAGTAATGGCGGTCTTGTCATTGCTTTTAAGAATGGGCTTGATAAATTCCTAATGGATAAGGATATACAGGGTTATGGTGGGTAAATCATGTACTATAGTAATAAAAAAAATTAGTATTTTAGTTTACAGCTAAACATTCACCACATTTAAAATAAGTCTTAAGAGTCTTAAGTGTAGGAGATCACTAACACGTTGAACTTGATGGACAAATTGTCTTTTTTCAACCTCAGAAACTATGTAAACTACAACATAGATCATTGGTGCAGGCTATAAGGAAAATACTGGCCATTGGTTTGTTTCTTCAGGCTGCTGTTAATGTTTCACTATTCTGCTCAGTGCCCTGGCAACCGTGTCAACAACAGCACATGGCAAATGATGTAGTGAGCAGCGAGACTTTGGAACACCCTTCTGAACTTTGTTTCCTCTGTGCACTGTAACATCCTCCCACTACTTCTCCCCCATGCCTTCCTTCTGTCTTTGCATGACAGGCTGAGAGCTGCCAACTTGTGTATCTGTGCACCCTCTAGAAAGCTTTGGAAAAGGAAATCTTTATTTGTTAATAGACAGCTATGAGATATGACGTGATGCTTCGTAGATATGTAACTTGCTACTATTTTGTGGGATTGCTGCTTTAATATACAGTGCTGCTCAAACAGGTGTCACTATAGACACCTGTATGTGGAGAATCTGCATGAAAGAAGCTCCCAATATCTGGGCCTCAATTATGTTAAAACAAAATATTATACTCTTAAAAAAAAAAAATCAGAGTTGTCAAGTTACAGAGTTAGGATGCAAAAACTAAGAGACGGTCCTGAAAAAATAAATGAATAAAAATAACCCCAATACTTAGGGAACATACCACAGATACATATTTAAATTGTTGAGTCTGATTCTGGGCTAGATGCATCATCGCTTGGAGAGTGATAAAATGGAGAAAGAAAAAGTGCCAGACAATCAGGGCCTAACTGCCATGTCAAAGGCTGTGTTTGAAAAATGACAGTTAGGAGCTGATTGGCTGATACTTTTTCACTGTCCATTCTATCACTTTCCAAGCAATGATGCATCTGGCCCACAATCTTTATAAATAGTCTGGTCTATACCACATCACTACATCATTTCCTAAGTTATTTTCTTCGGCTATGTAAATATTATCATAACGTAAAGCGTCAAAAGCTTAGAAAAGAGATGTCATGTAAGTTACTATGTGAATACAAACTGTAGAAAGATACCCCTAGTGAGCAGATCTTCAAGTGCTCTGCGGTTTGGTTTGTAGAACTATTCCAGACCATGACCTAACCTAGGGTCTCTTATGTTTGTCTTATAAATTCCAAGGTACTAGAGGGAGCGGCATTAGGGTTAGAGGTAGGGGTTGGGCATTAAAAGAAGCTGCATTTGGGTTAGAGGTAGGGGTTAGGCACTAGAGGGAGTGAAATTAAGGTTAGCAGTAGGGGTTAGGCACTAGAGGGAACATTTGGTTAGAGGTAGGGGTTAGGCACTAGAGGGAGCGAAATTAGGGTTAGAGGTAGTGGTTAGGCACTAGAGTAAGCATTAGGGTTAGAGGTAGGGGTTAGGAACAAGAGGGAGCATTAGGGTTAGAGGTAAGGGATAGGAACTAGAGGGAGCATTAGGGATAGAGGTAGGAGTTAGGAACTAGAGGGAGCATTAGGGTTAGAGGTAGGGGTTAGGAACTAGAGGGAGCATTAGGGTTAGAGGTAGGAGTTAGGCACTAGAGGGAGCAGTAGGGTTAGAGGTACGGGTTAGGCACTAGAAAGAGAGAGTGGCATTAGGGTTAGAGGTAGGGATTAGAGGGATAATTAAGGTTAGAGGTAGGGGTTGGGCCCTAGAGGGAGTAGCATTAGGGGTAGAGGTAGGGATTAGGCACTATAGGGATCATTAGGGTTAGAGGTAGGGGTTAGGCACTAGATGGACTGGCATTAGGGTTAGAGGTAGGGGTTAGACACTAGAGGGAGCATTAGGGTTAGAGGTAGGTGTTAGACACTAGAGGGATAATTAAGGTTAGAGGTAGGGGTTAGGCACTAGAGGGAGTGGCATTGGGGTTAGAGGTAGGGGTTAGGCACTAGACGGAGCATTAGGGGTAGAGGTAGGGGTTAGGCACTAGATGGAGTGACATTAGGGTTAGAGGTAGGGGTTATTTATTTTATTTATTTATTTATTAATTAACAGTTTCTTATATAGCGCAGCAAATTCCGTTGCGCTTTATAATTGGGTTAGGCACTAGAGGGATAATTAAGGTTAGAGGTAGGGGTTGGGCCCTAGAGGGAGTAGCATCAGGTGTAGAGGTAGGGGTTAGACACTAGAGGGAGCATTAGGGAAGAAGTTAGGGGTTAGGCACTAGATGGAGTGGCATTAGGGTTAGAGGTAGGGGTTAGGCACAAGAGGGATCATTAGGGTTAGAGGTAGGGGTTAGGCACTAGATGGAGCGGCATTAGGGTTAGAGGTAGGGTTTAGCCACTAGAGGGATCATTAGGGTTAGAGGAAGGGGTTAGGCACTAGACGGAGCATTAGGGTTAGAGGTAAGGGTTGGGCACTAGACGGATCATTAGGGTTAGAGGAAGGGGTGAGGCACTAGAGAGAGCGGCATTAGGGTTAGTGGTAGGGGTTAGGCACTAAATGGAGCATTAGGGTTAGAGGTAAGGGTTGGGCACTAGAGCGAGTAACATTAGGGTTAGAGGTAGGAGTTAGGCACTAGAGGGAGCGGCCTTAGGCTTAGAGGTAGGGGTTAGGCACTAGACAGAGCATTAGGGTTAGAGGTAGGGGTTAGGCCAGTGGTTTCCAAACTTTTTTGATTCACGGCGCCCTAGAATTTCAGAATTTTTTTCACGGCACCCCTAGACCAAGAATTTCTTATTGAGAAATTTAGAAAGAAATATTACATTAAGTAGATCGCGTTTATATGTCATCCTTAGGGTCAGTTGTGTGGTGAGGGACAAGATTTGCTTCTGTTTGTCCACATATGTTATGATTGGCAGCCACAAGCACTAGTTTTACCTATTATATTGACCATGAATAATTTGAATTGGTCCTGGACCACCAACCCAGGGCACCCCTGCAAGTGTTCTGAGGCACCCCAGGGAGCCACGGCACATAGTTTGGGAACCTCTGGGTTAGGCACTAGACGGAGCATTAGGGTTAGAGGTAGGGGAAGGGCACTAGAGGGAGTAACATTAGGGTTATAGGTAGGGGTTAGGCACTAGACAGAGCATTAGGGATAGAGGAAGGGGTAAGGCACTAGAGGGAGCGGCATTAGGGTTAGAGGTAGGGGTTAGGCACTAGACGGAGCATTAGGGTTAGAGGTAAGAGTTGGGCACTAGAGGGAGCAACATTAGGGTTAGAGGTAGGAGTTAGGCACTAGAGGGAGCGGCATTAGGGTTAGAGGTAGGGGTTAGGCACTAGACGGAGCATTAGGGTTAGAGGTAAGAGTTGGGCACTAGAGGGAGCAACATTAGGGTTAGAGGTAGGAGTTAGGCACTAGAGGGAGCGGCATTAAGGTTAGAGGTAGGGGTTAGGCACTAGATGGAGCATTAGGGTTAGAGGTAGAGGTTAGGCACTAGACGGAGCATTAGGGTTAGAGGTAGGGGTTAGGCACTAGACGGAGCATTAGGGTTAGAGGTAGGGGTTAGGCACTAGACGGAGCATTAGGGATAGAAGTAGGGGTTAGGCACTAGAGGGAGTAAGATTAGGGTTATAGGTAGGGGTTAGGCACTATGTGGGGATGACACATGTTTACTTGTGCTGGGCAGCTCCAGTTATGAAAAATGGGCCATTCCCTTCTACGGCTTATTCATTTTAATGGGGTTTGAAATGAATGGGCCATTTGCATTTGTGAGCCATTGACATTGACATGAAGGGGACAAATACAGCACAACATTGATGTAACCACTCGTGAGCATGTACACAATGTGCTGGGGTTTGTAGTATAGTGCAATGACGTGTTTAGGAATTAGGATGCAGCGTCATCATCCCAAGGTTTGCAGACATGTAGAAGCGGAAATAGCTATTGACACAAAGAACAAACTGGGGTTTATTTTTACATGCTTTTGAAAGTGCATTAACCTCAATTCATGTGCACCACTAAAAGGCCAGTGGGTATTAGCCCTAAAAGAAGTCAAAATGTCATCACTGCACATACATTGCATTCAAAGCTTTATTTTTACACCAGAACGCATTCCAACACCTTTGCTATACAATAACACTTTACAGGACTATTAATGACAGCATCAATACAATTCCCCAATTAATGGGGTTGTTATTAATTACATAAACCATTAATAAGATACCCCCTAACCAGCTGTTTCGCCGCAGTTCTAAGGGGGTTGATAAAACATGCTGGGACTTGTGGTTTCCTAACAAGCTGCCCAGCCAGAGTCTTATCAGTATTTGTTGAACATCAGTACAACAAGATACAAGCATTTTTTTTTTAAATGTTTTTTATTAAGACGTGTTTGGGGTAATGAAGTGTCCCAAAAGGACAAGATGAATGAGCATGTCAGCAGTGCCAATAAAATCATTTACATACCTCTTTGAGCTCAGAGACTTGGGGCTGGCAAAGCTGCTTTGAAAATGCTTGCCAACATCACAAAGCAGCTGCACTACAGATCACGAAACTGCAAACATGCTTCAGCGGGGAGAGGAGAGGAGCCTCTGATGCGCGTCCTGTGCGCTTGTGTAGCCGGGAACCATTACTTATCCTTTCTCGTAACACAAAGCGGGCTACCAAGTTGTTGGAAAATGTCAGACTGCCTGGATGTTTTAGTAGTCACAGCGTAGAGATTTAAAGGGACATCACATGGTCAATAAAGCTAAATGTTATTAATTATTATCATTCATAATAATAATAATAACTAGGTGCTTCATCGCGCCCTACGGGCGCTCTTCACACCGTCGCAAGGGGCTACGCCCCCTTAACCCTTGCATGCCTTTCTGGGGTTCAATATTTGTATTATATAAAGTATTACCTGCATTCCTTTGTTAGTGGTTAAATATTGCACAATGAAAGGGCATGCGATGGTGAAGGAGGCGCAGCCCCTTGCGACGGCGTGAACAGCACCTGCAGGGCACGATGTACAGAATGTAGCGGGTGCGGGGGGGACTGCGGATGGTGTCTGTAGATGCTGCAGGTGGAGGGGGGGCAGAAGTGGGGGTGGGGCCCGGATGGGGAAGAGTCGGGAGGTGCTGCGGGTGGGGGAGGGGCAGAGGAGTGGGGGATGCAGATTGGGGAGGGGTCCGGAGGCACTGCAGGTGGGGGAGGGGCAGGGGTGCCATGGGTGGGAGAGGGGCAGGTGTGGGGATGTTGTGGATGGGTGAAGGGTTCCGGAGGTGCTGTGGGATGGGAAGGGGCGGGAGTGCCGGGGGTGGGGTAGGGGTCCGCAGGCGCCATGGGTAGGGGAGGGGCAGGTACGGTGCATAGGGAAGGAGGTCCGGAGGGGCTGCTGGTGGTGGAGGGGCAGGTGCGGTGGTGCCATTGGTGGGGGAGGGGTTGGTGAGGGGGGGACCACGGATGGAGGAGGGTGTCTGCAGATGCTGCGGGTGGAGGGGGGCAGGTGTGGGGGGGAGACATATAAAGGGGGTGGATGGTGGAGGGGGCCTGGAGGTGCTGTGGGTGGTGAAGGGGCGGAGGAGTGGGAGCCGCGGGTGGTGTAGGGGGTCTGGAGGCACAGGGTGTGGGGGAGGGGTGGAGGGGAAGGTGCGGAGGTGTGGTGCATTGGGGAGAGGTCTGGAGGCGCTGCGGGTACTGTACCTGCCAAAAAGGTAGTTGGAGGGTATGCAGTAGCAGGGTCAGAACAGGGTTGACGGGGCCAGGACAGGGGCGACGGGGCCAGGACAGGGGCGACGGGGCCAGGACAGGGGCGACGGGGCCAGGACAGAAATGACAGGGACAGGATAGTGGTGACAGGCCAGGGTAGGGGTGGCAGGAACAGGACAGGGGTGACAGGGCCAGTATAGGGTTGACAGGGCAAGCACAGGGGTAACAGGGCCAGCATAAGGGTGACAGGGCCAGCATAAGGGTGCAGGATAAGGGTGAAAGGGCCAGGATAAGGGTGGCAGGGCAAGGCCAGGGGTGACAGGGACATGACAGAACACAGGGCACGGGAGAGATTGGTATTAGGGACAAAACAGTGGTGACAGACAGATGTGTCTTACCGGAGTCACTGCTGCTGGCTGCTGCTGTTCCACTCCAACCTGTTGGGATCTGCTGCTGGTGGAGACTTGGCATGGCTGACTCTCTTAGGCTGGAGTCCTGCTTCCTCTGCCCGTCCGCATCCCTCCCCCCCTCCTCAGTCACACACCGCAGACCTCGCGCAGCTGCCGGGCACTGTGGTAAGGGGAGACTGGGAGTGACTGGTTAGCCCCCAGGAGATGCTGCGGCTGGAGGGAGGAGGGGGTCGGAGCCTGCAAGCAGCTCGGACTTCTGCAGCGTTACCCGCCGGCTAAAGTGTGTGAAGGAGCTGGGCGCACCTCACTGTGGGTGGCAGCGCTGCAGCTAGCGGTGGGGTTGCCGGGGCTGGAGATAACAGAGGCAGTACGGAACCCGCACAGAGGCAGGTGCCCCACAAAACTGCAGCTAAGAAGCGTGGAGTGTGCAAGAAAGTGACGCTCCTCCGCGCCAGAGAGGGGGGGGGGGGTCAAGCACACAGTGAGCCGGTGCCCGTCTGTCTGTACGGCATACCCCCTCACACACCCCCATACCTCCCAAATGTCCCGATTTTCGCAGAACAGTCCCATTTTTTGGGGTCTGTCCCGCTGTCCCACCCGCGGGTCGCAGTGTCCCGCAGTAACGGGGGGGGGGGTCAGTTGGAAAGCTCCTGTACTCGCTGTTCTGCTTAGCAGAGCAGCGGTGAATAGTGGAGACAGAGGGAGAGGGGGCATCAGGGGGTATGGATTAAGGGGGGGTTCCAGCAGCAGAGCCGGATTAAGGGGGGGGGGGGCAGGGGGTACGTACCGCTGGCCCCACAGATTTAGGCTCGAGTAGCTCTGTCCCAGCTCAGAAGCCCCCCCCCCCGTCCTGCCAGCAACAACGGCAGCATTGTGCTACTGTCAGCACACGCTGCTGCGTGTTGGCAGGTCTGTGGTGTTGCAGGGAGGCAGCAGTCTCCCTGCTTTCTTCTGCCTGTGCGGGTGTGTAGGTGGGAGCGACCACCTCCTCTGGATTTACCCCTAGCTGAGGGGCCAAAATTCCATTTAAAAAAACAACAACCGGAATTTGCGTAAGGGGGCGTGGCCTCGCGTCCCGCGATTAGGCCACGCCCCCAACCCACAGCAGGCACAGCAATGAGATAGGGCTCCCCTGTCACAAGTGCCCTGGGCCCCCCGGACTCATAATCAGCCCCTGGGGGCATGCCAGCAGCTCACAGAGCACTGGGCATGCCCCCTCACTGACGAAAACGGGGCCCTCCCGTGAAGCCACGCCCCCTTTTCGCCGAGTGTGTGTCCCTCCTTCTGTCTGAAGAAAGCTCCTGCAGAAAGCTGGGAGGTATGCACCCCTGCCTGTGCCATGCCCATACCATCTGCTTCTGCTCCTAGTCTCCTGTAGATTTGGCCAGATCTGTGACTCATTTGACTAACTCCGCCCAGTGTTGTGACTCCGCCCAGCGTTAGCAAATGAATCACAAAGTCACAGATCTGGGCTATTATATAGGAGATAATAATAATGAAAGATTGTGGGGGAAATGTATCAAGCCTTGGAGAGAGATCAGGTGAAGAAGCTGCCGCTACCCAAAGATGCCAATGCACTTCTGTCATTAATTTAGCACAGTCTTTGAAGTAACAATTGATTCTCCCTGGAACAAACAGCATGGGGGGTCATTCCGAGTTGTTCGCTCTGTAAATTTCTTCGCATCGCAGCGATTTTCCGCTTAGTGCGCATGCGCAATGTTCGCACTGCGACTGCGCCAAGTAAATTTGCTATGAAGTTAGGTATTTTACTCACGGCTTTTTCTTCGTTCTGGTGATCGTAATGTGATTGACAGGAAGTGGGTGTTTCTGGGCGGAAACAGGCCGTTTTATGGGTGTGTGGGAAAAAACGCTACCGTTTCTTGGAAAAACGCGGGAGTGGCTGGAGAAACGGAGGAGTGGCTGGGCGAACGCTGGGTGTGTTTGTGACGTCAAACCAGGAACGACAAGCTCTGAACTGATCGCAGATGCCGAGTAAGTCTGGAGCTACTCAGAAACTGCACAGAGATGTCTTTTCGCAATATTGCTAATCTTTCGTTCGCAATTTTAAGAAGCTAAGATTCACTCCCAGTAGGCGTAGGCTTAGCGTGTGCAAAGCTGCTAAAAACGGCTTGCGAGCGAACAACTCGGAATGACCCCCATTATTCAGAGTTGATCGCAGCAGCAAATTTGTTAGCAGTTGGGCAAAACCATGTGCACTGCAGGTGGGGCAGATGTAACATGTGCAGAGAGAGTTAGATTTGGGTGGGGTGTGTTCAAACTGAAATCTAAATTGCAGTGTAAAAATAAAGCAGCCAGTATTTACCCTGCACAGAAACAAAATAGCCCACCCAAATCTAACTCTCTGCACATGTTACATCTGCCCCACCTGCAGTGCACATGGGGCCTAATTCAGACATGGTCGCAAGCAGGCATTTTTTGCACTGCTGCGACTAGGTAGTCGCCGCCTACAGGGGGAGGGGGTAATCGCTGTGCAGGGGTGCGAATGCACAGCTCAGGACTCACTCAGCCGCTGCGATGATCTGGCCTGGAGCTGACGTCAGGAACCCTCCCTCCAAACGGCTGGACACGCCTGCGTATCTTTGGACACTCCCTGGAAATGGTCAGTTGACACCCACAAACAGCCTCTTCCTGTCAATCTTCTTGCAATCGCCGGTGCGATCGCTTTCTTTGGTAAGTCCGTCGCTCTCCGGCGTTCCCCGTTGCTGGGGCAACCTCACGCCTGCGCTTTGCGGTGGATACGCATGCACAGTTCAGACCCGATCGCTGCTGTGCGAAAAAACGCACAGCAGTGATCGGGTCTGAATGACCTCCATGGTTTTGCCCAACTGCTAACAAATTTGCTGCTGCAATCAGATCTGAATTACCCCCTATGTCCCAGGACACAGCATCTGACCATCTGCGACATCATTGGCCAGCTGAGTGACCCATGGGGTCGTGCAAGCCAGCCGCCGCAGATACAACTAAAGGCCAGAAAATCTTCATCATCCGATAGAAATCCTGGCCTCGTCACTCCTCCCAATGGTGAAGACACAATAGCAATACTCACCAATGCACATCCCGCTGTCCCATCTACCAATACTCACCACTGCACATCCCGCTGTCCCATCTACTAACAGCAATACTCACCACTGCACATCCCACTGTCTCATCTACTAATAGCAATACTCACCACTGCACATCCCACTGTCTCATCTACTAATAGCAATACTCACCACTGCATATTTATACCATGTTTGCAGAACGCACCCTCCTCTCATCACTAACCCATAACCAGTTACTTGTTTACTCCGCAACCAATAACTTCTGTCCCGGATCCACGTACTACAACCATGCTCCGATATTTTCACAATCTATGGACTCAGACTGCATCCAACATCCATGGCCCCTGGATCCTGTACAGGAGACGACTTCCTACAAGCAGCACTCCAGATAAGCACAACTGGACTTCAAGTTTCCCGGAGGAGAGAGCCCATGTTACCAGCACAGCCACAGTATCTCCCCCATTAGCCTGATTTACCTATTGCCCAGTTCAGGAGTCCACTGCACAGTGCAGAAAATTCAGAAACGCTTAGGAACTTCCTTTCATGCTGTGCCAGGTGTGCCTTATGGTGTTTATACATCACTTCCAGGATTACTGCTCTGTATTCTTGGAGTTACACTAAGTGCAATTAGAGCTGTGCAACCTTCACATGAAGACTTTGGAGGTAATTCAGAGTTGATCGTAGATGTGCTAAATTTAGCACATCTATGGTCATTTACTCTGACATGCGGGCTAGTCCACCCCGCATGTCTGGCCCTCCCCCCGCCGCACGGGTGCGATGCTATTGCACCCAGTGAGTAAGTCCCTGCCTGCGCAGCATTTCTGCGCTGGTAGGCAACTTTTCGCCACGTCCCGGGTCGCAGCAGCTGCGCGTGATGTCACGCAGCCACCGCGGCCCGCCTGCCTTGCCAGGACCGCGCCCTCAAAACGGCGGCCGAACGCCGCCGGCCTAGCCCCTACCACCCAGGGAACGCCTCTGCCTGTCAATCAGGCAGAGGCGATCGCTGGGCTGAGATGCCGATCGTATGTCTGGCATGCACATGCGCACTGCGGTGCCTGCGCAGTTCAGACCTGAACGCCCGCTGTGCGAAAACGCACATCAGCGATGCAGTCTGAATTACCCCCTTTGTTACCTGGCCCAGATGCCCGTCTGCCCACTTAAAAGAAAGAGAAGCCACAGTAGCTGGCTTTAGAATTACTCCCCAAACATCTTGGTAATAGGAGTATTTTTTACTTAACTGCTTATTTTAAACTCCAGAAACACAGACCCAGATTTATCAAGCCTTGGAGAGTGATAAATATCACGGTGATAAAGTACCAGCCAATCAGCTCCTAACTGCCATGTTACAAGTTGGGTTTGAAAAATGACAGTTGGGAGCTGATAGGTTGGTACTTTAATCACCGTGCAATTTATCACTCTCCAAGGCTTGATAAATATGGGCTCCAGTGAGCTGCGAGTGGGCGCTTGGTATTCAGGGTGACCTGCGAGTGGGTGCTTGGTATTCAGGGTGACCTGCGAGTGGGTGCTTGGTATTCAGGGTGAGCTGCGAGTGGTGCTTAGAATTCGGGGACTGATAGACCAGACGAGCACACCAGAGAAATTTGAAAGACCTTTAAATGGTTTATTACTAGGACAACCTGGAAAATGCACGGAGCTTCTAATTAGGGACGGACACTTTCCCTGTGAACGAAATTGCCGTTGGCACGAACCTGGTGTTTCCTGTGACCCAGAACAAAAGGCAGAACATTGCAGGAAAGAAAAGAGAGAAAGGGATGGATGGCATTATGACGTGCGTGTCATATCGCTATTTAAGCAAAACACCTCCATACGCTGCCTTGAAGTGATATTTACTCTATGTGACACATTTAATGCGGGTTTTGGAGCAGTTCCACCGTCTCCCGGAGCGTGATATAATGGCAGAAACATTGTACGAGATGCAATTGCCATTTCAATTAGTCTTCCATTAAATCCGTCACCGCAGGGTATCACCAGCACCTGTGCTTCAGCACTAAAAGGTACAATGTCAGGTTTTAACGCTGCAAATTTCCCTTTAATACACAAAGTATAAATACAATTTACGGCTAAAGTGAATGTGCCTGACACGCTAGAACTTAATTTTAACTTGAGATTAGAACCAGTGACCTGACAAGGCGAGGACCATTAGTTTAACTGTGACACCGAGAAAGACGCTGCACCAGTGATCACAGACCAGAAATCCATGTTCTAAAACCTGTGGTGCATAGAAGGGCTCAAATACCGGCTATAGGGCATCTCTCTGATTTCAGGTCCTGATTCAGTCTGACTTTATACAAATGCAGATACAAAGGCCTTCCCTGATAAACATTCCTGTATACTGACGTGTTGTGACTGAGACACCCGCTATAAGCGTCTGTACATGCTTTAACAGGGCCAGATTTACCACAAGGCAACCTAGACGGCTGCATAGGGCCTGGCCGGTCCCAAGGGGCCTGTGGTCCGGCCCCACAAAATCTGGCCCGTCCATTACAAAGGCTGGTTTCTGCTTATAGGTGCAAATGTTTTACAGAGGCTCAGTAATGGGGCTCAGACCAGTACCCATAATCTAAACTTGCGTGCATCCTGGGAAATGGGCGTGGCCTCTGCTACAGGGGCATGGCTTGGTGGGAATGCCACGATCGCTAGCCAAGCCTCCCATTTTCATCATTGCAGAGCGCTGATCGTGCCCCCCCACACCGTGGGACACTGCGGCCCGCTTGTGGGACAGCAGGACAGTGCCTGAAAAACGGGACTGTCCCGCGAAAATCGGGACAGTTGGGAGGTATGGTATTATCATTAATAATGGCACTGGGCTCTGTTACTGTGCTTCTGCAGGGGAGCACTGCACGACCACCGGGTGACAGGACCTAACCCCACACTCCCAGAGCCCCACTGTCTGCACTGCCGGCCAGCCCTGTCCCGCCCCCCCGGGCCCCAGCACAGCGGCTGCGTGCTGGCAGTAAGTGAAGTGAGAGGAGCGGAGAGACGGAGTGAGGCTGCAGCTGACAGACTGTGGAGTAAATGTATTATCCTCCATTATGGGGGAGAAGTTATATCAGCGCACACTGTGCACTGATACCTCTTCTCCCCCATGTACTACAGCCACGGTGTGAGCAAGGTGACAGGGGCGCTATGCTATATGTCTGTCTGGAAATAAAAAGAGGTGAGGTGATTCCAAACCAAACGTCGGGAGGCTGCCGCTGTTTTCCCGCTCGCTACGACCATTTTAGAAAGTTTATGGAACAAGGAAAAAAGTTTTGGGAAAGTGAGAAATAGGATGTGAAATTTATATGAAGAGTCCTTTATTCTTTCAATTAAATTCAGTTCAGTTGTCTGTGCCACCGCCATGTATGTCTCGCGGCCATACCCGCCAAATATCTCCGATTTCAAGTTACATTTTTTGAAAGACATTATTTTTCTCACAATGCATCAACATAAAAATCCTATTTTGAAAGCCTTGGGCCCTTTTTGATGTTTCCAAGATTAATGAAAGCTGTGTCGTCAGAATTCTCTGCTCTTTCCTCCATATGCTTCTGTGTTCCATGCTGCATCTTGTAACGTAGAATCTGGGCTGTAACGATTGTATCACGGCAGATTCATTTCAATTTGCAATTCACAAATCAGTAACTCTGGGAGAGATGTATCAAGCTCTCTAATGAGTGGAGGTGTGAACGAGTGGTGAATTTCACATAGCACCAATCTGCTTCTACCTATTATAGAATGTACTCGATAAATGCTTAATACAAGCTGATTGGTTGCTAACGGCAACGTTACTTGTTGCCCTCTTCGCCACACTTTAGAAGCCATTATCAGTGTCTGCTGCTAAGTCTTCCTGGAGGATAGACTGTTTCGTAGGTATGCGGTCAGAATTCCGGCATTCAGAACATTGACACCATAATGTCGGCATGTTCTGAATGTCGACACGGGCATTATACTGATATGTAAAATGTCGACACACAATATTCATTATTGGAGCATATCCCTAAACCTAAATTTAGCATTAAAATGATGTGTCGATGTTTTGACAGTCGACGCGCAGCATGTTAACATTGTGACCATGTCTGCATTTCTGATTGTCCATATGTTGCATGTCAACATAACATCAATGTCATCATTCTGTCGACATTTAGAAACTGCATTTTCTTTTTCTGTGTGGCACTACAAATCTCAGCAAGGTAGCACCTCTTATGTTTATAATTAGGGTGTGCAGTCCAGTCCAGTACTTGAAGGTAGAGCCGCCTTCTACCTGAGCTGGCACCCCACCCACCTGCCCTTAGGTGTTTTTAATTAGCATTTGCTGTGTACATATTAGAAGGGGCACTATGATAGGAAAGTCCTAGATACATTTATATAATATGTCAGTATTAGGGATGTTAGGGAACCATCTGATGAGGTCACTGTGATGTGGTAGTAGGTGAACCCATATTTTTGGCCAAAAATTGTGCTAAGAACCTCAATTTAGCTCCATGTTAAATTGGAGACTTGCCTGCTCTTCCGGGGGGCCGGGAGGGTCACACGATTTTCGGGAGCCTACCGGCCATTCCGGGAGAGTAGTCAAGTATGGTCCAGCCCCACTCCTTTACGACATTCAGAACATACCTACATTCTGCTGTCGACATTTTGACTCTGACTGTTGACATTCTGATACCCGTGGTACAGACTATCCTCCGATGTTTGGATTGTCTAAAAGCTCAGCAGAAAAGTGTATTTGTCTATATTGCTAACGAGAAAATACTCAAAACTAACAATTACTGTATGTGGACCTATGGCCGCCACGTTACATTATAAACTGCCATAGAAAAAACAAAAACCTGGAAGCAGCTCACATACCTGGTTTTGTTCTGTGCAGCATATAAATGATATTCTATTATATTGGGGTTTATACTGTGGCTGTGGTCAGCTGGGACATGGCACTGATACTCAGAGCAGCAGTTTAGACCATTTGTGGTCGGAGAAGGAAACAGCGGATAATATAACTAGTCTGAACATGGGTAAGTGTGCACACAAAGTGGCACTACACTGAATAAAATAAAACAAATGACTAAAATGTTTTAAATTTATTCCAACATGTGAAAAATGATGAAGTAACATTTTATTTTGACTTACATCAGTATTAACATCTCAAATTTGAGTTGATATAGAGGAAATAATATCCTACAGTGATGATAATATACACAACCTAAAACAGTACTGTTATTGGTAAAAAAAAAAACATAAATAAAAATGTTTTAAATTCTATGTAAGAGGTACATTTAATACAACACTCCTTGAGTACATTATAAATCTTTGCTGCTGGGGGAGCCTGTTCTTTCCACTATATAACTCTCAGTCTGTGGCTTCCTGCTACCTCCATTCCCCTCCTCACATCATGTCACTGCCCCTGTCACATGCAGCCCTGTCCTCACTGACACATCACTCATCTCCTGATATACTCTGTGCTGCTGGTGACCCTGCTCCTCCCACTATATAGCTCTCAGTCTGTGACTTCCTGCTGCCTCCATTCCCCTCCTCACATCATGTCACTGTCCCTGTCACATGCAGCCCTGTCCTCACTGACACATCACTCATCTCCTGATATACTCTGTGCTGCTGGGGACCCTGCGCCTTCCACTATATAACTCTCAGTGTGTGACTTCCTGCTGCCTCCATTCCCCTCCTCACATCATGTCACTGCCCCTGTCACATGCAGCCCTGACCTCACTGACACATCACTCATCTCCTGATATACTCTGTGCTGCTGGGGACCCTGCTCCTCCCACTATATAACTCTCAGTCTGTGACTTCCTGCTGCCCCCATTCCCCTCCTCACATCATGTCACTGCCCCTGTCACATGCAACCCTGTCCTCACTGACACATCACTTATCTCCTGATATACTCTGTGCTGCTGGGGATCCTGCTCCTTCCACTATATACCTCTCAGTCTGTGGCTTCCTGCTGCCTCCATTCCCCTGCTCACATCATGTCACTGCCCCTGTCACATGCAGCCCTGTCCTCACTGACACACGACTCATCTCCTGATATACTCTGTGCTGCTGGGGATCCTGCTCCTTCCACTATATACCTCTCAGTCTGTGGCTTCCTGCTGCCTCCATTCCCCTCCTCACATCATGTCACTGCCCCTGTCACATGCAGCCCTGTCCTCACTGACACATCACTCCTCTCCTAATATACTCTGTGCTGCTGGGGACCCTGCTCCTCCCACTATATAACTCTCAGTCTGTGACTTCCTGCTGCCCCCATTCCCCTCCTCACATCATGTCACTGCCCCTGTCACATGCAACCCTGTCCTCACTGACACATCACTTATCTCCTGATATACTCTGTGCTGCTGGGGATCCTGCTCCTTCCTCTATATACCTCTCAGTCTGTGGCTTCCTGCTGCCTCCATTCCCCTGCTCACATCATGTCACTGCCCCTGTCACATGCAGCCCTGTCCTCACTGACACACGACTCATCTCCTGATATACTCTGTGCTGCTGGGGATCCTGCTCCTTCCACTATATACCTCTCAGTCTGTGGCTTCCTGCTGCCTCCATTCCCCTCCTCACATCATGCCACTGCCCCTGTCACATGCAGCCCTGTCCTCACTGACACATCACTCATCTCCTGATATACTCTGTGCTGCTGGTGACCCTGCTCCTCCCACTATATAGCTCTCAGTCTGTGACTTCCTGCTGCCTCCATTCCCCTCCTCACATCATGTCACTGTCCCTGTCACATGCAGCCCTGTCCTCACTGACACATCACTCCTCTCCTAATATACTCTGTGCTGCTGGGGACCCTGCTCCTCCCACTATATAACTCTCAGTCTGTGACTTCCTGCTGCCCCCATTCCCCTCCTCACATCATGTCACTGCCCCTGTCACATGCAACCCTGTCCTCACTGACACATCACTTATCTCCTGATATACTCTGTGCTGCTGGGGATCCTGCTCCTTCCACTATATACCTCTCAGTCTGTGGCTTCCTGCTGCCTCCATTCCCCTCCTCACATCATGTCACTGCCCCTGTCACATGCAGCCCTGTCCTCACTGACACATCACTCCTCTCCTAATATACTCTGTGCTGCTGGGGACCCTGCTCCTCCCACTATATAACTCTCAGTCTGTGACTTCCTGCTGCCCCCATTCCCCTCCTCACATCATGTCACTGCCCCTGTCACATGCAACCCTGTCCTCACTGACACATCACTTATCTCCTGATATACTCTGTGCTGCTGGGGATCCTGCTCCTTCCACTATATACCTCTCAGTCTGTGGCTTCCTGCTGCCTCCATTCCCCTGCTCACATCATGTCACTGCCCCTGTCACATGCAGCCCTGTCCTCACTGACACACGACTCATCTCCTGATATACTCTGTGCTGCTGGGGATCCTGCTCCTTCCACTATATACCTCTCAGTCTGTGGCTTCCTGCTGCCTCCATTCCCCTCCTCACATCATGCCACTGCCCCTGTCACATGCAGCCCTGTCCTCACTGACACATCACTCATCTCCTGATATACTCTGTGCTGCTGGTGACCCTGCTCCTCCCACTATATAGCTCTCAGTCTGTGACTTCCTGCTGCCTCCATTCCCCTCCTCACATCATGTCACTGTCCCTGTCACATGCAGCCCTGTCCTCACTGACACATCACTCCTCTCCTAATATACTCTGTGCTGCTGGGGACCCTGCTCCTCCCACTATATAACTCTCAGTCTGTGACTTCCTGCTGCCCCCATTCCCCTCCTCACATCATGTCACTGCCCCTGTCACATGCAACCCTGTCCTCACTGACACATCACTTATCTCCTGATATACTCTGTGCTGCTGGGGATCCTGCTCCTTCCACTATATACCTCTCAGTCTGTGGCTTCCTGCTGCCTCCATTCCCCTGCTCACATCATGTCACTGACCCTGTCACATGCAGCCCTGTCCTCACTGACACACGACTCATCTCCTGATATACTCTGTGCTGCTGGGGATCCTGCTCCTTCCACTATATACCTCTCAGTCTGTGGCTTCCTGCTGCCTCCATTCCCCTCCTCACATCATGTCACTGCCCCTGTCACATGCAGCCCTGTCCTCACTGACACATCACTCCTCTCCTAATATACTCTGTGCTGCTGGGGACCCTGCTCCTCCCACTATATAACTCTCAGTCTGTGACTTCCTGCTGCCCCCATTCCCCTCCTCACATCATGTCACTGCCCCTGTCACATGCAACCCTGTCCTCACTGACACATCACTTATCTCCTGATATACTCTGTGCTGCTGGGGATCCTGCTCCTTCCACTATATACCTCTCAGTCTGTGGCTTCCTGCTGCCTCCATTCCCCTGCTCACATCATGTCACTGCCCCTGTCACATGCAGCCCTGTCCTCACTGACACACGACTCATCTCCTGATATACTCTGTGCTGCTGGGGATCCTGCTCCTTCCACTATATACCTCTCAGTCTGTGGCTTCCTGCTGCCTCCATTCCCCTCCTCACATCATGTCACTGCCCCTGTCACATGCAGCCCTGTCCTCACTGACACATCACTCATCTCCTGATATACTCTGTGCTGCTGGGGATCCTGCTCCTCCCACTATATAACTCTCAGTCTGTGGCTTCCTGCTGCCTCCATTCCCCTCCCCACATCATGTCACTGCCCCTGTCACAAGCAGTCCTGTCTTCACTGACACATCACTCATCTCCTGATAACCTCTATGCCGCTGGGGACCCTGCTCCTCCCACTATATAACTCTCAGTCTGTGGCTTCCTGCTGCCTCTATTTCTCTCCTCACATCATGTCACTGCCCCTGTCACATGCAGCCCTGTCCTCACTAACACATCACTCATCTCCTGATATACTCTGTGCTGCTGGGGACCCTGCTCCTCCCACTATATAACTCTCAGTCTGTGTCTTCTTGCTGCCTCCATTCTCTTCCTCACATCATGTCACTGCCCCTGTCACATGCAGCCCTGTCCTTACTGACACATCACTCATCTCCTGATATCCTCTGTGCTGCTGGGGACCCTGCTCCTCCCACTATACCTCTCACTGACACATCACTCATCTCCTGATAAACTCTGTGCCGCTGGGGACCCTGCTCCTCCCACTATATAACTCTCAGTCTGTGGCTTCCTGCTGCCTCTATTCCTCTCCTCACATCATGTCACTGCTCCTGTCACATGCAGCTCTGTCCTCACTGACACATCACTCATCTCCTGATATACTCTGTGCTGCTGGAGACCCTGCTCCTCCCACTATATAACTCTCAGTCTGTGGCTTCCTGCTGCCTCCATTCCCCTCCTCACATCATGTCACTGCCCCTGTCACATGCAGCCCTGTCCTCATTGACACATCACTCATCTCATGATATACTCTGTGCTGCTGGGGACCCTGCTCCTTCCACTATATAACTCTCAGTTTGTGGCTTCCTGCTGCCTCCATTCCCCTCCTCACATAATGTCACTGCCCCTGTCACATGCAGCACTGTCCTCACTGACACATCACTCATCTCCTGATATACTCTGTGCTGCTGGGGGACCCTGCTCCTCCCAGTATATAACTGTCAGTCTGTGTCTTCCTGCTGCCTCCATTCCCCTCCTCACATCATGTCACTGCCCCTATCACACACAGCCCTGTCCTCACTAACACATCACTCATCTCCTGATATACTCTGTGCTGCTGGGGGACTCTGCTCCTCCGACTATATAACTCTCAGTCTGTGGCTTCCTGCTGCCTCCATTCTCCTCCTCACATCATGTCACTGCCCCTGTCACATGCAGCCCTGTCCTCACTGACACATCACTCACCTCCTGATATACTCTGTGCTGCTGGGGACCCTGCTTCTCCCACTATATAACTCTCAGTCTGTGGCTTCCTGCTACCTCTATTCCTCTCCTCACATCATGTCACTGCCCCTGTCACATGCAGCCCTGTCCTCACTAACACATCACTCATCTCCTGATATACTCTGTGCTGCTGGGGACCCTGCTCCTCCCACTATATAACTCTCAGTCTGTGGCTTCCTGCTGCCTCCATTCCCCTCCTCACATCATGTCACTGCCCCTGTCACATGCCGCCCTGTTCTCACTGACACATCACTCATCTCCTTATATACTCTGTGCTGCTGGGGACCCTGCTCCTCCCACTATACCTCTCACTGACACATCACTCATCTCCTGATAATCTCTGTGCCGCTGGGGACCCTGCTCTTCCCACTATATAACTCTCAGTCTGTGGCTTCCTGTTGCCTCTATTCCTCTCCTCACATCATGTCACAGCCCTGTCCTCACTGACACATCTCCTGATATACTCTGTGCTGCTGGGGACCCTGCTCCTCCCACTATACCTCTCAGTCTGTGGCTTCCTGCTGCCCCCATTCCACTCCTCACATCATGTCACTGCCTCTGTCACAATCATCCCTGTCTTCCCTAACAAATCACTCATCTAATGTTATACTCTGTGCTGTTTGAGGACCCTGCTCCTTCCACTATATAACTCTCAGTCTGTGGCTTCCTGCTGCCTCCATTCCCCTCCTCACATCATGTCACTGCCCTTGTCATATGTTGACTACTCTCCTAGGTTCATGGGAGAACTCTGGAGATTAGGCAACTATGCTTTAAGGGGCACAAGGTTGAATGTGAGGGTCTCACTTAGGTGGCGCAAAGCTACTCGAATATTACAGGTCTCCAAATAAATGTCAGCACATTTATAAACAAATACAACACAACAAATCTAGGCCTGCTATAACATCCCAAGCGCTAGAGATGACCATTAAACAATGACAATACGTCTCTTAAGATCCGAGTGGGGTGACCTTGGTCCACTTCTTCCTTTGATTGTCAAATGCGATACTAAATTCGCTACAATGTCTCCAACATAAAAAAGATACAAAAAACCCCAATGTGTTGTATGTTCCAATAGAAGTAATGGAGTAAGCAGGAAGTTCAAAAGCTGTTCCAAAAGAGGTCAGGCGTTCCCCACTCACACTAGTGTAATTGGATATATGCACATCAAGGAATCTTTCCCTGATAACTTCTCACGCTCCTGGATTTAGTGCGGTGTCTAATTCCTTTCATCCCAAGTGCAGAGAAGTGAAAGTGAGGTAATACGCTTATAATATGGTGTGGCGTACCCAGAAACTCACAGAATAGAGATAGGTAGAAAACATATCAAGGTTTCTTTACAAACAAATTTTCAACCAGGTGTGGCATACCCCAACTAACAATTGAACGTAAGGTGGAACTCCTATTAAGGTATCTTTATTTGGGTTCCAGAAACTACGTTTCCACAATTTTTCTTTGTGTATCTGACAGATGGGCTCTCATCCAGCATTAGTCATAAAAAATTTAACAAATGTATTTGTCATACACAAATCCACCTACTGTAGGTGAATATATTCCACAAAAACGAGCAAATCCACCAATATGTACAGATAAAATCAGACGTCCGAACAGAAAAAATTATCTTTTCCAGTATAAGAGTACAAAAACGTATAAAAACAATCCGAAAATGATTATTAAAAGAAAAAAGTTGGCATGAAGCTAATCGCACACCTTGTATCAACGCGTTTCGGTCAGGTGACCTTTATCAAGACATACCTATGCTTTAAGGACCTTTAAGGAAAGTATATGGACATCGACATGTTGGGTCAGCAAGGGGCTACAGATGCATTAATGTTAGGCCAAATGCCCAATAGTGCATGATACGGTGTACATGTAGAAGGTAAAGTGACACAGGGGTCTATTTATTAACATTATTTTTACTAAAATAATGTGAAAAAGGGGATTTTCTGTTTTTACACCCTTTTCACATTATTTTAGTATCACCTGAATGTATTAAAGGGCATTTGGAGCAGTTTTCATGAAAAACTGCTCCAAACCCTTTAATTCACTTTTTTTAGTAACCCACATCGCATTCCCCATACTTATAATGGGAAATGTGATGTGGACAAATTTACTAAAAAAAAAAAAGTGAAAAAAATACTGATCACAGTGTAAAAATAAAAGTTAAAAAAGTAAAAAACAAAAAAACAAAACATACTCACCTGTCCAGGGAGCCGGTGTCTGCTGCTCCAGTGAGTGCTCCTGGGCGCCGAGTCCCCCATATGCTGCAATGTGACCCCGGTGCAGTAAAGTGACTCTGCAAAACGGCAGCGCACTTTACAGCACCGGGGGTCACAGCCTCCTGCAGCAGCGCGGACCGGCTCCCTGGACAGGTGAGTAGTATTATCCTGCTTGGGGGGGAGGGTGTCCGCGGCGCACAGGGGTAGTCACGCCAGGGGGTGGGTCAACCAGGCGGTGGCGGTAGTGGCGATGTCGGCGGGGGCGGCACAAGCGCAGCAGGACATCGGGGTATTTTTTATGAAAAATACCCCGATGATGCTGCGGAGTGTCATCGCAGGGACAGAGCTTGACCGCAAGCTCTGTCTCTGCACGCGATATTTGATACATCCCTGCAATGTAATCAATTATCGCAGTGCGAGTTTGGGCGATTTTATCACCTCACATCCGCATCCTGGGTGCGGATGGTGATAAATAGGCCCCACAGTCATTTGTCTCACATGTGGATAATGTCCCTGATTTCTCATGAACATCTAAAGAGCAACGTGCGTCGCAAAAGGCCTCATATGTAACACCATGGTATAAATTCATTGGGGGAGATTCAAATGTGTGAAAAGTCGGTTGGGAGTCTGTCTGTTAGATAGGAAAAAACAGACTCCCAACTGACTTTTCAAACATTTGAATCTCCCCCATTGAGAGATTTTGGACAGTGAGATTGTTTTTGACACTTTTGTGCCTTTGAAGCTAATCGTTATAGCAAAACCCACGTCACGAGAGCTCACCTGCGTCAGGTTGGCGGATCTGAGCGCAGGCTGGGGCGCGGTGATGTGACAGCACCATGTTCACACAGTGGTCCTGACATCTTGACACAGCATCCTTTACTAAGAGACACAAATGATTGGCACAAGACACAACTGTGTAATACTCCTGTTGTCTAATAAAACAAATAGTATGAATGTGGTAACTTTTTTTTAAACAGACTTAAAATATATATATAATTGTGTATTCAGCATCGAAAAGACAAACTCTGGGGGTCATTCCGAGTTGTTCACTCGCTAGCAGTTTTTAGCAACCGTGCAAACGCTATGCCGCCTCCCACTGGGAGTGTATTTTAGCTTAGCAGAAGTGCGAATTTTGTGCAGTTTCTGAGTAGCTTCAGACCTACTCAGCGCTTGCGATCACTTCAGACTGTTCATTTACTGTTTTGACGTCACAAACACGCCCTGCGTTCGCCCAGCCACGCCTGCATTTTTCCTGGCACGCCTGCGTTTTTCTGAACACTCCCTGAAAACCCAGAAACGCCCACTTCATGTCAATCACTCTGCAGCCAGCAGTGCAACTGAAAAGCTTCGCTAGACCCTGTGTGAAACTACATCGGTCGTTGTAATAGTACGTTGCGCGTGCGCATTGCGTTTGTTTTGCCTCATCGCTGCACAGCTAACGAATGCAGCTAGCGAACAACTCAGAATGACCACTTCTGTCCCCAAGGCACCCTAACCATGTGCACTGCAGGTGGGGCAGATGTAACATGTGCAGAGAGAGTAACATTTGGGTGGGGTGTGTTCAAACTGAAATCTAATTGCAGTGTAAAAATAAAGCAGCCAGTATTTACCCTGCACAGAAACACTATAACCCACCCAAATCTAACTCTCTCTGCACATGTTACATCTGCCCCAGCTGCAGTGCATATGGTTTTGCCCATTAGAGGAAGATTTTGCGTTTACAATCAACCTTTAATTAGTCCCACAGCACAGTTGTACCTTAAAATAAAATACATGATACAATGTTACTAACGGCTGATATTAATCAAACAGATACTTCCAGACACTTTGCTGAATCAGCCTTTTATCATCTTATGACAGGGGGGGGGGGGGGTATTATGAGTTGACCCCCAACCCATTAGTGCGCAATGATAAGTCAGACCACCACAAATGGGGAATATCATCCCTGCAATAGGAGTAGCCGGCTGCCCCCTCGCCGGAGGATATTCAGCATTGAATCACAATTACACTTCCATCTCATCACATGAAAACCGAATGCACCGCCTGCCTTCAGTACAGTGTGTGCAGCACTGCCGTCATACAGTATGTCCTCTGTCTTCAGGCTCCTACCTCCTTCCAGAAGGGAATATAATTGGATGTATAATAATCCTGCAGCTGAAGACGTCTCGGGAAGAGGTGATCCCAAATTGGTGCCTTCAAATCCCTGTCTTTTCTTACACATGAACCTAGACATTAGATATGGACAGCCCCTGCCTGCATGAGCCATAAAACAGGGACAACGGTGGAAAATAAGATGTCACAGTGGAGGAAGAAACTGTCACTGGTCCTGATTATTAGAAAGTTATAATGATACTTCTCTAATGGGAGAAGGTAACCTCCGTTATAGAGACAGAAGACAGAGCAGAGGCCCCTATGGAGGAAAATCTTCCAATGTTTTCTTTACTTACATCTTTCATTTTGTTTTAAAGAATTCAGTATGATATTCCGGGTTACAGGATGCCGGCGGTTAGAATACCGATGCCAACATTCCGATGGTGTAAATGCCAACAGGGGGGAGGTAAGATCGTTCCACCCTCTCCACTACCCCCTAACCCTAACTCTACCTTTCCGCAGCCTAACCGTAACCTCCATCTTTACTGCCTGACTATAACCTCCCCCCAGCGGTACCTAAACCCCCCTAACCCCGCAGCCTAACCCTAACCCCCCCCCATCCCCGCAGCCTAACCGTAAACCTCCCGGGTGACGCCAAAATCTAGGGGCTTGGCCAAGCACCCTCAAAATGAATACTATGACAACACAATGGAGGGGAACAATGTCGCCCTCAGAAGATGACTAGGGTTCCTGCAACAAGCTGGGCTCAGGTAATAAGTACCCGCCCGCCCTCTCATCACCCCGTCCCTGTCACATGAACACACATACAACAAGCTGGGCTCAGGTAATAAGTACCCGCCCCGCCCTCTCAGCACCCCGTCCCTGTCACATGAGCACACATACAACAAGCTGGGCTCAGGTAATAAGTACCCGCCCCGCCCTCTCAGCACCCCGTCCCTGTCACATGAGCACACATACAACAAGCTGGGCTCAGGTAATAAGTACTCGCCCGCCCTATCAGCACCCCGACCCTGTCACATGAGCACACATACAACAAGCTGGGCTCAGGTAATAAGTACCCGCCCTCTCATCACCCCGTCCCTGTCACATGAGCACACATACAACAAGCTGGGCTCAGGTAATAAGTACCCGCCCGCCCTCTCATCACCCCGTCCCTGTCACCTGAACACACATACAACAAGCTGGTCTCGGGTAATAAGTACCCGCCCCGCCCTCTCATCACCCCGCCCCTGTCACTTGAGCACACATACAACAGGCTGGGCTCAGGTAATAAGTACCCGCCCCGCCCTCTCATCCCCCCGTCCCTATCACATGAGCACACATACAACAAGCTGGGCTCAGGTAATAAGTACCCGCCCCGCCCTCTCATCACCCCCCCCTGTCACCTGAACACACATACAACAAGCTGGGCTCAGGTAATAAGTACCCGCCCGCCCTCTCATCACCCCGTCCCTGTCACATGAGCACACATACAACAAGCTGGTCTCGGGTAATAAGTACCCGCCCCGCCCTCTCATCACCCCGCCCCTGTCACATGAGCACACATACAACAAGCTGGGCTCAGGTAATAAGTACCCGCCCCGCCCTCTCATCCCCCCGTCCCTATCACATGAGCACACATACAACAAGCTGGGCTCAGGTAATAAGTACTCGCCCGCCCTATCAGCACCCCGACCCTGTCACATGAACACACATACAACAAGCTGGGCTCAGGTAATAAGTACCCGCCCTCCCTCTCATCACCCCGTCCCTGTCACATGAGCACACATACAACCAGCTGGGCTCAGGTAATAAGTACCCGCCCTCTCATCACCCCGTCCCTGTCACCTGAACACACATACAACAAGCTGGTCTCGGGTAATAAGTACCCGCCCCGCCCTCTCATCACCCCACCCCTGTCACTTGAGCACACATACAACAAGCTGGGCTCAGGTAATAAGTACCCGCCCCGCCCTCTCATCCCCCCGTCCCTATCACATGAGCACACATACAACAAGCTGGGCTCAGGTAATAAGTACCCGCCCCGCCCTCTCATCACCCCCCCCCTGTCACCTGAACACACATACAACAAGCTGGGCTCGGGTAATAAGTACCCGCCCGCCCTCTCATCACCCCGTCCCTGTCACATGAGCACACATACAACAAGCTGGTCTCGGGTAATAAGTACCCGCCCCGCCCTCTCAGCACCCCGTCCCTGTCACATGAGCACACACACAACAAGCTGGGCTCAGGTAATAAGTACCCGCCCTCCCTCTCATCACCCCGTCCCTGTCACATGAACACACATACAACAAGCTGGGCTCAGGTAATAAGTACCCGCCCTCCCTCTCATCACCCCGTCCCTGTCACATGAGCACACACACAACAAGCTGGGCTCAGGTAATAAGTACCCGCCCCGCCCTCTCATCACCCGGTCCCTGTCACTTGAGCACACATACAACAAGCTGGGCTCAGGTAATAAGTACCCGCCCCGCCCTCTTATCACCCCGTCCCTGTCACATGAACACACACATACAACAAGCTGGTCTCAGGTAATAAGTACCCGCCCGCCCTCTCATCACCCCCCCCTGTCACCTGAACACACATACAACAAGCTGGGCTCAGGTAATAAGTACTCGCCCCGCCCTCTCATCACCCCGTCCCTGTCACCTGAACACACATACAACAAGCTGGGCTCAGGTAATAAGTACCCGCCCCGCCCTCTCATCACCCCGTCCCTGTCACATGAGCACACATACAACAAGCTGGGCTCAGGTAATAAGTACCCGCCCGCCCTCTCATCACCCCCCCCTGTCACCTGAACACACATACAACAAGCTGGGCTCAGGTAATAAGTACTCGCCCGCCCTCTCATCACCCCGTCCCTGTCACATGAACACACATACAACAAGCTGGGCTCGGGTAATAAGTACTCGCCCGCCCTCTCATCACCCCGTCCCTGTCACAAGAACACACATACAACAAGCTGGTCTCGGGTAATAAGTACCCGCCCTCCCTCTCATCACCCCGTCCCTGTCACCTGAACACACATACAACAAGCTGGGCTCAGGTAATAAGTACTCGCCCGCCCTCTCATCACCCCGTCCCTGTCACTTGAGCACACATACAACAAGCTGGGCTCAGGTAATAAGTACCCGCCCTCCCTCTCATCACCCCGTCCCTGTCACAAGAACACGCATACAACAAGCTGGGCTCAGGTAATAAGTACCCGCCCTCTCATCCCCCCGTCCCTATCACATGAGCACACATACAACAAGCTGGGCTCAGGTAATAAGTACCCGCCCTCCCTCTCATCACCCCGTCCCTGTCACCTGAACACACATACAACAAGCTGGTCTCGGGTAATAAGTACCCGCCCTCCCTCTCATCACCCCGACCCTGTCACCTGAGCACACATACAACAAGCTGGGCTCAGGTAATAAGTACCCGCCCTCCCTCTCATCACCCCGTCCCTGTCACCTGAACACACATACAACAAGCTGGTCTCGGGTAATAAGTACCCGCCCTCCCTCTCATCACCCCGACCCTGTCACCTGAGCACACATACAACAAGCTGGGCTCAGGTAATAAGTACCCGCCCTCCCTCTCATCACCCCGTCCCTGTCACCTGAACACACATACAACAAGCTGGGCTCAGGTAATAAGTACCCGCCCTCCCTCTCATCACCCCGTCCCTGTCACAAGAACACACATACAACAAGCTGGTCTCGGGTAATAAGTACCCGCCCTCCCTCTCATCACCCCGTCCCTGTCACTTGAGCACACATACAACAAGCTGGGCTCAGGTAATAAGTACTCGCCCGCCCTCTCATCACCCCGTCCCTGTCACTTGAGCACACATACAACAAGCTGGGCTCGGGTAATAAGTACTCGTCCACCCTCTCAGCACCCCGTCCCTGTCACATGAGCACACATACAACAAGCTGGGCTCAGGTAATAAGTACTCGCCCTCCCTCTCATCACCCCGCTCCTGTCACATGAGCACACATACAACAAGCTGGGCTCAGGTAATAAGTACTCGCCCTCCCTCTCATCACCCCGTCCCTGTCACATGAGCACACATACAACAAGCTGGGCTCAGGTAATAAGTACTCGCCCTCCCTCTCATCACCCCGTCCCTGTCACATGAGCACACATACAACAAGCTGGGCTCAGGTAATAAGTACTCGCCCGCCCTCTCATCACCCCGTCCCTGTCACTTGAGCACACATACAACAAGCTGGGCTCAGGTAATAAGTACTCGCCCTCCCTCTCATCACCCCGTCCCTGTCACTTGAGCACACATACAACAAGCTGGGCTCGGGTAATAAGTACTCGCCCGCCCTCTCATCACCCCGCCCCTGTCACTTGAGCACACATACAACAAGCTGGGCTCGGGTAATAAGTACTCGCCCGCCCTCTCATCACCCCGTCCCTGTCACATGAGCACACATACAACAAGCTGGGCTCAGGTAATAAGTACTCGCCCACCCTCTCATCACCCCGTTCCTGTCACATGAGCACACATACAACAAGCTGGGCTCAGGTAATAAGTACCCGCCCCGCCCTCTCATCCCCCCGTCCCTATCACATGAGCACACATACAACAAGCTGGGCTCAGGTAATAAGTACCCGCCCCGCCCTCTCATCACCCCGCCCTGTCACCTGAGCACACATACAACAAGCTGGGCTCAGGTAATAAGTACCCGCCCCGCCCTCTCATCACCCCGTTCCTGTCACATGAGCACACATACAACAAGCTGGGCTCAGGTAATAAGTACCCGCCCCGCCCTCTCATCACCCCGCCCCTGTCACCTGAGCACACATTATACATACTACAGTTTATTTTGTTGGTATCTGGATGATAGATCTACAGTGTCTAGGTAGACAGTCAATACTTCAATACCTTATGGTCGACATGTATTAAGTCGACAGGTACAGAGTGTCGACAGTGCTTAAGGTCAACAGGTACAAAAGATAGAGAGGTTCAAAAGGTCAATGACAATGGTGAACACATTTTTTTGTTTTTTCCCGGTATTCCCAACAGTTACTTTACTATACACGTGGGCATGAATTGGGAATAGTAACTTGGTGAATGAGGTGAACCCACGAAGGTCTGCATTTGTACTGAGGCTGGTAAAAGAATATGAAATATACACAACATTTTTTTAGAACCCCCCCCAAAAAATATGTTTCGACCATTTTTATGTGTCGACCTTTGTCATGTCAACCTTTTTGGGGTTGTACCCTAACCCGAATCCTCAACCCTCCTAACACTCGCTACCCGCCACCTAACCCTAACTCTCCCCGACGATGCCTAACCCTAAAGCCCCTTCCCTTCCCCGCAGCCTAAACCTAACCCCCCCACCCCATACTTGCCTACCCTCCCGGAATGGCTGGGAGGCTCCCGAAAATCGGGTGGGGCTCCTGGCCCCCCAGAAAGGTCAGCTGCCAGCTCCCGCACCCCCCACTTGGCCATCAACATCGGAGCACTAACGGGCGGTCTGAGGGGGATCCGACGGCGCGATTCCCGCTGAATCGCATCATCGAAGCTCCTCCCCCTGCTCTCCAGTGCCTGTTTTCTCGGCACTGAATAGCAGGGGGGCGGAGCACAATGATGTTTTTATGCTGCCACGCCACCGGACACGCCCCCGTACGCCATCCAGGCTGCCCCCTCCCGAAAGAGGGGGTAGCAATATCGGCAAGCATGCCTCACCCATGCAGCCTAACCCTCCCCATGGGGTGCCTAAACCTAACCCTTCCTTCCCCGCAGCCTAACCTTATACCACACCCCATTTTTTTCAGAAGCCAGTTATCCTACCAGTATGTTTTGGAGTGTGGGGAGAAACTGGAGCACCCAGAAGAACACCATGCAAACATAGGGAGAACATACAAACTCCACACAAATAGTGCCATGGTCAGGGAATTGAGCCTATGACCTCGAATCACTGAGGCAGTAATGCTAACCACTACACAAACAGTGCACTCTATTTCCTTTCTGTCCCAACGTCAATATGATTTGTAAGATGCTTACCTGACAAATAGACTGCAGGTACAGTGTGTATTTTTAATTAATTCATTTATTTTTATTGCATCTAAGCGGACAATACAGTTACGACATTTGAGATTTTTGTTTAGTTTTATTTACCAACAAAAATCTGCCTTTGATGCAGTTAAACCTCTGCTAATTAATAATAATACAAAGTACAATATACCGCCCCAGATTCCCCGTTAATGCAGCGGAGAGCTACCCGTCGGAGGCTAGAAAACATTTTGGGCTTCTGTAGACAGAAGAGGGCAAAATAAATAAATAAAATATATATATATATATAGAAGACGATAACAGGCGGCACTCACAGCTTGGTGGAAACTGGTAAATAAACGGACCAGATACCGTATAGATAGATGATCTATCTATACGGTATCTGGTCCGTTTATTTACCAGTTTCCACCAAGCTGTGAGTGCCGCCTGTTATCGTCTTCTATTTATCTCTTTATGGCTGTGAGGGCACCGGGCGTGTTTCAAGTTTGTATTGGAGTGCCGGACATTGTGTGTATATATATATATATATATATATATATATATGTGTCTTGACCCCTTTAAGACACATTTACAGGCATATGTCAAACGCAACGAAAACCTTGACAACCGTCTTTATAGCATGAACTTTTGTTTCCATGGCGACCAACACCAGGTACAGTAGCATCTGAACAACATTGACAGCCGACTTTAAATTCTGCACACATTATAACACCAACACTATAACAAATATATAAATAAAATGCAAAAAAATTTTTTATCTGCAAAGCCCACGACAGCGGCGTATTCTTCTCGTGTCATGTGCGGTCATTGGGAAAGCAGGAAAGTTTGCTGCTGTTACTTTGTATCTGTTCTTTGGGTTTTTTTTTTACATGGCGGTGACAAGTAACCTGGTGTCATGTGGATGCAGCAGTCCTATCAATGACGCTGGCCGCAATGACAATGTAACATTTTGCGACAATGCCTGGATCCTCCAAGACATCAGTTACAGAGGTGATACTGCAGACGCTGCTGTACCGGGCTGTGACAATGAGGCAGGGGGTAAATATAAATGTCACGCCTGGAACAGATTGCTCTGTATGTGATCTGACAGTATACGCTGCACACCTTATATGACACCTAGAACAGCAAGTTAAAGCCTTGCACAGGTTTTTTTTTCTTACAACATCCCAGGAATGACACATATCACGTATATGGGTGGTCATTCCGAGTTGATCGCTCACTAGCAGTTTTTAGCAGCCGTGCAAATGCTAAGCCGCCTCCCACTGTGAGCGTATGTTAGCTTAGCAGAAGTGCGAACGAAAGGATCGCAGAGCGGCTACAAAGTTTTTTTGTGCAGTTTTAGAGTAGCTCAAAACCTACTCAGCGCTTGTGATCACTTCAGACTGTTCAGTTCCTGTTTTGACGTCACAAACACGCCCCTGGTGGAGGGAGCTGCTGTGAAGCACATAGCAACAATTCATATGGTGAAGGGAGCTGCTGTGAAGCACATAGCAACAATTCATATGGTGAAGGGAGCTGGTGTGAAGCACATAGCAACAATTCATATGGTGGAGGGAGCTGCTGTGAAGCACATAGCAACCATTCATATGGTGGAGGGAGCTGCTGTGAAGCACATAGCAACAATTCATATGGTGAAGGGAGCTGGTGTGAAGCACATAGCAACAATTCATATGGTGAAGGGAGCTGGTGTAAAGCACATAGCAACCATTCATATGGTGGAGGGAGCTGCTGTGAAGCACATAGCAACAATTCATATGGTGAAGGGAGCTGGTGTGAGGCACACAGCAACAGTACATATGGTGAAGGGAGCTGCTGTGAGGCACATGGCAACAGTACATATGGTGAAGGGAGCTGCTGTGAGGCACACAGCAACAGTACATATGGTGAAGGGAGCTGGTGTGAGGCACACATCAACAATTCATATGGTGAAGGGAGCTGGTGTGAGGCACACAGCAACAATTCATATGGTGAAGGGAGCTGGTGTGAAGCACATAGCAACAATTCATATGGTGAAGGTAGCTGGTGTGAAGCACATAGCAACAATTCATATGGTGAAGGGAGCTGGTGTGAAGCACATAGCAACAATTCATATGGTGAAGGGAGCTGGTGTGAGGCACACAGCAACAGTACATATGGTGAAGGGAGCTGGTGTGAGGCACACGGCAACAGTACATATAGTGAAGGGAGCTGCTGTGAGGCACACGGCAACAGTACATATGGTGAAGGGAGCTGGTGTGAGGCACACAGCAACAATTCATATGGTGAAGGGAGCTGCTGTAAGGCACATAGCAACAATTCATATGTTGAAGGGAGCTGCTGTGAGGCACACAGCAACAGTACATATGGTGAAGGGAGCTGGTGTGAGGCTTATATTGTAGCAACAGCTCATGGTGAAGGAAGCTGCTGAGAGGCACGTAGTGACAGCTATTGACTAAGGAGCAGCTGTGAGACACATCGCAGCAAATCATATGGTGAAGGGAGCTGCTGTGAGGCACACGGCAACAGTACATATGGTGAAGGGAGCTGGTGTGAGGCACACAGCAACAGTACATATGGTGAAGGTAGCTGGTGTGAGGCTTATATTGTAGCAACAGCTCATGGTGAAGGAAGCTGCTGAGAGGCTTGTAGTAACAGCTATTGACTAAGGAGCTGCTGTGAGGCACATTGCAGCAATTCATATGGTGAAGGGAGCAGCTGTGAGGCACATAGCGACAATTCCTATGACAAAGGGTGCTGCTGTGAAACACATAGCAACAGCTCATGGTGAAGGAAGCTGCTGTGAAGCACATAGCAACAGCTTAGTGTGAAGGAAGCTGCTGTGAAGCACATAGCAACAGCTCATGGTGAAGGGAGCTGCTGTGAAGCACATAGCAACAGCTTATGGTGAAGGGAGCTGCTGTGAAGCACATAGCAACAGCTTATGGTGAAGGGAGCTGCTGTAAGGCACATGGGTGATTTTCAGTGGAGTACTATTCATCCACAGCGAATGAGGGTTCTCTGGTCATCACCTTCTGAGACGGAGACTGACAACATTTCTGGACATTAGTTGTACAATAACGCCTTAATATCCGACAAGCAGTTTTGAGAGATCTGTACAATCATCTGTTTATATAATACTTGTACTTTTATTCATGCTTAGTATAACTCATAAGACAGCAAAGGGACACACAGAGCGAGCTCACAGTGACTCTCTTAAAATAAATACACCAATTTATGTCCAGAGATATTTTAATTAACTTTACAACATGTCAAATAAACCACAGAATACAAGAGGGAACATACAAACTCCTACAACTCTGTTGGAATGTAATCCAAGGTCCCAGAGCTGCGAGGCAGCAATGGTAACCACTGGGCCACTGGGCCACCATCTCAATGCACATTTATGTACAATTCTGTAACAAACAATTTGGGTACACTGCGCACATAGGCTTTCCTGATGTCAGCATGTGATGGACAAGTTGTGTTTGGTTTCAAAGGGAGAAGCTGAGACATAGGGTACTAGCTAATATGGGGGGTAATTCCAAGTTGATCGCAGCAGGAATTTTGTTAGCAGTTGGGCAAAACCATGTGCACTGCAGGTGGGGCAGATGTAACATGTGCAGAGAGAGTTAGATTTGGGTGGGGTGTGTTCAATCTGCAATCTAAATTGCAGTGTAAAAATAAAGCAGCCAGTATTACCCTGCACAGAAACAAAATAACCCACCCAAATCTAACACTCTCTGCACATGTTATATCTGCCTCCCCCCTGCAGTGCACATGGTTTTGCCCATCTGCTAACAAAATTCCTGCTGCGATCAACTTGGAATCACAGGCATGCGCAGAGACTGACTGGCGGGTGCCGCTCCGGACTTCCCCCCCTCTACGGCATTATAGTGTTCTCTCACAGGGTGTAGTATGGTATGCCGGCGGTCGGGCTCCCGGCGACCAGCATACCGGCGCCAGGAGCCCGACCGGCGGCATACCGACAGTGTGGCGAGCGCAAATGAGCCCCTTGCGGGCTCACTACGAGCGCCACGCTATTTTATTCTCCCTCCAGGGGGGTCGTGGACCTCCACAAGGGAGAATAAGTGTCGGTATGCCGGTTGTTGGGATTCCGGCGCCGGTATACTGTGCGCCGGGATCCCGATAGCCGGCATACTGAAGACCACCCCTCTCACATCCCCTGTCCTGGATATAGACTGCTCACCTGGGCGGCCCAGGTGAGCGGACCAGGTGAGCAGTCTATATCCAGGACAGGGGAGGTGAGAGAACACTATAATGTCGTGGAGGGGGGGACGTCCGGAGCGGCACCCGCCAGTCTCTGCGCACACCTATGCTTGGAATAATTACCCCCATTGTACAGCAGAACTACTCAAGACTAGATAGTCTGTCAGAACCAGGGCAATACAGAGCCAGGCTGGACCCAGGTACTTTTAAGGGGGCGTGGTATAATCACAGGAGGCGTGGCCATACACCCTTAGGAAAAAACACCTCTATGGCCACACTACAGCCAAGGACATGAAAAGAGTTGCTGGGGCTGGGGGGTGGCGGTGGGGGTGGGGGGAACGGGTGCTGGGCTCCACTGGACCCCTCTATCAGACCTGGGCCCCGATAATTTGTACCCCCCACTCGGCGCCATTGGCCAGAACCAGTGGCATTGGATGGCTGTTATGATGGCTGCACATCTAGGTAACGCAGGATTATTTTGCAATCCATAAGAATACAATAATTTGTTCATTAGGCTATTACTATCAATCTAATGGTTCCAGTACTAATTGCAGGGTCGCACAGCTATCCCCACAGCTGTCTCTGCAGTGACCTCTCAGCAGCTGGAGATTAGGGAGCAGGCAGCTAGCGGAGCAGGTCTGGTGAGATTACTCTCAGTGTTTAGCTCCTAGGGTGGCCAAACTGGCAATGAGTAGGGGTGGAGTGGTAGTTCAGAAACTCCAAATAATTGCAGACAGAGAGGCATTTCTATGATATATATATATATATATTCTAAATATCATACCTCAACTCCATAATACAAGGGACCACCATCGCTCCCCCTCCTATCAAAAGTTGTCGATGCCACCAGGTTGCTGAGACATCCACGGGACCTGGGTACTGAGTGAATGCGAGCAAAATCCAAGAGGCGTGGCCAGGCAATCGCTCTTCCCCCACCGGGAAAAGAAAAGAGTCAAAATAAAACATTGCAAAGGGGGATATTTGTCCCCTCTCAGCAGGTGACGCAGGCCGCTGCCAGCTCCTCCAAAAGACCTGGTCTCGTATATTGGTATCCGCTCCCCCTCATCCCCCTGCTTGGCGCCTCTGTATGCCTCAGGCCAGAAGTTTGTGGGCCCCATAGGCATATTTTGAAGAGGCCCCTGTCCCAATGCAGTTGCTAATATATATTACAGATACAGAAGATATAGTGATACACACAGTATAATATCACAGGTATAGAAGAAACATTGCTGCTGTGAGGCTAATTCTCCTCGCTAGACGTTCATCGTCTGCAGATCCGCTCTGTCAGTCCCTCCACTGGTTATCTGTATTCTACCGTATTCAATACAAAATACTTTTATTAACCAAACTACACCAACGTACATCTCTTCACTCATCTCAAGATATCTCCCTACCCGACCTCTCCGCTCTGCACAAGATCTGCGTCTCTCATCCACACTCATTACTCGCTCCCATTCACGATTGCAGGACTTTCTTTGGGCTGAACCCACTCTGTGGAATGCCCTACCACGCACAATAAGACTCTCCTCTAGTCTCCAAACCTTCAAGTGTTCCCTGAAAACTCACCTCGCCCACATAACATTCATTAATATTTATATCTAATTACATCCCTCTGTACAGTCCACACATCCTCACACAGAGGCGTCACTCACCTCTTGGACACCCGTTGCGGCGGCAAAAGAGGGGGCGGGGCTTCACGGGCTGGCATCCGTTTTCACTGCTTGAATGACTGGAAAGGGGCGGTGCTTTCTGAGAAGGGGCGGAGCTTCGCGTCCCGACACCCGTTTTTTTTGTCACTTGGGGGGTTTAGGAGGTGTAGGCTCACTCCCGGGGAGTGCTGTGCTTGCAGTGGTGGCTCCTACAGAGTGACAGGAGCCGAGTGCTGCACATAATGTAACAGTGCAGCACCCAGCTCCTGTCTCTAAGCAGGAGCTGGCATTTTGGTGTCACCCCTCGGCGGGTGACACCCGGGAGTGGGCCGCACCCCCCGCACCCCCCTTGTGACGCCACTGTCATCACATACAGTATAGGAGATGTAACAAACCTTGAAAAGTGATACATTTCACAGTGATAAAATACCAGCCAATCAGCTCCTAACTGCCATGTTACAGGCTTGGTTTGAAAAATGACAGTTAGGAGCTGGTTGGTTGGTACTTTATCACCGAAAAATGGTGTGCACGTCCCTTTAAGAATTGACTTTCCGGTCAGCAGCAGCACAAGGGTAGAGCGCGGGGCAGCAGCAGTTAAAGTGGGGACCTTGGTCCGATCCCATGGTCTGGAAGCGGACCGCTGATTGGACAGCCTGGGGAACAGTACCTTGTGGGAAGAGGAAGGGAGGAGTTGTGCGGAGACAGGAGGTGCTGAACGCTTGCTGCACGTGGAGCAGAGCACGAGCTGAAGACAAGTGACAGCCGCGGGACGCTGGGCGGTGAGAACAGCGCTGCAGAAGTGCAAGCAGCGGGGTGCTGCCAGAGAGACAAGTGCCGGGTGAGTGAGTGTTGAGAAGCCGCAGGTGGAGACCGGACACCGCCAGGGTTGAGGAGAGGCATGGACTCTGCGGCAATCTTGTGACTGAGAAGAACCATTAAGGACTGGACCAGCAAGTAAAATTTCCACTTAAAAGGGTCTGCGTGAGTACATGAGTGACTAAGGGGTCTATTTACTAAGCCGTGGGTGGAGATAAAATACCAGCCAATCAGCTCCTAACTGCCATATCACAGGCTGTGTTTGAAAAATGACCGCTATGAGCTGATTGGTTGGCACTTTATCTCCATGCACTTTATCTCCATCCAAGGCTTAGTAAATAGATCCCTAAGTAACCAAATCCCCGGAAAGCTTGATACCCAGTTTAAGCAATCATTGTCACCAGCTGTGCAGTTAAAAGGGGGTGGACGGCATAACGCTACATTCCCTAAGTTAAACACAGCAACTCCACATTCAACAAGATGAACCCGGCAAAGAGGTTATTAAGGCAACCCTCTTCCCGTTCCACATTGAGACTGTGAGAATATTAAAGACTGAGTTGTGTTACAATGCAGTCCTTCATTCTGAAAGACTGAGTTTGTGGCAAGCTTAAGTACAGCCCTGTAGAACAGGAAAGAGACAGAGTTTGTTTCACTGAAAAGACCCTCATACTCAAGTGAGTTGAATCTGTGGAGAGAAACTACCATCCCTTCATTAGCTACATCCTTTTTCCATAGAACTGTGAACATTTGTCTCCGTTACCACCCAGGATTTCCCCTTTCATTTGTGTGCAAATCCCCCATTGACATATTGTGGCAGTGCAGAATTCTACCAGAGCTCCAACGTTTATTGCCCGTGAAGACTGCCATACCTTTGCTAGGAAAAGCTTGAAAGTTAGTGTTTGCTATTACTAATTCTGTTTTTCATCACTCTTCTCATGACCACATTATAGACTGTGATTCCAATGATCTCATGCCAGTACTCGTGATTCTAATTAATATATTCAACTGTAATTCCAGTGATTATTCTGCCATTCCTTTGTGATTCCATGTAATTGTCTTTTGTATAATGAATGCTCCTTTGTGGTGTGAACTGTAGCCAATTGTCTTCTCTTTGTTCATCTTTCATGCCCAAATTGTTCTTTTTGTGATTATTCAAATTTAATGTCAATTAATCAATCAATCATAATTTTCAATCCAGAGTTCATTGCTGCTCAATAAAAACCATCCTACTGGAATTGCTGACTCATTCCTGTTTCATATCAATCTATCCTACCTCTCTGAACACGGTACTACAAAACAGGGTTCGGGGAGAAACATTTCAGGGGAAAGGTCTGCTGTCACATAGACACCCAACATCTGTGATACCTCTCTCAACCATTTAGGCATAACTGCCAACCCTGGGGTCTTACATAAGCATGTGAGCAGGGCCTTCCTACCTCTCTGTCTCTCTGTTATTACACAGTTTAGTTCTATTACTGTTGTTCCAATTGTAAAACGCAACGTATTATGCAACGCCAGGGCCGGATGGCCATCTGGCACTTCTGGCAAATGCCAGAAGGGCCGATGGCCACTTGGGCCGGTCCAGCGGTCACTGAGACACGCTGCCGCTCAGTCCGGCGGCAGCATGTCTCAGCTGTCAGGAGAGGAGAGCAGAGCGCCCGCCAGCGCGGCTGTGTCTGGTGCTGCGGCGGCTTCGTTCAAACCAGCCGCCGGTTCATGAGCCAATCAGAGCTCGCGGACCGGCAGCCAATCAGAAGCCGCCGGTCCGCGAGCTCTGATTGGCTCACGAACCGGCGGCTGGTTTGAACGAAGCCGCCGCAGCACCAGACACAGCAGCGCTGGCGGGCGCTCTGCTCTCCTGATTCACCCCCGTCCCTCACAGCCCGGAGGAGCAGCAGCAGCAGCAGTGCAGCAGCGGTAAGTAGCTGCAGCACTGGCTGCTGTGGGGACAATTGTATATCTGGCACTGTGGGGGCAATTGGCTGGCACTGTGGGGCATTTGTATACCTGGCACTGTGGGGGCAATTGTTTACCTGGCACTGTGGGGGCATTTGTATACCTGGCACTGTGGGGGCATTTGTATACCTGGCACTGTGGGGGCAATTGTTTACCTGGCACTGTGGGGGCATTTGTATACCTGGCACTGTGGGGGCATTTGTATACCTGGCACTGTGGGGGCATTTGTATACCTGGCACTGTGGGGGCATTTGTATACCTGGCACTGTGGGGGCAATTGTGGATCTGGCACTGCACTATTGGGGGCATATAATGTAAATTTCGGCTCATACTGGGTGATATAATGTGAATTTCGGCTCATACTGGGTGATATAATGTAAATTTCGGCTCATACTGGGTGATATAATGTAAATTTTGGCTCATACTGGGTGATATAATGTAAATTTCGGCTCATACTGGGTGATATAATGTAAATTTTGGCTCATACTGGGTGATATAATGTAAATTTCAGCTCATACCGGGTGCTGTAATGTGAATTTCGGCTCATACTGTGTGGTATAATGTGAAAGAGGCACCAGTACTAGATAGTATAAGGGGTCCTACTATTGTGGTGCATAATGCGTATAAGGGGTGTGTGGTGTGATAAACTACACTGAAGGACACGCCCCCTTTTGAGTGGCCACGCCCCCTTTCCCGGAGCGCGCGCGCCGATTTACAAACTTCACATTTACATACCCCCACTTAAAAATTTCCACTTCAACCACAGGTTGTGTGTATTTTAATAGAAAATGATGTACGCTTGTATGTTGTTAGAATATTAATTATATTTGTAAGAGCATAGACTAATAAGTGGGAGGAGTCAGGAATAGTAAGGGGAGGAGTCACAGAGGTGGGCCTGTGTGCTTCAAAAATGCCAGGGCCTATTTTTAGTCCCAGTCCGGCCCTGTGCAACGCTGTATAAGAAACTGATACAGGTTGAGTATCCCTTATCCAAAATGCTTGGGACCAGAGGTATTTTGGATATGGGATTTTTCCGTATTTTGGAATAATTGCATACCATAATGAGATATCATGGTGATGGGACCTAAATCTAAGCACAGAATACATTTATGTTACATATACACCTTATACACACAGCCTGAAGGTAATTTTAGCAAATATTTTTTATAACTTTGTGCATTAAACAAAGTGTGTCTACATTCACACAATTCATTTATGTTTCATATACACCTTATACACACAGCCTGAAGGTCATTTAATACAATATTTGTAATAACTTTGTGTATTAAACAAAGTTTGTGTACATTGAGCCATCAAAAAACAAAGGTTTCACTATCTCACTCTCACTCAAAAAAGTCCGTATTTCGGAATATTCCGTATTTCGGAATATTTGGATATGGGATACTCAACCTGTAATAAATAATTGCGTCCCACACGGCGCCAGCTATCAGATATGTGCCTTACACAGCAGAAGTAGCAACATTAAAAAAGGGGTCTACTACATTATGGCGGCTGCCGGGATCTCGACCGCCGGCATGCCAGCAGTGGGGCGAGCGCAAAAGAGCCCCTTGCGGGCACAGTGGTGCGCTACGAGCGCCACGCTATTTATTCTCCCTCCAGCGGTGTCATGGACACCCCAAGAGGGAGAATAGTTGTCGGTATGCCGGCGGTTGGGATCCCGGCGCCAGTATACTGAGTGCCGGGATCCAGACAGCGGGCATATCAAATGCCTCGCAAAAAAAAGGGTTCAGTAATCCAGGGCCCTAAAAGTGCCTACTTTTGCTTGCAGGCAGGATCCGAAGCTGCTTAATGGGTAATCTGCTTGGGTGGGGGACCATCTCAGAAACGTTGTGATGAGCCACCAGAATATTTGACCCCCAAGAAAGCTGTCTCGCCCTTGCTGTCCATTTGGTTTGCAAATGACTCATCGCATATTACATCGATAGAAACTGCTACCGTTTAGAGAAGGCCGGTTGACTGATGAAAATTACATTGACATTAAAATGTGATCGCAACCTCTCCAGAACCTTCTCTATCACGCTGCGACAAAACCTGCACGACTGATACTATCCAGCAGGACTCCTGGTACAATCTGCAGTGAGACGGAGCCTTTAATTTCCTTTGTCTGGCCTTCCCATTGTTTGAGCGCTGGATTAATTATTCATTACTGCAAACCAATCGTGTTATATCAAATCCAGGGACACGAGTGAAAATATGCCGTCCCAAGGAGACTTTAATAATAAGCCCTGATGAGGTTTCTCAGATTTCTCAAGTCGTTTAATTGGACTCGCTGAGGTCTTGTTAGATAGGATGACAGACTGACAGGCTCAAGATGATTTGCGCACGGTAAATGTCACTTTATCCAAATTTACCAAGATTGCTTTACTGTTACGTAAGGCCACAATTTGGGAGATCCTTATCAGGACAGAAGCTCGGTGGAAAAGAGATGGAAAGCCGAGCGTTTCTCTTATCTTATGTCCCGGATACATATGTACTGCGCACAATGCTAGCTCTAAATCCTGTCGCTGTCATCAAATAAATTCAGCTGGACTGCCAACATAAAATAGGGTTTGTCTACAGTAACACTCCACAATTACCAAACCGTGCACTGCTCCTGGTATAAATACATTTCCCTTGTACTATCACTCTGCTATCAAAAGGATTATGGTACATGCGCAGTGAGATTTAGACGCATGCATAGTCGGACGATAATTGCTTAACCGCGTAAAAATAGGGTTTGTGCACATCTCAGAGCAAGGCTCATATGCAATGAATGGACCTTAGAATACTGGTCAGTAGATTGGGTGTGGTTCATCAAATCGACAGTGTCTAGGTCGACAATGTTTAGGTCGACCACTATAGGTCGACAGTCACTAGGTCGACATGGATGGAAGGTCGACAGGGTTTCTAGGTCGACATGTCTAAAGGTCGACATGAGGATTTTTTTTTTTTGTCGTTTTCTTCGTAGAGTGACAGGGATCCCAAATTAGTGCACCGCATCCCCTCGCATGGTGCCTTCGCTCCGCTACCGCTTCACTCGGCACACTTTACCGTTCCAATCGTAGTCCACGTGGATCGTTAAGTATGAAAAAATGTAAAAAAAGAAAAAAAAATTGAAAAACTCATGTCGACCTTTAGACCTGTTGACCTAGCACATGTCGACCTAGAAACCCTGTCGACCTTCCATCCATGTCGACCTAGTGACTGTCGACCTACAGTGGTCGACCTAAACATTGTCGACCTAGACACTGTCGATCTTCAGACCGGATCCCCAGTAGATTAGTATGAAGAGTGTGCTGCCAGTATTTAAGTATGTACTTCTAGCGACACTCGAATTAAGGATCACAGGGTTCTATTCATAAAGCAGTGAAATCATTGGAGAAGTTGCCCATGGCAACCAATCAGTGTTGACGTAACGTTTACAAAGTGCATTCTAAAAAACTATACGTAGCAGCTGATTGGTTGCCGTGGGCAACATCTCCACTGGCTCATTTCTCCACTCTTTTCACTGCTTCACGAATAGACCCCATAATCCTCAGTGTTGTACCTCATTGTGGCCTTTCGGGGTCATTGGTTAACTGTCAAGCTAGCTGAATACAGTAAATGTCAAATATAAGTATAACACAGTCATAGCAGTGGGCCTGTATATGGTGGTATGGTATACCGCCAGGGGCGTATCGAGGAGTGTATTCATGAGGCAGTGAAATGAGTGGAGAAGTTGCCCATGGCAACCAATCAGCAATTAAGTAACATTTGTAATTTGCGTACTATAAAATTATACAGAGCTGCTGAAAGCTTGCCATGGGCAACTTCTCCACTGGCTCACTTCTCCACTCTTTTCACTGCTTCATGAATAGGCCCCCAAGAGAGGAGGCCGTGTGCAGGATCTGTCTAGGCCCACTCCTCTCTTGCTGGCAGCAATGTAGACTCTGGGTACTAGGGTTACTAGAGGACCCTAGTGCTGTACCATGGTCTAGTGCACATGCACAGGTCTCCGGGAAAATGGCATGGAGCAATTTCCCAGAGATTTACTGCACATTTGTGAAACGCAAGGAAAATGGCCGCCGCACCTTCCGAATTATTTCTGCAGCACTGCTGCTGCCGACGTGGGACTCTGGAGGGTAAGTACTGAAAAAAATGGGTGCCGGGTGTGCAGTGTGGGCCCCCTGGACCCAGGGGCCCGTTTGCACCACACACACTGCACCCATTATAAATATGCCACTCTATACTGCCACTTTTACCGTCTACTGTAATAGTAATACTATCAAATGCCATTTATTGTTATAATTTATTTTCCATAGAGCCACTTCTAAATTGCCAGTTCGATCACTGATTGTAAATATACTCATGAAAAATAGTCATTAAACCTAATCAATATAAGTGACTTATTAATAACTCAGAAGATGTAACGTGTGAACAGTACAGTAGCTGGGTAAGCGCTGCGGAACTGCTCTGGAACTGGAGCAGAGGTTTCCGGGAGCAACCTGAAGGAAGGCTAAAGGAGTCGGAGCCGGCAAACCCGGGAAACTGCCGACACTGCCGTGAAACTAAAAGTACTGTAACAGGGTTTACTATAAGCAGTTCATTCTGGATGTCACCTGAACAAAAGTATGGCTGCTGGTCACCTGACCCAGGGCATGACGGACTGACGGACCAGCGTCTGCTGTGATTGTTAATACATAGCTGTGAGAGAGCCTAATTCAAGCTGACACATCCTTAAATACGTGTCAGGTGAAGACGTCCGTTTCGCCTCATGTAATTAACTATTAACCACACAATTATTCTAATCAGTGACAGAGAAACGAGATAGACAGCAAACGTGAACACAAAACTATCACCGGCTTTACCTTTGATTACCAGGGTTTTACAATTTGGGGTTGATTTACTAAAAGTTCTAAAACAGACTGGGGGTTGAGTTGCTTATAGCATTAGCAACCAATCAGATCCTGCCAATCATTTTCTAGAAAGCAATAGAGATATGACAGTAAATATACCACTAAATGTTACATAAATACCTAAGTACACAGCGCATGACTGTGCACAGTAAAAGCTGAATGTATATAGATATATTGTATATCATCCACCCATAGAGCAACGCCTTGCTGCACTTCAGAATAAGGTATACTGGCGTCTCAGCTGTTCTAACCAGTAACAGGTTTAACAGTTTTGCAAAAATGTGGAATACATGTAATAGGCACATTACTATTAGCAGTGATTTACATGGGGCCTAATTCAGAGTTGATTGCAGCAGCAAATTTGCTAGCTAATGGGCAAAACCATGTGCAATGCAGGTGGGGCAGATGTAACATGTGCAGAGAAAGTTAGATTTGGGTGGGTTATGTTCAAACTGAAATCTAAATTCTAGTGTAAAAATAAAGCAGCCATTATTTACCCTGCACAGAAACAAAACAACCCACCCAAATCTAACTCTCTCTGCACATGTTATATCTGCCCCACCTGCAGAGCCGGCCATAGGCATAGGCAAACAAGGCAAATGCCTATGGCATTTGGAATGCCTAGGGACACAAGCAGATTCTGATGATTAAAATGATATGCCTGTATTCTGTGTGTGACTGCGGCTGTATATGCATACAAAATCCTATGTTACAGTGTATTCCTGGAAATCATTGTAACATAGCATTTCATATGCAGATACAGCTCTACAGTTGCACATAGAATATAGGCATGCTACATATCATTTTAATCAGCAGAAGCTACTTGTACATCGCAATGAAAATAATACGCATTTTCTGCAAACAAAGGCACCAAACTTTAGCAAAGCCGGACGGGAGCTGCATGGCAAATTGAGGCAAGCTGTATGAGGACACATCTGTATCCAAGCAGAGGCACAGTGTTAGCAGCCGTGTGAGTGCTGTGTGTGGGTAGGTTTGTTGTACAATAGTGTTCGGCATATGTGTAAGGGGCATTATTTGACGTGTGTCATGTGCATGAATGCATTCATAATGTGCGACATATGTGTAAGGGGCATTATGTGTGTCATTATGTGTATAAGGGCATTAATAAAGATTGGCATAATGTGTAAGGTGCATTATGTTTATAAGGACATTAATAATGTGTGTAATGTGTAACGGGTCATTACTGCGTGGTATGTATTATATGTATTATATGTATAAAGGCATTACTAATGTGTGGCATTATGTGTATAAGGTGCTCTACTGTGTGGCATTATGTATAGAAAGGGCACTAATGTGTGGTCTAATGTGAATAAAGAGCAATATGGTGTGATGTAATGTGAATAAGGAGCAATTCAGTGTGCTGTAATGTGAATAAGGGGCACTACTGTGAGGAGTAACGTATATAAGGAAAAGTGGTACTACTGTAGGATGTAACATGAAGAAGGAACACTATCGCATGATATAATGTGAATAAAGTTGCAGTAATGTGTTGCGTAATTTGAATTGGAGGTACTATTGTGTTGTGTAATTTGAATTGGAGGTACTATTGTGTTGTGTAATTTGAATTGGAGGTACTATTGTGTTGTGTAATGTGAATTGGAGGCACTAATGTGTTGTGTAATGTGAATTGGAGGTACTATTGTGTTGTGTAATTTGAATTGGGGGTACTATTGTGTGGCCATGCCCCTTCCCAAAAGAAGACGCCCATTTTTGGGCTGCACGCTGAATGTGCGCACTGTTCCTATTTAAAATATAGGGGGTAGGAGCACCAAATGAGGACTGCTATAACTGAGGGGTGATGGTGCTGGGAAAGGGGCGCAGGGTCAGAGGCGGAACTAGGGGGCACCAGCCAAAATCTTGCCTAGGGCATCATATTGCTTAGGGCCGGCTCTGCCCCCCCTGCACTGCACATGGTTTTGCCCATTAGCTAACAAATTTGCTGCTGCGATCAGGTCTGAATTAGGCTCATAGAGTAATCAGAGACTAGCTAATTGATTGAGAGGCGCATGTGACTGGAGGAGCCCTCTTTCCTCTTAGAAGACACATTAGACAATCACACAGTAGCAGTGATACATAAGACAAGTTGGATGTAGGAGCTTTGTGTTGTATAGAGGCGAGTTACACACCAGAGTGTTTGTGCATCACACAAGAGCGATATATCTCTGCGTGGGATGCAGTTAATATACTGGCTGTCAGGATCCTGGCGTTCAGGAACCCGATGCCCAAATCCCGACAGCCGGTAAAATGCCCCCGGTATTCCCACTCAGGTGGTGGGTCCACACCAGCACTTGACGGAGAATGGAACCCGTGGCGCGCAAATCTCGTCACCGGGCCCGAAGCGTGGTGAGTGCAGCGAGCCTACGAGGGGACTCGCTACGCTCGCTGACGGTATTATAGCTGGAGGGATGCCGCTGCCGGGATCCTGTCATTCGGCATCCCGTCAGCCAGGATACCGTCTCCATCTTCTATGGTTCTGGGGGAGCCTGTTCCAGTGACATATCTACAGCGGGTGCATGGGTCCCGGAGACCACGTGCCACACATCCTACACCCAGACCAGAGCTTCACTGTGCCTGCAGTGCCTCCCCTCATACCTGCTGCTGGTAGTGCCATCCTTCTGACAGGGACGTGCGGTGAGCTAAATGTCTCTGGAGGCACTGGCTAGTACCAGAGTCAGATTTACACACAATACATGAGCCAAAGGGTCCATGTGGGCATTATACACAGGTGCAGCAGTATATACATGTGGGCATTATACACAGGTGCAGCAGTATATACATGTGGGCATTATACACAGGTGCAGCAGTATATACATGTGGGCATTATACACAGGCGCAGCAGTATATACTAGAGATGTGCACTTGAAATTTTTCGGGTTTTGTGTTTTGGTTTTGGGTTCGGTTCCGCGGCCGTGTTTTGGGTTCGACCGCGTTTTGGCAAAACCTCACCGAATTTTTTTTGTCGGATTCGGGTGTGTTTTGGATTCGGGTGTTTTTTTCAAAAAACACTAAAAAACAGCTTAAATCATAGAATTTGGGGGTCATTTTGATCCCAAAGTATTATTAACCTCAAAAACCATAATTTCCACTCATTTTCAGTCTATTCTGAACACCTCACACCTCACAATATTATTTTTAGTCCTAAAATTTGCACAGAGGTCGCTGGATGACTAAGCTAAGCGACCCTAGTGGCCGACACAAACACCTGGCCCATCTAGGAGTGGCACTGCAGTGTCACGCAGGATGGCCCTTCCAAAAAACACTCCCCAAACAGCACATGACGCAAAGAAGAAAAAAAGAGGCGCAATGAGGTAGCTGTGTGAGTAAGATAAGCGACCCTAGTGGCCGACACAAACACCTGGCCCATCTAGGAGTGGCACTGCAGTGTCACGCAGGATGGCCCTACCAAAAAACACTCCCCAAACAGCACATGACGCAAAGAAGAAAAAAAGAGGCGCAATGAGGTAGCTGTGTGAGTAAGATAAGCGACCCTAGTGGCCGACACAAACACCTGGCCCATCTAGGAGTGGCACTGCAGTGGCACGCAGGATGGCCCTTCCAAAAAACACTCCCCAAACAGCACATGACGCAAAGAAGAAAAAAAGAGGCGCAATGAGGTAGCTGTGTGAGTAAGATAAGCGACCCTAGTGGCCGACACAAACACCTGGCCCATCTAGGAGTGGCACTGCAGTGGCACGCAGGATGGCCCTTCCAAAAAACACTCCCCAAACAGCACATGACGCAAATAAAAATAAAAGAAAAAAGAGGTGCAAGATGGAATTGTCCTTGGGCCCTCCCACCCACCCTTATGTTGTATAAACAGGACATGCACACTTTAACCAACCCATCATTTCAGTGACAGGGTCTGCCACACGACTGTGACTGAAATGACGGGTTGGTTTGGACCCCCACCGAAAAAGAAGCAATTAATCTCTCCTTGCACAAACTGGCTCTACAGAGGCAAGATGTCCACCTCATCATCATCCTCCGATATATCACCGTGTACATCCCGCTCCTCACAGATTATCAATTCGTCCCCACTGGAATCCACCATCTCAGCTCCCTGTGTACTACTTTGTGGAGGCAATTGCTGCTGGTCAATGTCTCCACGGAGGAATTGATTATAATTCATTTTAATGAACATCATCTTCTCCACATTTTCTGGAAGTAACCTCGTACGCCGATTGCTGACAAGGTGAGCGGCGGCACTAAACACTCTTTCGGAGTACACACTTGTGGGAGGGCAACTTAGGTAGAATAAAGCCAGTTTGTGCAAGGGCCTCCAAATTGCCTCTTTTTCCTGCCAGTATAAGTACGGACTGTCTGACGTGCCTACTTGGATGCGGTCACTCATATAATCCTCCACCATTCTTTCAATGGTGAGAGAATCATATGCAGTGACAGTAGACGACATGTCCGTAATCGTTGTCAGGTCCTTCAGTCCGGACCAGATGTCAGCATCAGCAGTCGCTCCAGACTGCCCTGCATCACCGCCAGCGGGTGGGCTCGGAATTCTGAGCCTTTTCCTCGCACCCCCAGTTGCGGGAGAATGTGAAGGAGGAGATGTTGACAGGTCGCGTTCCGCTTGACTTGACAATTTTGTCACCAGCAGGTCTTTGAACCCCAGCAGACTTGTGTCTGCCGGAAAGAGAGATCCAAGGTAGGTTTTAAATCTAGGATCGAGCACGGTGGCCAAAATGTAGTGCTCTGATTTCAACAGATTGACCACCCGTGAATCCTTGTTAAGCGAATTAAGGGCTCCATCCACAAGTCCCACATGCCTAGCGGAATCGCTCTGTGTTAGCTCCTCCTTCAATGTCTCCAGCTTCTTCTGCAAAAGCCTGATGAGGGGAATGACCTGACTCAGGCTGGCAGTGTCTGAACTGACTTCACGTGTGGCAAGTTCAAAAGGTTGCAGAACCTTGCACAACGTTGAAATCATTCTCCACTGCGCTTGAGACAGGTACATTCCACCTCCTATATCGTGCTCAATTCTATAGGCTTGAATGGCCTTTTGCTGCTCCTCCAACCTCTGAAGCATATATAGGGTTGAATTCCACCTCGTTACCACTTCTTGCTTCAGATGATGGCAGGGCAGGTTCAGGCGTTTTTGGTGGTGCTCCAGTCTTCTGTACGTGGTGCCTGTCCTCCGAAAGTGTCCCGCAATTCTTCTGGCCACCGACAGCATCTCTTGCACGCCCCTGTCGTTTTTTAAAAAATTCTGCACCACCAAATTCAAGGTATGTGCAAAACATGGGACGTGCTGGAATTTGCCCATATTTAATGCACACACAATATTGCTGGCGTTGTCCGATGCCACAAATCCACAGGAGAGTCCAATTGGGGTAAGCCATTCCGCGATGATCTTCCTCAGTTGCCGTAAGAGGTTTTCAGCTGTGTGCGTATTCTGGAAACCAGTGATACAAAGCGTAGCCTGCCTAGGAAAGAGTTGGCGTTTGCGAGATGCTGCTACTGGTGCCGCCGCTGCTGTTCTTGCGGCGGGCGTCCATACATCTACCCAGTGGGCTGTCACAGTCATATAGTCCTGACCCTGCCCTGCTCCACTTGTCCACATGTCCGTGGTTAAGTGGACATTGGGTACAACTGCATTTTTTAGGACACTGGTGAGTCTTTTTCTGACGTCCGTGTACATTCTCGGTATCGCCTGCCTAGAGAAGTGGAACCTAGATGGTATTTGGTAACGGGGGCACACTACCTCAACAAATTGTCTAGTTCCCTGTGAACTAACGGCGGATACCGGACGCACGTCTAACACCAACATAGTTGTCAAGGCCTCAGTTATCCGCTTTGCAGCAGGATGACTGCTGTGATATTTCATCTTCCTCGCAAAGGACTGTTGGACAGTCAATTGCTTGGTGGAAGTAGTAAAAGTGGGCTTACGACTTCCCCTCTGGGATGACCATCGACTCCTAGCAGCAACAACAGCAGCGCCAGCAGCAGTAGGCGTTACACGCAAGGATGCATCGGAGGAATCCCAGGCAGGAGAGGACTCGTCAGAATTGCCAGTGACATGGCCTGCAGGACTATTGGCATTCCTGGGGAAGGAGGAAATTGACACTGAGGGAGTTGGTGGGGTGGTTTGCGTGAGCTTGGTTACAAGAGGAAGGGATTTACTGGTCAGTGGACTGCTTCCGCTGTCGCCCAAAGTTTTTGAACTTGTCACTGACTTATTATGAATGCGCTGCAGGTGACGTATAAGGGAGGATGTTCCGAGGTGGTTAACGTCCTTACCCCTACTTATTACAGCTTGACAAAGGCAACACACGGCTTGACAAATGTTGTCCGCATTTCTGGTGAAATACTTCCACACCGAAGAGCTGATTTTTTTGGTATTTTCACCAGGCATGTCAACGGCCCTATTCCTCCCACGGACAACAGGTGTCTCCCCGGGTGCCTGACTTAAACAAACCAGCTCACCATCAGAATCCTCCTGGTCAATTTCCTCCCCAGCGCCAGCAACACCCATATCCTCCTCATCCTGGTGTACTTCAACACTGACATCTTCAATCTGACTATCAGGAACTGGACTGCGGGTGCTCCTTCCAGCACTTGCAGGGGGCGTGCAAATGGTGGAAGGCGCATGATCTTTACGTCCAGTGTTGGGAAGGTCAGGCATCGCAAACGACACAATTGGACTCTCCTTGTGGATTTGGGATTTCGAAGAACGCACAGTTCTTTGCGGTGCTTTTGCCAGCTTGAGTCTTTTCATTTTTCTAGCGAGAGGCTGAGTGCTTCCATCCTCATGTGAAGCTGAACCACTAGCCATGAACATAGGCCAGGGCCTCAGCCGTTCCTTGCCACTCCGTGTGGTAAATGGCATATTGGCAAGTTTACGCTTCTCCTCTGACAATTTTATTTTAGATTTTGGAGTCCTTTTTTTACTGATATTTGGTGTTTTGGATTTTACATGCTCTGTACTATGACATTGGGCATCGGCCTTGGCAGACGACGTTGCTGGCATTTCATCGTCTCGGCCATGACTAGTGGCAGCAGCTTCAGCACGAGGTGGAAGTGGATCTTGATCTTTCCCTAATTTTGGAACCTCAACATTTTTGTTCTCCATATTTTAATAGGCACAACTAAAAGGCACCTCAGGTAAACAATGGAGATGGATGGATACTAGTATACTTATGGATGGACCAGCGACTGCCGACACAGAGGTAGCTACAGCCGTGGACTACCGTACTGTGTCTGCTGCTAATATAGACTGGATGATAATGAGATGAAATTAATATATATATATATATATATATATAATATCACTAGTACTGCAGCCGGACAGGTATATATATTTATTATGTAATGACTGATGACGGACCTGCTGGACACTGTCAGCTCAGCAGCACCGCAGACTGCTACAGTAAGCTACTATAGTAGTATGTATCAAGAAGAAAAAAAAAAAAAAAAACACGGGTAGGTGGTATACAATTATGGATGGACCAGCGACTGCCGACACAGAGGTAGCTACAGCCGTGGACTACCGTACTGTGTCTGCTGCTAATATAGACTGGATGATAATGAGATGAAATTAATATATATATATATATATATATATATATATATATATAATATCACTAGTACTGCAGCCGGACAGGTATATATACTTATTATGTAATGACTGATGACGGACCTGCTGGACACTGTCAGCTCAGCAGCACCGCAGACTGCTACAGTAAGCTACTATAGTAGTATGTATCAAGAAGATAGAAAAGAAGAAAAAAAAAACACGGGTAGGTGGTATACAATTATGGATGGACCAGCGACTGCCGACACAGAGGTAGCTACAGCCGTGGACTACAGTACTGTGTCTGCTGCTAATATAGACTGGATGATAATGAGATGAAATTAATATATATATATATATATATAATATCACTAGTACTGCAGCCGGACAGGTATATATATTTATTATGTAATGACTGATGACGGACCTGCTGGACACTGTCAGCTCAGCAGCACCGCAGACTGCTACAGTAAGCTACTATAGTAGTATGTATCAAGAAGAAAAAAAAAAAAAAAACACGGGTAGGTGGTATACAATTATGGATGGACCAGCGACTGCCGACACAGAGGTAGCTACAGCCGTGGACTACCGTACTGTGTATGCTGCTAATATAGACTGGATGATAATGAGATGAAATTAATATATATATATATAATATCACTAGTACTGCAGCCGGACAGGTATATATATTTATTATGTAATGACTGATGACGGACCTGCTGGACACTGTCAGCTCAGCAGCACCGCAGACTGCTACAGTAAGCTACTATAGTAGTATGTATCAAGAAGAAAGAAAAAAAAAAAAAACACGGGTAGGTGGTATACAATTATGGATGGACCAGCGACTGCCGACACAGAGGTAGCTACAGCCGTGGACTACCGTACTGTGTTTGCTGCTAATATAGACTGGATGATAATGAGATGAAATTAATATATATATATATATATATAATATCACTAGTACTGCAGCCGGACAGGTATATATATTTATTATGTAATGACTGATGACGGACCTGCTGGACACTGTCAGCTCAGCAGCACCGCAGACTGCTACAGTAAGCTACTATAGTAGTATGTATCAAGAAGAAAGAAAAAAAAAAAAACACGGGTAGGTGGTATACAATTATGGATGGACCAGCGACTGCCGACACAGAGGTAGCTACAGCCGTGGACTACCGTACTGTGTCTGCTGCTAATATAGACTGGATGATAATGAGAGGAAATTAATATATATATATATATATATAATATCACTAGTACTGCAGCCGGACAGGTATATATATTTATTATGTAATGACTGATGACGGACCTGCTGGACACTGTCAGCTCAGCAGCACCGCAGACTGCTACAGTAAGCTACTATAGTAGTATGTATAAAGAAGAAGAAAGAAAAAAAAACCGGGTAGGTGGTATACAATATTATATATATATTATATACAATTATATATATATATATATATATATATATATTAAACTGGTGGTGATTATTAAACTGGTGGTCAGGTCACTGGTCACACTATCAGCAACTTGCTAGTAGTACTCCTAAGCAGACAATCACAATATATATTATACTGGTGGTCAGTGTGGTCACAATGGCAGTGTGGCACTCTGGCAGCAAAAGTGTGCACTGTACGTTATATGTACTCCTGAGTCCTGCTCTCAGACTCTAACTGCTCCCCACTGTCAGTGTCTCCCCCACAAGTCAGATGTACATTATACAGTCACACTATCTATCTATCACTTCAGCAAGTAGTAGTACTCCTCCTAATGCTCCCCAAAATTACTACTGTGTCTCTCTCTACTCTAGTCTCACTCTCTTCTTCTCTTCTCTATAAACGGAGAGGACGCCAGCCACGTCCTCTCCCTATGAATCTCAATGCACGTGTGAAAATGGCGGCGACGCGCGGCTCCTTATATAGAATCCGAGTCTCGCAATAGAATCCGAGCCTCGCGAGAATCCGACAGCGGGATGATGACGTTCGGGCGCGCTCGGGTTAACCGAGCAAGGCGGGAAGATCCGAGTCGCTCGGACCCGTGTAAAAAAAACTGAAGTTCGGGCGGGTTCGGATTCCGAGGAACCGAACCCGCTCATCTCTAGTATATACATGTGGGCATTATACACAGGTGCAGCAGTATATACATGTGGGCATTATACGCAGGCGCAGCGGTATATGCATGTGGGCATTATACGCAGGCGCAGCGGTATATGCATGTGGGCATTATACGCAGGCGCAGCAGTATATACATGTGGGCATTATACACAGGCGCAGCAGTATATACATGTGGGCATTATACACAGGTGCAGCAGTATATACATGTGGGCATTATACACAGGTGCAGCAGTATATACATGTGGGCATTATACACAGGTGCAGCAGTATATACATGTGGGCATTATACACAGGCGCAGCAGTATATACATGTGGGCATTATACACAGGTGCAGCAGTATATACATTTGGGCATTTACACAGGTGCAGCAGTATATACATGTGGGCATTATACACAGGTGCAGCAGTATATACATGTGGGCATTATACACAAGTGCAGAAGTATATGCATGTGGGCATTATACACAGGTGCAGCGGTATATACATGTGGGCATTATACACAGGTGCAGCAGTATATACATGTGGGCATTATACACAGGTGCAGCAGTATATACATGTGGGCATTATACACAGGTGCAGCAGTATATACATGTGGGCATTATACACAGGTGCAGCAGTATATACATGTGGATATTACGCACAGGTGCAGCAGTATATACATGTGGGCATTATACACAGGTGCAGCAGTATATACATGTGGGCATTATACACAGGTGCAGCAGTATATACATGTGGGCATTATACACAGGCGCAGCAGTATATACATGTGGGCATTATACACAGGTGCAGCAGTATATACATTTGGGCATTATACACAGGTGCAGCAGTATATACATGTGGGCATTATACACAGGTGCAGCAGTATATACATGTGGGCATTATACACAAGTGCAGAAGTATATGCATGTGGGCATTATACACAGGTGCAGCAGTATATACATTTGGGCATTTACACAGGTGCAGCAGTATATACATGTGGGCATTATACACAGGTGCAGCAGTATATACATGTGGGCATTATACACAAGTGCAGAAGTATATGCATGTGGGCATTATACACAGGTGCAGCGGTATATACATGTGGGCATTATACACAGGTGCAGCAGTATATACATGTGGGCATTATACACAGGTGCAGCAGTATATACATGTGGGCATTATACACAGGTGCAGCAGTATATACATGTGGGCATTATACACAGGTGCAGCAGTATATACATGTGGGCATTATACACAGGTGCAGCAGTATATACATGTGGGCATTATACACAGGTGCAGCAGTATATACATGTGGGCATTATACACAGGTGCAGCAGTATATACATGTGGGCATTATACACAGGTGCAGCAGTATATACATGTGGGCATTATACACAGGTGCAGCAGTATATACATGTGGGCATTATACACAGGTGCAGCAGTATATACATGTGGGCATTATACACAGGTGCAGCAGTATATACATGTGGGCATTATACACAGGTGCAGCAGTATATACATGTGGGCATTATACACAGGTGCAGCAGTATATACATGTGGATATTACGCACAGGTGCAGCAGTATATACATGTGGGCATTATACACAGGTGCAGCAGTATATACATGTGGGCATTATACACAGGTGCAGCAGTATATACATGTGGGCATTATACACAGGCGCAGCAGTATATACATGTGGGCATTATACACAGGTGCAGCAGTATATACATTTGGGCATTATACACAGGTGCAGCAGTATATACATGTGGGCATTATACACAGGTGCAGCAGTATATACATGTGGGCATTATACACAAGTGCAGAAGTATATACATGTGGGCATTATACACAGGTGCAGCAGTATATACATGTGGGCATTATACACAGGTGCAGCAGTATATACATGTGGGCATTACGCACAGGTGCAGCAGTATATACATGTGGATATTACACACAGGTGCAGCAGTATATACATCTGGGCATTATACACAGGTGCAGCAGTATATACATGTGGGCAGTATACGCAGGCGCAGCGGTATATACATGTGGGCATTATTCACTGGTGCAGCCAGAGCTAGATTAAGGCTATGGGGGGCCCCGGGCACTTCAACATAGAGGCAGGGAGATCAATTATAAATATATATATATATATATATATGGGATGTAGTTATGTGATCAGCGCTCACAATACCGACGACTCCATTCTGCCCCCTCACAATCCCTACAGTAGGCATGCCGACTAGCAGGGACTATTCTCACTCGTGGGTGTCCATGACACTCATAGAGTGGGAACAGAACCTGTGGCAAGCTCAGCACAGCTCACCACTGAGCCCGCCGGTGTCGGTATGATGACCGGCAGTCTCCAAATCACCGGTCACACAATACCAACCCATATATATATATATATATATATATATATATATATATATATAGTATATTATCTATCAAAGGCATGATGTGTCTGGCTTTCCCCCTGCATGAACAATGCTGCGCCGGGTGTTGCGCTGGGTGGCCGCACAAATAAATCCACAATACATTTCATTGCCCTTTATTAGTGTGGCACTTTCATCAGGACTTGAATAAAGTGCCACACGAATAAAGGGCACTGAAACGTTGCCAAACTTATGCCTAAAACAGTGTATTACTTAGATGCCAGGAGTGCTGCACCAATGGGACCGTCGCTCAGCTCTCCTGTCCTTCATGCAAGGCTGGTGCCACCGCTGTTAGTTTGCCAGGGCAACCTATGAGACGACGCGGGGTCCCGGAGCACAGTGCTGCCGATCGGATCGGTAACAAAGATCTGATGTGTGGCAGGTGAGACGGCGGGGGCCCTTTTAGAAAGGGGGGCCCGGGGTGCATAACCCTAGGCCCCCACAGGGCTGCGGCGGCACCGCCACTGATTGCTGCAGCTGCTGTGTGTGAGACTGAGTCCGGTAAGGAGCCAGAGTGCACAACGTGTGCCTCTCCTGTGTCCCTCCTGTCCCAATCAGTGCTCGCGGACCGGCAGCCAATCAGGAGCCGCAGCTGCCGGTCCATGAGCTCTGATTGGCTCATGAACCGGCACTTCATTTGATAGACACGCCGCCGGAGACACAGGAGAGGTGCGCGCTGTGCCCTCCGGCACCATCCAGGACTGTACCACTACCCTCCTTCCAGAACAGCATAGCAGCTTGGGGGAGGGTATGTAGCTGGCACTGGGGGGGGGGGGGGGGGGGGGGGGCATATTTGGCACTGGTGGCATATGTGTTTCTGGCACTATGGGGGCATATTTTTATCTGGCACTGTAGGGGAATATCTGGCACCGGGGGAATATGTAGCACTGGGAGCACAGCCCTAGCAACAAGCATTACCCCCTGGTAACAAGCACGACACCCAGCTCATGAAATCCCTAGCAACAAGCATTACCCCCTAGCAACGAGCATGACACCCAGTGCATGAAACCCCTGGCAACAAATATTATCCCCTGACATTGAGCTTGACACCCAGCACATGATATCTCTGGCAACAACCATAACACCTACCCCATGAAGACCCCTGGCAACGAGCATGACACCCTGCGCATGAAAACCCCAGGCACCGTGCATAGAGCCAACAGCATGAAACCCCTGGCAACGAGCAGGTAATTTAAAAGTAATTAGAAGCCTTACTGTATGTGTAATGGTCATTGCGGTGTGTGGCATAATGTATCACGGACATTGCGGTGTGTGGCATAATGTGTCACAGGCATTACGGTGTGTGGCATACTATATCACGGGCATTGTGGTATGTGGTATAATGTCTCAGGATCATTGTGGTGTGTGTCATACTGTGTCACAGACATTGTATGTGCTATAATGTATCAGGGGCATTGCAGTGTGTAGCATAATGTATAACGGGCAATGTAATTCCTGTCATAATGTGTCACAGGCATTACGGTGTGTGGCATAATGTGTGAGGGGCATTATTGTGTGTGGCATAATGTCTTAGGGCTATTGCAGTATGTGGCATAATGTATACTGGGCATTACTATAAGGAGGAAAAATGACAAATAATGTAAGGGGCATGAATCAGGATTATTTATTTTCCTGTGGTGGCCAACGTCTGGGCGTGCAGGTTGCAAAACTGGGATATAAGGTAGTCTTTTCCTGCAATGCCACGCCCCTTTATGTGAAGCCACGCCCATTTCAGCAAGGCCACACTCCTTTTTTTGCAGCGCGCATATTCATCACTTTACTAGTGGCAATTATGGGGAAGGAAGCGCCAGAGAATGTTTTGGCTTGGGGGAGAAAAATTTCTAGTCATGCCACTGTCTGCCATAGACTGTTCACTCCAGAGTTTTGTTTATAAAAATGAGTAGAATAATACAAAGAAGATATTTTTTATATATATACTGTATAGGCCTAACTCAAATACACAAATACATTACTTTGACAGGAATGGCTGTGCCTCACATCACCACAGGTCACTGCCTTCTGGTGATGTAATCCGGAGATGGGGCCAGCACAGGAGGTAGCAGAGACACTGTGCCATTAATATACTGATGGTGCAGACAGTGGCAGGTATACTGTAGGGTAGGCGCCATATGATTATGCTAAGTATTCTTTATTCTTAAACCTGGACTGCTTCCTGCTGCCTCCATTCCCCTCCTCACATCATGTCACTGCCACCGTCACATGCTGCCCTGTCCTCACTGACACATCACTCATCTCCTGATATACTCTGTGCTGCTGGGGACCCTGCTCCTCCCACTATATAATTCTCAGTCTGTGGCTTCCTGCTGCCTCCATTCCCCTCCTCACATCATGTCACTGCCACCGTCACATGCAGCCCTGTCCTCACTAACACATCACTCATCTCCTGATATACTCTGTGCTGCTGGGGACCCTGCTACTCCCACTATATAACTCTCAGTCTGTGGCTTCCTGCTGCCTCCATTCCCCTCCCCACATCACGTCACTGCCCCTGTCACATGCAGCCCTGTCCTCACTGACACATCACTCATCTCCTGATATACTCTGTGCTGCTGGGGATCCTGCTCCTCCCACTATATAACTCTCAGTCTGTGGCTTCCTGCTGCCCCCATTCCCCTCCTCACATCATGTCACTGCCCCTGTCACATGCAGCCCTGTCCTCACTGACACATCACTCATCTCCTGATATACTCTGTGCTGCTGGCGACCCTGCTCCTCCCACTATATAACTCTCAGTCTGTGGCTTCCTGCTGCCTCCATTCCTCTCCTCACACCATGTCACTGCCCCTGTCACATGCAGTCCTGTCCTCACTAACACATCACCCATCTCCTGATATACTCTGTGCTGCTGGGGATCCTGCTCCTCCCACTATATAACTCTCAGTCTGTGGCTTCCTACAGCCTCCATTCCCCTGTTCACATCATGTCAATGCCCCTGTCACACACAGCCCTGTCCTCACTGACACATCACTCATCTCCTGATATACTCTGTGCTGCTGTAGACCCTGCTCCTCCCACTATATAACGCTCAGTTTGTGGCTTCCTACTGTCTCCATTCCCCTCCTCACATCATGTCACTGCCCCTGTCACATGCAGCCCTGTCCTCACTGACACATCACTCATCTCCTGATATACTCTGTGCTGCTGGGGATCCTGCTCCTCCCACTATATAACTCTCAGTCTGTGGCTTCCTACAGCCTCCATTCCCCTGTTCACATCATGTCAATGCCCCTGTCACACACAGCCCTGTCCTCACTGACACATCACTCATCTCCTGATATACTCTGTGCTACTGTAGACCCTGCTCCTCCCACTATATAACGCTCAGTTTGTGCCTTCCTACTGTCTCCATTCCCCTCCTCACATCATGTCACTGCCCCTGTCATATGCAGCCCTGTCCTCACTGACACATCACTCATCTCCTGATATACTCTGTGCTGCTGGGGACCCTGCTCTTCCCACTATATAACTCTCAGTCTGTGGCTTCCTGTTGCCTCCATTCCCCTCCTCACATCATGTCACTGCCCCTGTCACATGCAGCCCTGTCCTCACTGACACATCACTCATCTCCTGATATACTCTGTGCTGCTGGGGACCCTGCTCCTTCCACTATAACTCTCAGTCTGTGGCTTCCTGCTGCCTCCATTCCCCTCCTCACATCATGTCACTGCCCCTGTCACATGCAGCCCTGTCCTCACTGACACATCACTCATCTCCTGATATACTCTGTGCTGCTGGGGACCCTGCTCCTTCCACTATATAACTCTCAGGCTGTGACTTCCTGCTGCTTCCATTCCCCTCCTCACATCATGTCACTGCCCCTGTCGCATGCAGCCCTGTCCTCACTGACACATCACTCATCTCCTGATATACTCTGTGCTGCTGGGGACCCTGCTCCTTCCTCTATATAACTCTCAGTCTGTGGCTTCCTGCTGCCTCCATTCCTCTCCTCACATCACATCACTGCCCCTGTCACATGCAGCCCAGTCCTCACTGACACATCACTCATCTCCTGATATACTCTGTGCTGCTGGGGACCCTGCTCCTCCCACTATATAACTCTCACTCTGTGGCTTCCTGCTGCCTCCATTCCCCTCCTCACATCATGTCACTGCCCCTGTCAAATGCAGCCCTGTCCTCACTGACACATCACTCATCTCCTGATATACTCTGTGCTGCTGGGGACCCTGCTCCTCCCACTATATAACTCTCACTCTGTGGCTTCCTGCTGCCTCCATTCCCCTCCTCACATCATGTCACTGCCCCTGTCAAATGCAGCCCTGTCCTCACTGACACATCACTCATCTCCTGATATACTCTGTGCTGCTGGGGACCCTGCTCCTCCCACTATATAACTCTCACTCTGTGGCTTCCTGCTGCCTCCATTCCCCTCCTCACATCATGTCACTGCCCCTGTCACATGCAGCCCAGTCCTCACTGACACATCACTTATCTCCTGATATACTCTGTGCTGCTGGGGACCCTGCTCCTCCCACTATATAACGCTCAGTCTGTGACTTCCTGCTACCTCCATTCCCCTCCTCACATCATGTCACTGCCCCTGTCCTCACCAACACAATGACACGAGTGGACAGGACAGGATCAGCTCCCCTATCTCCCTCTGTTGTAGCCATTCCAATGATAAATGTCTGCTGGGAATACTGCTGAACAGGTAAACCCCTCTTACAAGACTCTTGTGCTGTAAGATACAAGTGAAAACATCTCTTCTCAGATACAGAGTAGAACACAAGCTCATAACCCGTGTCTGGGTGAGTGTCTGTCTGCTGAGAAAGTGGGAAGTTAAACTCTGTAGAACAGGTAATGAATACGCAAAACAAAACTTCCACAAGAGATCAGACAGCAAAAGAATTCCAAGACACAAAAAAAGAAACAGACATCGAACAAGGCCAGACAGGAAAATGACAGGTTCAGGGGCCAAATGTGATCTCCAGCCACCGTCACTCTGTAACCCAATTTCACAAAGATGAGAAGTATCCAGTGTATATGTAATGGTATGGCTGATTTATATATATATATATATATATATGTGGAAAAGACAGCACTTAGTGAAAGATATAACCTACAAAACAAATGGTGGTGCAAGGTCAAAAAAGGGTTACTATTGACATTCACTTTTACCAGGTCTTGAGAAAAGATAGCAGCACTCACTTTTTGAGATGAAAAACGATTATTTATTCTTCATAAAGATTCCGTCCGGGGCTGCAGCTGTCGGTCTATATTATTATTATTATTATTATCCTTTATGTATATGGTGCCACAAAGGTTCCGCAGCGCCCAATTACAGAGTATATATATGCAATGGAATCTGTATGAAGCATAAATAACTGTTTTTTCATCTCTAGTGAGTGCTGGTATATTCTTTTTTTCATTAGCTGGGAAAAGTGTGTGTCAATATATATATATATATATATATACGATACAGAAACTGCGGCACTCAGGGTCTTATATTCAATGGTTTGTATTGACACACAATTACATCGCGCACCCGCGCCCCACCAACGTTTCGGGGAGTTCAACCCCTTTGTCAAGGTGTAGGTGACAAAGGGGTTGAACTCCCCGAAACGTTGGTGGGGCGCGGGTGCGCGATGTAATTGTGTGTCAATACAAACCATTGAATATAAGACCCTGAGTGCCGCAGTTTCTGTATCGTCTATCAAGTATCCATTCTGAGGGCACTGGGGAACGGAGTTCGCTGAGGGAGTGCCGGGCTTTTACGACTTTCTATATATATATATATATATATATATATAGGTATACACACACGTACAAACACATATATAGTATTGCATAGAGTGGAATTCCACGATTGTTAATCACAATAAACAGTCCAACTCCCGCTGGGTTAGTTCCATCCCTATGGTTGCTCAGAAAGTCTGACAGTTTTGGGCTGCAGGTATCAGTGGAACCGGCCCCACCTCGCACCCGACACGAGCCACCACCCTCTGTCACCACCCAGGAATGCCTATTATATCAGAACTGCATGCCTCTACGAGCAGTTCTGATATGCACGGTGACCACCGGAACGCCTCCACAGTGCATCTCAGATGCATTTGCATGCGGGTGCCATGTTCCCAGAGACCTGCGCATGCGCAGCAGACTGTGGCACAATTCCAGAGTCTTCTGCAGTGCCGGAGAGGCGGTGGCATGATCAGAGCCTGCACATGGCTCCCCCCTCTCTTAAACCGCAGATAGATAGACAGACAGACAGACAGACAGACAGACAGACAGACAGACAGACAGACAGACAGATAGATAGATAGATAGATAGATAGATAGATAGATAGATAGATAGATAGATAGATAGATAGATAGAGAGAATGGGATACCGGGCTGCTGCCCAGGGCCCCACAATTCTAGGGGCCTCCGATCAGGTGGTGGTCACACATTCAGAGCAGCCAGGCAGAATTCCCTACCTGCCTCCCAGTCTGCAGCCAGACAGTGAATAGCTGTCAGTATGCTGATTGGTGGATGGCTGGAGCTATCCACCAATCAGAGTGCAGACAGACATTCACTGTGTGGAAGCATGTGGCAGATGGTGCGGGACTGCAGGAGGGTCATATCAGAATTTATTTTTTATTGGTTCCCTTAAATGTGTGTGCAGGGGCCCCAGTGCTTGCCCAGGGCATACGATGCTGTTAAGACGGCTCAGCACGGCTGCGATTCGCACTGTCAGCCCTCACACTTCTCACACCTCCTCGCTGTGCCTGTTGCTTGCAATTATTTTCTACATCTGTGAGTGTAACGGTATAAATTAGTGAACAGGCTCCGATCCTTTTCACGCAGGGGAATCTTTTTTTTTTCCCCATTAGGTTGAAATGTTGAGTGAAATAGAAAGATCAGACCAAAAATATGAGAACAGAAGGACTGAGCTTTTTTAGGGGACGTTTGCGAGGTCCAAGGGGACCATTTGCCCTGTCACTGGCCATAAAACGCAGATTCAAATGAAAGGCAGCTTTGGGCCAAACGCACTTGAGGCTTTTTGCTAAAGCGGCGGCGAACGTCTTCCAGGGCACGGATTACCGTTTTATTCCACTTCAAATGCTATTATCTGCTAATAGGCGGAATAAAAGTTTAAATATGGTTTTACTGCACGGCGATCTATAAAATCATTAGCAGGAGTCTCGCCTTGTAAAAACATTTTATTTATTGAGTTACGGATCCTAATTAGACAATTAAACGATTTGGTATTTGCTTGAAACAGAAATCTGGAACTTAGCTTTAAATACTGTACAGAGGAAGGGGATTGTGTGGTAAGTGGCTCTGCTAATAAGAATCTATTGATCTCATGTGGAAATACAATTTTTTTTTACAAAGTTCATAATACAGAGCAAATAAAATAAAAATGTTACATATATATATATATATATATTTCTATATATACACACACACATACACACTTTTTACATTTTTACATTTTATTTTAATTAGTGCAAATGAGTAGTGTACTGTAATGCTGGGTACACAATGGCTATATCATGAGCCTGACGGCATGTGTGTACCTCCATATCGGAGCGCCAACAGGCTCATTATATATCAGCCATTGTGTACCCAGCTTTACAGTACACGAGTCTGTGAACGACCACATTTTTGACCAAATTTGTGCTAAGAACTTCAGTTATACTCCATGTTAATTCTAAGAGTTTCTCAAAATAATTTTGACTATCAGTCACTATCAGTGCTTAGAGTGTGCACCTGCATTTTGCTTTTTCCTGTATGCCATAGTGCTTTTTGTCAGAGATTAGGGGTCGAACAGCACTTAGGGGCCCTTTTATCAATGATTGATAAAACTCGATGTGTTTGATACCAATCAGCCTATCAGCCCCTAACTGTCATTTTTCAAACACATGGCAGTTAGGAGCTGAACATATTTATCATACGCAGTTTTATCATTCATAACAAGCTTTATCATTCACAACGAGTTTTATCACTCGTTGATAAATGGGCTCCTTGGTGAGTTTGTACCCCCCACTATGTGGGCGGACAGACAGGATCAGAGTCACTGGACGGGAAAAAGGAGACAGGAACTTAGACTATCTGGTGACAGGGATAGTGGTAGGAGGAGAGAAAGATGGCAGAAGGACCTGTCTATTAAGGCTTACCGTAGGTTCGCCAACCATCCTGGTTTGCCCAGGACTGTCTCGGTTTTGACACAACAGGCCCATGTCCCAGGCAAACCTTCCATAAGACACCTAGAGTCCTGGTTTTCTTCAAAGAAAGGAAATGTAACATCTATACAGTGGCTTTAAAAAAAAAAAAAAAAAAAGAAGAGGTTGAAAACAACACTGTTTTGGGGGTCACATGGTTACGCCATATAAATCCCAAAAATGGGAAAAATCCTACCATCTGGCAACACAATTTGCAGCAAGTAACTCACAGGTTAATAGACCATACATTGCTGTATTACGTCCTCTTAGAAATTAAGAGCATTGTCATCGTGGAATCGCTCCCATGCCATCAGCAGCCAGTTTTGGGGCTTTATTCATCCTTCATTGACACAGGAATCTCACTTTCAGTGTCTTTCACACAAATTAACAACACTCCTAGTCCTAATAATTGCCTGTAGTCTTCTCACCAGTGTGGAACGCAGTGCTCACATACTAGTATGAGGACCTACTAATGTTCTAATTCAACAATCTCTGAAAATACAGAACTTTCAGAATATGTCCGTTAAATGCCATCTCAGGATGGTTTAATTATCCTTGATGTTCTTGTAAATCAAGTTTTCTGGAGCCAAATAAAATGACAGTGGAACTTTTACTTTTCTGGTATGGTAAGGATGTGTCCAGGATTGGCCAACTATGAAACGGTGGTCATCCTAGCTTACAGTCTAAGAGGAAGAGCTATAACAAGTCTGGTGGATTTCAGAAGGATGAGAAGCGAGAAGTTTCCCTTGGATTGTGCAACATGAATTTCATTAGTGACTTTAGTACGACTGATTTTTGGAGTGTGGGGGGGGGGGGGGAAGAAACCAGAATGAAGTGGGTCAGGGTGGGAGGATAGGAGAGTGGTGAGGTGGCTATAGACAAGCCACTTAAAGGACATTGGAGCCAACGGGAAGGGGGAGAGATAGGTAGTTGGAGAGAGAACTTGGGTCAAAGGAGGGTTCTTCAATGATGAGCAGGACGAGAGCATGCTTGGGGTAGGAAAGGACTGTAACGGATGAGAGGGACAGATTGGGGCGTTTGGCGAGGTGGTAGTAGGCATTGGGAGATAGTGAAGGAGATGACAGGGAATTGGGTCAAGTGGAGAGGGATGAGGGAAGGCAACGTGACTGGTCCCCAGTGGCGGGTGAGAAGGAGGAGAGTGTAGGCAGGCAGATGGAGATGGCACTGGATGGGGCGGGATACTGATGGGAATCCAGAACTAGCTCTAAGAATTAAGGGTCTATTTAGTAAAGTGAAAGCAAATGGCTTATCGCTATATTTATATTCATGCAACTGCCAGGAAATTCATTACATCTTTCACCTCTGTGTAAAATGTCAGCAAGCAATGCGCATGCGCCGGTTAGTGTTGGTGACGTTAGTCACTGATTGCAGAGCCGGCCAGGAGAGAAGTAAATAGAGAGTCAACCGGGGAAGCAGATTGCCAGCCAGCTGTCACGATCCGGGTATCTGGACGCCATTTCTTACCTATCAGATGCCTCCTAAGGCTGGCTCAGCGCTCCAGGACCGGATCCCATCTGTTATCCTGATGTGCACATTCCCGCATCCTCTCCTGTCTCTCTGGACGCAGTCACAGTAACGCCTTATACATCTGGCATGGCGTCTCCCGCGGCCTCCGCCGCCGTCCCTGAGCTTCTGCATTCAGAGTGGCGATTACGTCAGCCGCGGCCTCCGCTGTGTCCGCGTGGTCGGATGTGCATCTGTCAGCCTGGCGTCTCCTGTCTCCGGTGGCCGGCGCCGCCATTACTGTTTTCCAGACCACATGGATTACAATCCAAACTTCCCTCCAAGTGTCTGCATGGGCGCAGCCATCTTGGATTCTGTCAGCTGATCATTCCTACCAATCCGTTGTCAGTATTATTAATTTGCATAATTGCCTAGCCAACGCCTTCCTTGCTGCAGGTATAAATAGGTTGTGCCTGAGCAAGGAAGGCGTCAGTGCTTTGGTTGTCAAACCTAGTTCCAGTTTGTCTCTCTTCTGTGAATGTCTTCCAGGTTCCAGCTCCTGTCTCCAGACTTCTGCTATAGAGACCCGCACCAGCATTCCATCTGCGGTGTAGCCTGACTCTCCGATCCATACTGGACTCACCTGTTTCCAGCTACAACATCACCTGCTTCCAGCTCAGCTTCCAGCAGTGTACAGCTTCTCTTAAAGGCCCGGTGTCCTTTCTGCAGTTTACCACTCTCCACCGGTATTATTATTTCTCCGCTCTCAAATTCTACATTTCATCTACATTGCATCGCTCTCAAGCTTTATTTATTATTTAACTGGTTCCAGCCAGTATCCACTCCGTGCCAACACCTGTCTGGTTCTAACCAGTACCCACAGCGGCATTTTATCTACAGCAGTCCAGCTTTCCCTGGAACACCAGCTGGTACGACCCTGGGCTTTCCTCATTGCTACAGTTGAGCCTGGTAAGGACTTTCCAACTTGCAGATAATAAGAACTGTCTCATACCACCAGAGCTCTGTGGCCCCTGCCACCCTGTAGTACCCAGGAACTGTATTATTATTTCTCTGCTGATTTTTATGTTACCTTTTACTGCTACTGTGATGCATGGAGTTTGTCATAAATAAATATCATTGACTTTTTCTCAAGTTGTCGTGGTCACGCCTTCGGGCGGTTTCTCTTCATGTTACTTACATGTCCAGGGGTCTGATACAACCTCCCAGGTTCCGGTACATCTCAGCCCCTACAACTGAGGCTGCCTTCCGTCAGCTCAGGCCCTCAGTTGTGACAGTAAGCACTGACCAAATGAATCCAGCCGGAGACCAGGATCAAGCGGCCAGGCCGATGCAAGAACTGGCAGCCCGACTTGAACATCAGGAAGCTGCACAGGGCCACATCATCCGCTGTCTCCAGGATCTCTCTACTCGGCTGGATGGGATTCAGACAACTCTCCGTGGATCAGGCGCATCTGGGGCGTCAACCACAGTGACTCCAACTATAACCCCACCCACCTTACCCGTTTCTGCTCCACGTCTTCATCTTCCAACGCCAGCAAAATTTGACGGATCTCCAAGATTCTGCAGGGGATTTCTCAACCAGTGTGAGATTCAGTTTGAGCTACAACCTGGCAATTTTCCCAGTGACCGAACAAAAATTGCCTACATCATCTCTCTTCTCAGTGGCTCAGCCCTTGACTGGGCATCACCGTTATGGGAGAGGTCCGACACCCTGCTATCTTCTTACACTGCATTCGTGTCAACATTCAGGCGCATCTTCGACGAGCCAGGCCGGGTAACTTCAGCTTCGTCTGAGATTCTCCGTTTACGCCAGGGATCACATACTGTAGGACAATATCTTATACAGTTCCAGATCCTGGCATCTGAACTGGCATGGAACGACGAGGCCCTGTATGCTGCATTCTGGCATGGTTTATCCGAGCGTATTAAAGATGAGTTAGCTACCAGAGACTTACCCTCCAAGTTAGATGAGCTAATCTCACTTTGTACAAAAGTTGACTTACGTTTCAGAGAGAGAGCAATTGAGCGTGGAAGATCATCTGCTCCAAAATCTTCTGCTCCTCCTCCTCGCCAACTGTCACCAACTAAAGATGAACCCATGCAAATTGGCCGTTCCCGTTTAACTCCTGCTGAGCGCCGAAGACGTCTCTCTGAGTCTCTCTGTCTGTATTGTGCAGCTCCGTCTCACACTATTAATGCCTGTCCCAAACGTCTGGGAAAACTCCAAATCCTAGCTCGCCAAGGAGAGGGCCGGCTAGGAGTAATGATCTCCTCTCCATCTCCTCAAGATTGTAATCTCCCAGTCTCGCTTCAAGTTGCTCAACGTTATCAGAACGTCATTGCCCTCCTGGATTCCGGAGCAGCTGGGAACTTTATTACCGAAGCCTATGTTAAACAGTGGTCCCTACCCACCGAGAGACTTCCTTCCTCCTTTTCCTTAACTGCCGTGGATGGCAGTAAAATTTTTGATACAGTTATTGCTCTAAGGACTCTACCAGTTCGTCTGAGAGTGGGAGTTCTTCATTCCGAACTTATTTCACTTTTAGTGATTCCAAGAGCCACACATCCTGTGGTCCTGGGCCTTCCATGGCTCCGTCTTCACAATCCTACAATTGATTGGACGACTACGCAAATCCTGGCATGGGGTTCCTCCTGTGCTGAGACATGTTTGTTTAAAGTGTTGCCTGTCTGTTCTTCCTCCCCCAGGTCGTCTGATGTTCCACCTCCTCCATATGAAGATTTTACGGATGTGTTCAGTAAAGCTTCTGCTGATATCCTTCCTCCTCATAGAGAATGGGACTGCCCGAATGATCTCGTTCCAGGGAAGGTTCCACCTCGAGGCCGAACTTATCCGTTGTCTCTGCCCGAGACGCATTCTATGGAGGAATACATTAAAGAGAACCTAGCAAAGGGGTTCATTCGACCTTCTTCTTCTCCAGCCGGCGCAGGCTTCTTTTTTGTAAAAAAGAAGGATGGTGGTCTGCGGCCGTGCATCGACTACAGAGGTTTGAACGACATTACCATCAAGAACCGCTATCCTTTACCCCTGATTACTGAGCTCTTTGACAGAGTTAGCGGTGCTACCATCTTTACAAAGCTGGACTTGAGAGGTGCATACAATCTCATCCGGATCCGTGAGGGTGACGAGTGGAAGACCGCATTTAACACCCGTGACGGACATTATGAGTACCTCGTCATGCCCTTCGGATTGAGCAATGCTCCAGCTGTCTTCCAGCATTTCGTCAATGAGATCTTCAGAGACATTCTATACCGTCATGTCGTGGTTTATCTAGATGATATCCTCATTTTTGCCAACAATTTAGAGGAACATCGTTTTTGGGTAAAGGAGGTTCTGTCCCGTCTCCATGTCAATCATCTCTATTGCAAATTAGAGAAATGCGTCTTTGAAGTCAAGTCCATTCCGTTTCTAGGGTACATTGTGTCCGGTTCCGGACTAGAGATGGATCCTGAGAAACTACAAGCAATCCAGAATTGGCCGGTACCCTTAACCCTCAAAGGGGTCCAGAGGTTCTTAGGGTTCGCCAATTATTACCGAAAGTTTATACAAGACTTTTCCACCATTGTGGCGCCTATTACTGCTTTCACCAAGAAGGGTGCTAACCCGTCCAAGTGGTCTGAAGAAGCCATGCAAGCTTTTCATCTTTTAAAACAGAGGTTCATCTCTGCGCCTGTCCTGAAACAGCCTGACATCGACTCTCCTTTCATCTTAGAGGTGGATGCCTCCTCCGCTGGAGTAGGAGCGGTGTTATCTCAGAGGGCTAAAGATGGCCATTTACATCCTTGCAGTTTCTTCTCACGGAAGTTCTCCCCAGCGGAGCGCAACTATGCCATTGGCGACCAGGAGTTGCTAGCCATCAAGCTCGCTCTAAAGGAGTGGAGATATCTGTTGGAGGGAGCTTCTCATTCAATCACCATCCTTACAGACCACAAGAACCTTCTATATCTGAAAGGCGCACAATGTCTCAACCCTCGTCAGGCCAGATGGGCACTTTTCTTTTCCAAGTTCGACTTTAAACTCCAGTTCTGTCCGGGCTCTCAGAATCGCAAGGCCGATGCCCTTTCCCGCTCATGGGAGCAAGAAAATGAGTCAGAGTCTTCAGACAAGCATCCTATTATAAATCCGTTGGCATTCTCCACGGTAGGGATGGACTCTACGCCCCCATCAGGGAAAAGTTTTGTGAAGCCGACACTAAGGAAGAAGCTCATGCATTGGGCCCATGCTTCCCGCTTTGCCGGACATACAGGTATCCAAAAAACCCTGGAGTTTATCTCTAGGTCCTATTGGTGGCCAACTCTGAAAAAGGACGTTTTGGAGTTTATTGCATCTTGCCCAAAGTGTGCTCAACATAAAGTATCCCGCCAGTCGCCTGCGGGGCAACTGGTTCCACTATCTGTTCCCCCGTCGACCATGGACCCATTTGTCGATGGATTTTATTACAGATTTGCCCATGTGCAACAAGTTTAATACCATCTGGGTGGTAGTTGACCGGTTCACCAAGATGGCACACTTCATTCCTCTCACCGGTCTTCCGTCAGCTTCCAAGTTGGCTCAAGTATTCATACAAGAGATCTTTCGACTCCACGGTCTTCCAGAAGAAATTATCTCAGATCGAGGAGTTCAATTCACAGCCAAATTCTGGCGAAGTTTATGTCAAGTCCTCCAAGTCAAGCTAAAGTTTTCCACGGCTTACCATCCTCAGACCAATGGTCAAACTGAGAGGGTGAATCAGGACTTGGAGTCCTTCCTCCGCATCTATGTGTCCTCCTCTCAAGATGACTGGGTTCAATTACTTCCCTGGGCCGAGTTCTGTCATAACAACCAGTATCATTCTTCATCTTCTTCAACACCATTCTTCACCAACTTTGGATTCCACCCTAAAGTCCCTGAGTTCCAACCGCTTCCAGCAACTTCTGTTCCCGCAGTGGATATCACCTTGCATCAGTTTGCCAATATCTGGAAGAGCGTACGATCAGCTCTGCTCAAGGCATCGTTCAGGTACAAGAAGTTTGCGGATAAGAAGCGTCGAGCAGTTCCTGCTCTCAAGGTGGGTGATCGGGTATGGTTATCCACGAAGAATTTGAGGTTAAGAGTTCCCAGTATGAAGTTTGCACCTCGCTACATCGGTCCTTTTAAAATTGATCAAGTCATCAATCCTGTTGCTTACAGACTCCAGTTGCCTCCCTTCTTAAAGATACCCAGGACATTCCATGTTTCCCTGTTGAAACCGTTAATCTTGAATCGGTTTCATTCCTCACTTCCTCCAACTCCGAAAGTCCAAACTCAACGAGGCGTTGAGTATGAAGTAGCCAAGATCCTGGACTCACGTCACCGATACGGTCAACTTCAGTATCTTATTGACTGGAAGGGTTATGGCCCTGAGGAACGTTCATGGACCAATGCTTCTGATGTCCATGCTCCTGCCTTGGTCCGGAGATTCCATTCCAAGTTTCCTCAAAAGCCAAAGAAGTGTCCTGGGGCCACTCCTAAAGGGGGGGGTGCTGTCACGATCCGGGTATCTGGACGCCATTTCTTACCTATCAGATGCCTCCTAAGGCTGGCTCAGCGCTCCAGGACCGGATCCCATCTGTTATCCTGATGTGCACATTCCCGCATCCTCTCCTGTCTCTCTGGACGCAGTCACAGTAACGCCTTATACATCTGGCATGGCGTCTCCCGCGGCCTCCGCCGCCGTCCCTGAGCTTCTGCATTCAGAGTGGCGATTACGTCAGCCGCGGCCTCCGCTGTGTCCGCGTGGTCGGATGTGCATCTGTCAGCCTGGCGTCTCCTGTCTCCGGTGGCCGGCGCCGCCATTACTGTTTTCCAGACCACATGGATTACAATCCAAACTTCCCTCCAAGTGTCTGCATGGGCGCAGCCATCTTGGATTCTGTCAGCTGATCATTCCTACCAATCCGTTGTCAGTATTATTAATTTGCATAATTGCCTAGCCAACGCCTTCCTTGCTGCAGGTATAAATAGGTTGTGCCTGAGCAAGGAAGGCGTCAGTGCTTTGGTTGTCAAACCTAGTTCCAGTTTGTCTCTCTTCTGTGAATGTCTTCCAGGTTCCAGCTCCTGTCTCCAGACTTCTGCTATAGAGACCCGCACCAGCATTCCATCTGCGGTGTAGCCTGACTCTCCGATCCATACTGGACTCACCTGTTTCCAGCTACAACATCACCTGCTTCCAGCTCAGCTTCCAGCAGTGTACAGCTTCTCTTAAAGGGCCGGTGTCCTTTCTGCAGTTTACCACTCTCCACCGGTATTATTATTTCTCCGCTCTCAAATTCTACATTTCATCTACATTGCATCGCTCTCAAGCTTTATTTATTATTTAACAGGTTCCAGCCAGTATCCACTCCGTGCCAACACCTGTCTGGTTCTAACCAGTACCCACAGCGGCATTTTATCTACAGCAGTCCAGCTTTCCCTGGAACACCAGCTGGTACGACCCTGGGCTTTCCTCATTGCTACAGTTGAGCCTGGTAAGGACTTTCCAACTTGCAGATAATAAGAACTGTCTCATACCACCAGAGCTCTGTGGCCCCTGCCACCCTGTAGTACCCAGGAACTGTATTATTATTTCTCTGCTGATTTTTATGTTACCTTTTACTGCTACTGTGATGCATGGAGTTTGTCATAAATAAATATCATTGACTTTTACTCAAGTTGTCGTGGTCACGCCTTCGGGCGGTTTCTCTTCATGTTACTTACATGTCCAGGGGTCTGATACAACCTCCCAGGTTCCGGTACATCTCAGCCCCTACAACTGAGGCTGCCTTCCGTCAGCTCAGGCCCTCAGTTGTGACACCAGCAAAGCAGCGGAAAACAAAGATGAAGATCGCCTCTTCCCTTCTCCACTGTAGCAGGCAAAAGCCACATAGGGCCTAATTCAAGGTTGATCGCAAAAGCAAAATCTTCCTCTAATGGGCAAAACCATGCACCCAAATCTAACTCTCTCTTTCACATGTTACATCTGCCCCACCTGCAGTGCACATGGTTTTGCCCATTAGAGGAAGCTTTTGTTTTTGCAATCAACCTTGAATTAGGCTCATAACGTCTTTCAGAGATGGTGTTATGTTGGGCTGATTTTCCGCCATTTTAGTCTGGCCTGCAGATTATACTACCACTAGCGCTGACATTAGGTGTATGCAATGATTCAGGTGAATGCTGTTTTTTTTTTACTATTGCAGTGGCAGAAAACCTTAAATTTATTAATAAAACCCAGCACTTCGGCAATGCACAGTAAACCACATTGGAACTGAAAGCCCAGACTTCTGTTTTTGTTAAATTCAATGAAAAGTAAAAAACAAAACAAACCCCCCCCCCTTAAAAACACATTATTTCAATATCTTCTGAAACCCTTCTGCTATAGGGGGGTATTCAATTAAAGGGTACATTTACTAAGCAGTGATAAGAGTGGAGAAGTGAATCAGTGGAGATATTTCCCCATCAACCAATCAGCAGCTCTGTATCATTTTATAGTATGCAAATTATAGATGTTACTTCAGTGCTGATTGGTTGATGAGGCAACATCTCCACTGGCTCACTTCTCTGCTCTTATCACTGCTTAGTAAATGTACTCCTAAGGCCTTTTTTGCACTTTTCGCATTTTTTTTAGGCCGAATGGGGATTAACCCTATTCAATAGCAGGGCTGTATTTTTGCCTAGGCGAAAGATTCGGCAGGAGCGGAAAACATGTGGATCGGCGAATCCATGTGTTCTCGCACCTGCACTGCTGATTTTGAGGCATTTTTCACCATTGCTTTTTCCGCAAAAAAAATAAATAGTGAAAAGGCATTGGTGAAAATGCCTTAAAAAAGGGTGAAAACCAGGGACTTGCAGTCAGTGGAGGCAGGGGAGGTAGGAGGCAGTGCCTCCCCTGTCATTAATGATTAAAATAATACAAAGAAGATACTTATGAAACATATTCTGTGCCATAACTATCTTCTTTAGTCTTTATATTACTTTAATCATTTTTATCGAGTCTACAAAGTTTTAAATATGTTTAGGAGGCACTGCTGGTGGTCATTCCGAGTTGTTCGCGCTGTAATTTTCTTCGCATCGCAGCGATTTTCCGCTAACTGCGCATGCGCAATGTTCGCACTGCGACTGCGCCAAGTAATTTTGCTATGAAGATTGGTATTTTACTCACGGCATTACAAGGTTTTTTCTTCGTACTGGAGATCGGAGTGTGATTGACAGGAAGTGGGTGTTTCTGGGCGGAAACTGTCCGTTTTATGGGTGTGTGTGAAAAAATGCTACCGTTTCTGGGAAAAACGCGGGAGTGGCTGGAGAAACAGAGGAGTGTCTGGGCGAACGCTGGGTGTGTTTGTGACGTCAAACCAGGAACGACAAGCACTGAACTGATCGCACTGGAAGAGTAAGTCTCGAGCTACTCAGAAACTGCACAGAGAAGTATTTTCGCAATATTGCGAATCTTTCGTTCGCAATTTTGATAAGCTAAGATTCACTCCCAGTAGGCGGCGGCTTAGCGTGTGCAAAGCTGCTAAAAGCAGCTTGCGAGCGAACTACTCGGAATGAGGGCCGCTGTCGGTGCCTCCTGTTGTGAGTGTGAAAGGGTTGGAAGTGGGGGGCGGGGCCAAACATCGGGCAGTAAAAGCCCATTAAAAAAAGCCTAGTAAGCGGCACCTACTGGAAGTGCCTCTATTACAGGGGCGTGTTTTCAGCCCATATGAAAGCACGCCCCTGTCACCTAGGTTGAGGTGATTGGACAGTGGGGCCGGCTACCACGAGCGTGCGCCGCCTCCCCCTCCCTTTTCCCCAGCTGGAGTTTATACCTGTGGCATTTCCTCTTCTGCCGCAAGCATTAGCCACCCCCACACCCCACCGTGCTTACACCAATGGCGCCGATAGTGTGCGCTCCTCCACATTGAAGTATACAGCCGCGGCATTACCTCTCCTATTGCCGCTTCATATGCAGGCCTGCAGCGGAAGTCCTGGTCACCAACCACGCTCAGGGGAATGTCTGCATTGGCCGGCACCAGTAGTGAGGCGGATACTGTTGGAGGCACTGAAGAGCTGAGGTGCGCCCCACCCCCAACTTCCGCAACCCGCTGGACCGTGCAGGAAAAAGATGGGTGTGAGCTGCCGGAGAAGCAGGACCCATCACTTCCACTCAGTCTGTCCCAGTGTACATCCTGTGTGAGCCTGCAGTAAAGAGGTGAGATTCTTATTCATCTTATTTTAACTTATGCTGAACGGGTCCCTTCCACTCCCATCATGCCCACTTCACACCACTACTCCCATCCTGCCCACTTCACACCACTACTACTCCCATCCTGCCCACTTCCCACCACCACTCCCATCCTGACCACTTCACACCACTACTCCCATCCTGCCCACTTCACACCACTACTCCCATCCTGCCCACTTCACACCACTACTACTCCCATCCTGCCCACTTCCCACCACCACTCCCATCCTGCCCACTTCACACCACTACTCCCATCCTGTCTACTTCTTCCCACCACTACTCCCATCCTGCCCACTTCTTCCCACTACTACTCCCATCATGCCCTCTTCCCACCACTACTACCATCCTGCCCACTTCCCACCACCACTCCCATCCTGCCCACTTCTCACCACTACTTCCATTCTGCCCACTTCTTCCCACTACTAATCCCATCATGCCCACTTCACACCACTACTCCCATCCTGCCCACTTCACACCACCACTCCCATCCTGCCCACTTCTTCCCACCACTACTCCCATCCTGCCCACTTCACACCACCACTCCCATCCTGCCCACTTCTCACCACTAGTCCCATCCTGCCCACTTCCCACCACTACTCCCATCCTGCCCACTTCACACCACTACTCCCATCCTGCCCACTTCTCACCACTACTCCCATCCTGCCCACTTCTTCCCACTACCACTCCCATCATGCCCACTTCACACCACTACTCCCATCCTGCCCACTTCTCACCACTACACCCATCCTGCCCACTTCTTCCCACCACTACTCCCATCCTGACCACTTCACAACACCACTCCCATCCTGCCCACTTCACACCACCACTCCCATCCTGCCCACTTCATACCACTACTCCCATCCTGCCCACTTCACACCACTACTCCCATCCTGCCCACTTCACACCACCACTCCCATCCTGCCCACTTCTTCCCACTACTACTCCCATCATGCCCACTTCACACCACTTCTTCCCACCACTCCCATCCTGCCCACTTCACACCACTAGTCCCATCATGCCCACTTCTTCCCACTACTACTCCCATCATGCCCACTTCACACCACTACTCCCATCCTGCCCACTTCACACCACTACTCCCATCCTGCCCACTTCTCACCACCACTACTCCCATCCTGCCCACTTCTCACCACTACTCCCATCCTGCCCACTTCTTCCCACCACCACTCCCATCCTGCCCACTTCACACCACTACTCCCATCCTGCCCACTTCTTCCCACCACCACTCCCATCTTGCCCACTTCACACCACCACTCCCATCCTGCCCACTTCCCACCACTACTCCCATCCTGCCCACTTCACACCACTACTCCCATCATGCCCACTTCTTCCCACTACTACTCCCATCATGCCCACTTCCCACAACTACTCCCATCCTGCCCACTTCACACCACTACTCCCATCCTGCCTACTTCTTCCCACAACTACTCCCATCCTGCCCACTTCACACCACCACTCCCATCCTGCCCACTTCTTCCGACCACCACTCCCATCCTACCCACTTCACACCACCACTCCCATCCTGCCTACTTCTTCCCACAACTACTCCCATCCTGCCCACTTCACACCACTACTCCCATCATGCCCACTTCACACCACTACTCCCATCCTGCCCACTTCACACCACTACTCCCATCCTGCACACTTCACACTACTACTCCCATCATGCCCACTTCTTCCCACCACCACTCCCATCCTGCCCACTTCACACCACCACTCCCATCCTGCCCACTTCGTCCCACCACTCCCATCCTGCCCACTTCACACCACCACTCCCATCCTGCCCACTTCACACCACTACTCCCATCCTGCCCACTTCTTCCAACCACCACTCCCATCCTGCCCAATTCTCATCACCACTCCCATCCTGCCTACTTCTTCCCACAACTACTACCACCCTGCCCATTTCACACCACTACTCCCATCATGCCAACTTCACACCACTATTCCCATCCTGCCCACTTCTTCCCACCACTACTCCCATCCTGCCCACTTCTTCCCACCACTACTCCCATCATGCCCACTTCCCACCACCACTCCCATCCTGCCCACTTCTCACCATTACTTCCATCCAGCCCACTTCTTCCCACTACTACTCCCATCATGCCCACTTCACACCACTACTCCCATCCTGCCCACTTCTTCCCGCCACCACTCCCATCCTGCCCACTTCACACCACTACTCCCATCATGCCCACTTCTTCCCACTACTACTCCCATCATGCCCACTTCACACCACTACTCCCATCCTGCCCACTTCACACCACTACTCCCATCCTGCCCACTTCTCACCACCACTACTCCCATCCTGCCCACTTCTCACCACTACTCCCATCCTGCCCACTTCTACCCACCACCACTCCCATCCTGCCCACTTCACACCACTACTCCCATCCTGCCCACTTCTTCCCAACACCACTCCCATCTTGCCCACTTCACACCACCACTCCCATCCTGCCCACTTCCCACCACTACTCCCATCCTGCCCACTTCACACCACTACTCCCATCATGCCCACTTCTTCCCACTACTACTCCCATCATGACCACTTCCCATCACTACTCCCATCCTGCCCACTTCACACCACTACTCCTATCCTGCCTAATTCTTCCCACAACTACTCCCATCCTGCCCACTTCACACCACCACTCCCATCCTGCCCACTTCTTTCCACCACCACTCCCATCCTGCCCACTTCACACCACCACTCCCATCCTGCCTACTTCTTCCCACTACTCCCATCCTGCCCACTTCACACCACTACTCCCATCATGCCCACTTCACACCACTACTCCCATCCTGCCCACTTCACACCACTACTCCCATCCTGCCCACTTCCCACTACTACTCCCATCATGCCCACTTCTTCCCACCACCACTCCCATCCTGCCCACTTCACACCACCACTCCCATCCTGCCCACTTCTTCCCACCACCACTCCCATCCTGCCCACTTCTTCCCACCACCACTCCCATCCTGCCTACTTCACACCACCACACCCATCCTGCCCACTTCTTCCCACAACTACTCCCATCCTGCCCACTTCACACCACTACTCCCATCATGCCCACTTCAAACCACTACTCCCATCATGCCCACTTCACACCACTACTCCCATCATGCCCACTTCACACCACTACTCCCATCATGCCCACTTCACACCACTACTCCCATCCTGCCCACTTCCCAACACCACTCCCATCCTGCCCACTTCTTCCCACCACCACTCCCATCCTGCCCACTTCCCACCACTACTCCCATCCTGCCCACTTCCCACCACTACTCCCATCCTGCCCACTTTCCACCACTACTCCCATCATGCCAACTTCCCACCACTACTCTCATCCTGCCCACTTCCCACCACCACTCCCATCCTGCCAACTTCCCACCACCACTCCCATCCTGCCCACTTCTCACCACTACTTCCATCTTGCCCACTTCTTCCCACTACTACTCCCATCATGCCCACTTCACACCACTACTCCCATCCTGCCCACTTCTCACCACTACTTCCATCCTGCCCACTTCTTCCCACTACTACTCCCATCATGCCCACATCACACCACTACTCCCATCCTGCCCACTTCTCACCACAACTTCCATCCTGCCCACTTCTTCCCACCACTACTCCCATCCTGCCCACTTCACACCACTACTCCCATCATGCCCACTTCCCACCACCACTCCCATCCTGCCCACTTCTCACCACCACTCCCATCCTGCCTACTTCTTCCCACAACTACTCCCATCCTGCCCACTTCACACCACTACTCCCATCATGCCCACTTGACACCACTACTCCCATCATGCCCACTTCACACCACTACTCCCATCCTGCCCACTTCCCAACACCACTCCCATCCTGTCCACTTCTTCCCACCACCACTCCCATCCTGCCCACTTCCCACCACTACTCCCATCCTGCCCACTTCCCACCACTACTCCCATCCTGCCCACTTCCCACCACTACTCCCATCATGCCCACTTCCCACCACTACTCTCATCCTGCCCACTTCCCACCACCACTCCCATCCTGCCCACTTCCCACCACCACTCCCATCCTGCCCACTTCTCACCACTACTCCCATCATGCCCACTTCACACCACTACTCCCATCCTGCCCACTTCTTCCCACCACTACTCCCATCCTGCCCACTTCTTCCCACCACTACTCCCATCCTGCCCACTTCCCAACACTACTCCCATCATACCCACTTCCCACCACCACTCCCATCCTGCCCACTTCTCACCACTACGTCCATTCTGCCCACTTCTTCCCACTACTACTCCCATCATGCCCACTTCACACCACTACTCCCATCCTGCCCACTTCTTCCCACCACCACTCCCATCCTGCCCACTTCTTCCCACCACCACTCCCATCATGCCCACTTCACACCACCACTCCCATCTTGCCCACTTCTTCCCACTACTACTCCTATCATGACCACTTCACACCACTACTCCCATCCTGCCCACTTCACACCACTACTCCCATCCTGCCCACTTCTCACCACTACTCCCATCCTGCCCACTTCTTCCCACTACCACTCCCATCATGCCCACTTCACACCACTACTCCCATCCTGCCCACTTCTCACCACTACACCCATCCTGCCCACTTCTTCCCACCACTACTCCCATCCTGACCACTTCACACCACCACTCCCATCCTGCCCACTTCACACCACCACTATTATCCTGCCCACTTCATACCACTACTCCCATCCTGCCCACTTCACACCACTACTCCCATCCTGCCCACTTCTCACCACCACTCCCATCCTGCCCACTTCTTCCCACTACTACTCCCATCAGGCCCACTTCACACCACTTCTTCCCACCACTCCCATCCTGCCCACTTCACACCACTAGTCCCATCATGCCCACTTCTTACCACTACTACTCCCATCATGCCCACTTCACACCACTACTCCCATCCTGCCCACTTCTCACCACCACTACTCCCATCCTGCCCACTTCTCACCACTACTCCCATCCTGCCCACTTCTTCCCACCACAACTCCAATCCTGCCCACTTCACACCACTACTCCCATCCTGCCCACTTCTTCCCACCACCACTCCCATCTTGCCCACTTCACACCACCACTCCCATCATGCCCACTTCACACCACTACTCCCATCATGCCCACTTCACACCACTACTCCCATCCTGCCCACTTCCCAACACCACTCCCATCCTGCCCACTTCTTCCCACCACCACTCCCATCCTGCCCACTTCCCACCACTACTCCCATCCTGCCCACTTCCCACCACTACTCCCATCCTGCCCACTTTCCACCACTACTCCCATCATGCCAACTTCCCACCACTACTCTCATCCTGCCCACTTCCCACCACCACTCCCATCCTGCCCACTTCCCACCACCACTCCCATCCTGCCCACTTCTCACCACTACTTCCATCTTGCCCACTTCTTCCCACTACTACTCCCATCATGCCCACTTCACACCACTACTCCCATCCTGCCCACTTCTCACCACTACTTCCATCCTGCCCACTTCCCACTACTACTCCCATCATGCCCACATCACACCACTACTCCCATCCTGCCCACTTCTCACCACAACTTCCATCCTGCCCACTTCTTCCCACCACTACTCCCATCCTGCCCACTTCACACCACTACTCCCATCATGCCCACTTCCCACCACCACTCCCATCCTGCCCACTTCTCACCACCACTCCCATCCTGCCTACTTCTTCCCACAACTACTCCCATCCTGCCCACTTCACACCACTACTCCCATCATGCCCACTTCCCACCACCACTCCCATCCTGCCCACTTCACACCACTACTTCCATCCTGCCCACTTCTTCCCACTACTACTCCCATCATGCCCACATCACACCACTACTCCCATCCTGCCCACTTCTCACCACAACTTCCATCCTGCCCACTTCTTCCCACCACTACTCCCATCCTGCCCACTTCACACCACTACTCCCATCATGCCCACTTCCCACCACCACTCCCATCCTGCCCACTTCTCACCACCACTCCCATCCTGCCTACTTCTTCCCACAACTACTCCCATCCTGCCCACTTCACACCACTACTCCCATCATGCCCACTTCTCACCACCACTCCCATCCTGCCCACTTCTTCCCACTACTACTCCCATCAGGCCCACTTCACACCACTTCTTCCCACCACTCCCATCCTGCCCACTTCACACCACTAGTCCCATCATGCCCACTTCTTACCACCACTACTCCCATCATGCCCACTTCACACCACTACTCCCATCCTGCCCACTTCACACCACTACTCCCATCCGGCCCACTTCTCACCACCACTACTCCCATCCTGCCCACTTCTCACCACTACTCCCATCCTGCCCACTTCTTCCCACCACCACTCCAATCCTGCCCACTTCACACCACTACTCCCATCCTGCCCACTTCTTCCCACCACCACTCCCATCTTGCCCACTTCACACCACCACTCCCATCCTGCCCACTTCCCACCACTACTCCCATCCTGCCCACTTCACACCACTACTCCCATCATGCCCACTTCACACCACTACTACTCCCATCATGCCCACTTCCCACAACTACTCCCATCCTGCCCACTTCACACTACTACTCCCATCCTGCCTACTTCTTCTTACAACTACTCCCATCCTGCCCACTTCACACCACCACTCCCATCCTGCCCACTTCTCACCACTACTTCCATTCTGCCCACTTCTTCCCACTACCACTCCCATCATGCCCACTTCACACCACTACTCCCATCCTGCCCACTTCTTCCCACCACCACTCCCATCATGCCCACTTCACACCACTACTCCCATCATGCCCACTTCTTCCCACTACTACTCCTATCATGCCCACTTCACACCACTTCTCCCATCCTGCCCACTTCACACCACTTCTCCCATCCTGCCCACTTCTCACCAGCACTACTCCCATCCTGCCCACTTCTCACCACTACTCCCATCCTGCCCACTTCTTCCCACCTCCACTCCCATCCTGCCCACTTCACACCACCACTCCCATCATGCCTACTTCACACCACCACTCCCATCCTGCCTACTTCTTCCCACAACTACTCCCATCCTGCCCACTTCACACCACTACTCCCATCCTGCCCACTTCCCACAACTACTCCCATCCTGACCACTTCCCATCACTACTCCCATCCTGCCCACTTCACACCACTACTCCCGACATGCCCACTTCTTCCCACTACTACTCCCATCATGCCCACTTCCCACAACTACTCCCATCCTGCTCACTTCACACCACCACTCCCATCCTGCCCACTTCTTCCCACCACCACTCCCATCCTGCCCACTTCACACCACCACTCCCATCCTGCCTACTTCTTCCCACAACTACTCCCATCCTGCCCACTTCAAACCACTACTCCCATCATGCCCACTTGACACCACTACTCCCATCCTGCCCACTTCACACCACTACACCCATCCTGCCCACTTCCCACTACTACTCCCATCATGCCCACTTCTTCCCACCACCACTCCCATCCTGCCCACTTCACACCACCACTCCCATCCTGCCCACTTCTTCCCACCTCCACTCCCATCCTGCCCACTTCACACCACCACTCCCATCATGCCTACTTCACACCACCACTCCCATCCTGCCTACTTCTTCCCACAACTACTCCCATCCTGCCCACTTCACACCACTACTCCCATCATGCCCACTTTACACCACTACTCCCATCATGCCCACTTCACACCACTACTACCATCCTGCCCACTTCCCAACACCACTCCCATCCTGCCCACTTCTTCCCACCACCATTCCCATCCTGCCCACTTCCCACCACTACTCCCATCCTGCCCACTTTTACCACCACCACTCCCATCCTGCCCACTTCCCAACACCACTCCTATCCTGCCCACTTCTTCCCACCACCACTCCCATCCTGCCCACTTCCCACCACTACTCCCATCCTGCCCACTTCCCACCACTACTCCCATCCTGCCCACTTCCCACCACTACTCCCATCATGCCCACTTCCCACCACTACTCTCATCCTGCCCACTTCCCACCACCACTCCCATCCTGCCCACTTCCCACCACTACTCCCATCCTGCCCACTTCCCACCACCACTCCCATCCTGCCCACTTCTCACCACTACTTCCATCCTGCCCACTTCTTCCCACTACTACTCCCATCATGGCCACTTCACACCACTACTCCCATCCTGCCCACTTCTCACCACTACTTCCATCCTGCCCACTTCTTCCCACTACTACTCCCATCCTGCCCACTTCACAGCACTACTACTCCAATCCTGCCCACTTCACACCACTACTCCCATCCTGCCCACTTCTCACCACTACTCCCATCCTGCCCACTTCTTCCCACCACCACTCCCATCCTGCCCACTTCACACCACTACTCCCATCCTGCCCACTTCTTCCCAACACCACTCCCATCTTGCCCACTTCACACCACCACTCCCATCCTGCCCACTTCCCACCACTACTCCCATCCTGCCCACTTCCCACCACTACTCCCATCCTGCCCACTTCACACCACTACTCCCATCATGCCCACTTCTTCCCACTACTACTCCCATCATGCCCACTTCCCACAACTACTCCCATCCTGACCACTTTCCACCACTACACCCATCCTGCCCACCTCCCATCACTACTCCCATCCTGCCCACTTCACACCACTACTCCCATCATGCCCACTTCTTCCCACTACTACTCCCATCATGCCCACTTCCCACAACTACTCCCATCCTGCCCACTTCACACCACCACTCCCATCCTGCCCACTTCTTCCCACCACCACTCCCATCCTGCCCACTTCACACCACCACTCCCATCCTGCCTACTTCTTCCCACAACTACTCCCATCCTGCCCACTTCACACCACTACTCCCATCCTGCCTACTTCTTCCCACAACTACACCCATCCTGCCCACTTCACACCACTACTCCCATCCTGCCCACTTCCCACTACTACTCCCATCATGGCCACTTCTTCCCACCACCACTCCTATCCTTCCCACTTCACACCACCACTCCCATCCTGCCCACTTCTTCCCACCTCCACTCCCATCCTGCCCACTTCACACCACCACTCCCATCATGCCTACTTCACACCACCACTCCCATCCTGCCTACTTCTTCCCACAACTACTCCCATCCTGCCCACTTCACACCACTACTACCATCATGCCCACTTCACACCACTACTCCCATCATGCCCACTTCACACCACTACTACCATCCTGCCCACTTCCCAACACCACTCCCATCCTGCCCACTTCTTCCCACCACCATTCCCATCCTGCCCACTTCCCACCACTACTCCCATCCTGCCCACTTTTACCACCACCACTCCCATCCTGCCCTCTTCCCAACACCACTCCTATCCTGCCCACTTCTTCCCACCACCACTCCCATCCTGCCCACTTCCCACCACTACTCCCATCCTGCCCACTTCCCACCACTACTCCCATCCTGCCCACTTCCCACCACTACTCCCATCATGCCCACTTCCCACCACTACTCTCATCCTGCCCACTTCCCACCACCACTCCCATCCTGCCCACTTCCCACCACTACTCCCATCCTGCCCACTTCCCACCACCACTCCCATCCTGCCCACTTCTCACCACTACTTCCATCCTGCCCACTTCTTCCCACTACTACTCCCATCCTGCCCACTTCCCACCACTACTCCCATCCTGCCCACTTCACACCACTACTCCCATCATGCCCACTTCTTCCCACTACTACTCCCATCATGCCCACTTCCCACAACTACTCCCATCCTGACCACTTTCCACCACTGCTCCCATCCTGCCCACTTTCCATCACTACTCCCATCCTGCCCACTTCACACCACTACTCCCATCATGCCCACTTCTTCCCACTACTACTCCCATCATGCCCACTTCCCACAACTACTCCCATCCTGCCCACTTCACACCACCACTCCCATCCTGCCCACTTCTTCCCACCACCACTCCCATCCTGCCCACTTCACACCACCACTCCCATCCTGCCTACTTCTTCCCACAACTACTCCCATCCTGCCCACTTCACACCACTACTCCCATCCTGCCTACTTCTTCCCACAACTACACCAATCCTGCCCACTTCACACCACTACTCCCATCCTGCCCACTTCCCACTACTACTCCCATCATGGCCACTTCTTCCCACCACCACTCCTATCCTGCCCACTTCACACCACCACTCCCATCCTGCCCACTTCTTCCCACCTCCACTCCCATCCTGCCCACTTCACACCACCACTCCCATCATGCCTACTTCACACCACCACTCCCATCCTGCCTACTTCTTCCCACAACTACTCCCATCCTGCCCACTTCACACCACTACTACCATCATGCCCACTTCACACCACTACTCCCATCATGCCCACTTCACACCACTACTACCATCCTGCCCACTTCCCAACACCACTCCCATCCTGCCCACTTCTTCCCACCACCATTCCCATCCTGCCCACTTCCCACCACTACTCCCATCCTGCCCACTTTTACCACCACCACTCCCATCCTGCCCTCTTCCCAACACCACTCCTATCCTGCCCACTTCTTCCCACCACCACTCCCATCCTGCCCACTTCCCACCACTACTCCCATCCTGCCCACTTCCCACCACTACTCCCATCCTGCCCACTTCCCACCACTACTCCCATCATGCCCACTTCCCACCACTACTCTCATCCTGCCCACTTCCCACCACCACTCCCATCCTGCCCACTTCCCACCACTACTCCCATCCTGCCCACTTCCCACCACCACTCCCATCCTGCCCACTTCTCACCACTACTTCCATCCTGCCCACTTCTTCCCACTACTACTCCCATCATGCCCACTTCACACCACTACTCCCATCCTGCCCACTTCCCAACACCACTCCCATCTTGCCCACTTCTCACCACTACTTCCATCCTGCCCACTTCTTCCCACTACTACTCCCATCCTGCCCACTTCCCACCACCACTCCCATCCTGCCCACTTCTCACCACTACTTCTATCCTGCCCACTTCTTCCCACTACTACTCCCATCCTGCCCACTTCACACCACTACTCCCATCCTGCCCACTTCTCACCACTATTTCCATCCTGCCCACTTCTTCCCACTACTACTCCCATCATGCCCACTTCACACCACTACTCCCATCCTGCCCACTTCACACCACCACTCCCATCCTGCCCACTTCCCACCACCACTCCCATCCTGCCCACTTCTCACCACTACTTCCATCCTGCCCACTTCTTCCCACTACTACTCCCATCCTGCCCACTTCCCACCACCACTCCCATCCTGCCCACTTCTCACCACTACTTCTATCCTGCCCACTTCTTCCCACTACTACTCCCATCCTGCCCACTTCACACCACTACTCCCATCCTGCCCACTTCTCACCACTATTTCCATCCTGCCCACTTCTTCCCACTACTACTCCCATCATGCCCACTTCACACCACTACTCCCATCCTGCCCACTTCACACCACCACTCCCATCCTGCCCACTTCACACCACCACTCCCATCCTGCCCACTTTTTACCACTACTCCCATCCTGCCCACTTCTACCCACCACCACTCACATCCTGCCCACTTCACACCACTACTCCCATCCTGCCCACTTCTTCCCACCACCACTCCCATCTTGCAGACTTCACACCACCACTCCCATCCTCCCCACTTCTACTCCCATCCTGCCCACTTCCCACCACTACTCCCATCCTGCCCACTTCACACCACCACTCCCATCCTGCCCACTTCTTCCCACAACTACTCCCATCCTGCCCACTTCACACCACCACTCCCATCCTGCCCACTTCCCACCACTACTCCCATCCTGCCCACTTCCCACCACCACTCCCATCCTGCCCACTTCCCACCACCACTCCCATCCTGCCCACTTCTCACCACTACTTCCATCCTGCCCACTTCTTCCCACTACTACTCCCATCCTGCCCACTTCACACCACTACTCCCATCCTGCCCACTTCCCACCACCACTCCCATCCTGCCCACTTCTCACCACTACTTCCATCCTGCCCACTTCTTCCCACTACTACTCCCATCCTGCCCACTTCCCACCACCACTCCCATCCTGCCCACTTCTCACCACTACTTCTATCCTGCCCACTTCTTCCCACTACTACTCCCATCCTGCCCACTTCACACCACTACTCCCATCCTGCCCACTTCTCACCACTATTTCCATCCTGCCCACTTCTTCCCACTACTACTCCCATCATGCCCACTTCACACCACTACTCCCATCCTGCCCACTTCACACCACCACTCCCATCCTGCCCACTTCACACCACCACTCCCATCCTGCCCACTTTTTACCACTACTCCCATCCTGCCCACTTCTACCCACCACCACTCACATCCTGCCCACTTCACACCACTACTCCCATCCTGCCCACTTCTTCCCACCACCACTCCCATCTTGCCCACTTCACACCACCACTCCCATCCTCCCCACTTCTACTCCCATCCTGCCCACTTCCCACCACTACTCCCATCCTGCCCACTTCACACCACCACTCCCATCCTGCCCACTTCTTCCCACAACTACTCCCATCCTGCCCACTTCACACCACCACTCCCATCCTGCCCACTTCTTCCCACAACTACTCTCATCCTGCCCACTTCACACCACTACTCCCATCCTGCCTACTTCTTCCCACAACTACACCCATCCTGCCCACTTCACACCACCACTCCCATCCTGCCCACTTCTTCCCACCACCACTCCCATCCTGCCCACTCCAAACCACCACTCCCATCCTGCCCACTTCTCACCACTACACCCATCCTGCCCACTTCTTCCCACCACTACTCCCATCCTGCTCACTTCTTCCCACCACTACTCCTATCCTGCCCACTTCACACCACCACTCCCATCCTGCCCACTTCTTCCCACAACTACTGCCATCCTGCCCACTTCACACCACCACTCCCATCCGGCCCACTTCTTCCCACAACTACTCTCATCCTGCCCACTTCACACCACTACTCCCATCCTGCCCACTCCAAACCACCACTCCCATCCTGCCCACTTCTCACCACTACACTCATCCTGCCCACTTCTTCCCACTACTACTCCCATCATGCCCACTTCACACCACTACTCCCATCCTGCCCACTTCCCCCCACCACTCCCATCCTGCCCACTTCCCACCACCACTCCCATCCTGCCCACTTCACACCACTACTCCCATCCTGCCCACTTCGCAGCACTACTACTCCAATCCTGCCCACTTCACACCACTACTCCCATCCTGCCCACTTCACACCACTACTCCCATCCTGCCCACTTCCCACCACCACTCCCATCCTGCCCACTTCACACCACTACTCCCATCCTGACCACTTCACACCACTACTCCCATCCTGCCCACTTCCCACCACCACACCCATCCTTCCCACTTCGCACCACCACTCCCATCCTGCCCTCTTCACACCACCACTCCCATCCTGCCCACTTCCTACCACTACTCTCATCCTGCCCACTTCCCACCACTACTCCCATCCTGCCCACTTCACACCACTACTCCCATCCTGCCCAGTTCACACCACTACTCCCATCCTGCCCACTTCCCACCACCACTCCCATCCTGCCCACTTCCCACCACTACTACTCCCATCCTGCCCACTTCTCACCATTACTTCCATCCAGCCCACTTCTTCCCACTACTACTCCCATCATGCCCACTTCACACCACTACTCCCATCCTGCCCACTTCTTCCCGCCACCACTCCCATCCTGCCCACTTCACACCACTACTCCCATCATGCCCACTTCTTCCCACTACTACTCCCATCATGCCCACTTCACACCACTACTCCCATCCTGCCCACTTCACACCACTACTCCCATCCTGCCCACTTCTCACCACCACTACTCCCATCCTGCCCACTTCTCACCACTACTCCCATCCTGCCCACTTCTACCCACCACCACTCCCATCCTGCCCACTTCACACCACTACTCCCATCCTGCCCACTTCTTCCCAACACCACTCCCATCTTGCCCACTTCACACCACCACTCCCATCCTGCCCACTTCCCACCACTACTCCCATCCTGCCCCCTTCACACCACTACTCCCATCATGCCCACTTCTTCCCACTACTACTCCCATCATGACCACTTCCCATCACTACTCCCATCCTGCCCACTTCACACCACTAAACCTATCCTGCCTAATTCTTCCCACAACTACTCCCATCCTGCCCACTTCACACCACCACTCCCATCCTGCCCACTTCTTCCCACCACCACTCCCATCCTGCCCACTTCACACCACCACTCCCACCCTGCCTACTTCTTCCCACTACTCCCATCCTGCCCACTTCACACCACTACTCCCATCATGCCCACTTCACACCACTACTCCCATCCTGCCCACTTCACACCACTACTCCCATCCTGCCCACTTCCCACTACTACTCCCATCATGCCCACTTCTTCCCACCACCACTCCCATCCTGCCCACTTCACACCACCACTCCCATCCTGCCCACTTCTTCCCACCACCACTCCCATCCTGCCCACTTCTTCCCACCACCACTCCCATCCTGCCTACTTCACACCACCACACCCATCCTGCCCACTTCTTCCCACAACTACTCCCATCCTGCCCACTTCACACCACTACTCCCATCATGCCCACTTCACACCACTACTCCCATCATGCCCACTTCACACCACTACTCCCATCATGCCCACTTCACACCACTACTCCCATCATGCCCACTTCACACCACTACTCCCATCCTGCCCACTTCCCAACACCACTCCCATCCTGCCCACTTCTTCCCACCACCACTCCCATCCTGCCCACTTCCCACCACTACTCCCATCCTGCCCACTTCCCACCACTACTCCCATCCTGCCCACTTTCCACCACTACTCCCATCATGCCAACTTCCCACCACTACTCTCATCCTGCCCACTTCCCACCACCACTCCCATCCTGCCCACTTCCCACCACCACTCCCATCCTGCCCACTTCTCACCACTACTTCCATCTTGCCCACTTCTTCCCACTACTACTCCCATCATGCCCACTTCACACCACTACTCCCATCCTGCCCACTTCTCACCACTACTTCCATCCTGCCCACTTCTTCCCACTACTACTCCCATCATGCCCACATCACACCACTACTCCCATCCTGCCCACTTCTCACCACAACTTCCATCCTGCCCACTTCTTCCCACCACTACTCCCATCCTGCCCACTTCACACCACTACTCCCATCATGCCCACTTCCCACCACCACTCCCATCCTGCCCACTTCTCACCACTACTTCCATCCTGCCCACTTCTCACCACTACTCCCATCCTGCCCACTTCTACCCAACACCACTCCCATCCTGCCCACTTCTCACCACCACTCCCATCCTGCCTACTTCTTCCCACAACTACTCCCATCCTGCCCACTTCACACCACTACTCCCATCATGCCCACTTGACACCACTACTCCCATCATGCCCACTTCACACCACTACTCCCATCCTGCCCACTTCCCAACACCACTCCCATCCTGTCCACTTCTTCCCACCACCACTCCCATCCTGCCCACTTCCCACCACTACTCCCATCCTGCCCACTTCCCACCACTACTCCCATCCTGCCCACTTCCCACCACTACTCCCATCATGCCCACTTCCCACCACTACTCTCATCCTGCCCACTTCCCACCACCACTCCCATCCTGCCCACTTCCCACCACCACTCCCATCCTGCCCACTTCTCACCACTACTCCCATCATGCCCACTTCACACCACTACTCCCATCCTGCCCACTTCTTCCCACCACTACTCCCATCCTGCCCACTTCCCAACACTACTCCCATCATACCCACTTCCCACCACCACTCCCATCCTGCCCACTTCTCACCACTACTTCCATTCTGCCCACTTCTTCCCACTACTACTCCCATCATGCCCACTTCACACCACTACTCCCATCCTGCCCACTTCTTCCCACCACCACTCCCATCCTGCCCACTTCTTCCCACCACCACTCCCATCATGCCCACTTCACACCACCACTCCCATCATGCCCACTTCTTCCCACTACTACTCCTATCATGACCACTTCACACCACTACTCCCATCCTGCCCACTTCACACCACTACTCCCATCCTGCCCACTTCTCACCGCTACTCCCATCCTGCCCACTTCTTCCCACTACCACTCCCATCATGCCCACTTCACACCACTACTCCCATCCTGCCCACTTCTCACCACTACACCCATCCTGCCCACTTCTTCCCACCACTACTCCCATCCTGACCACTTCACACCACCACTCCCATCCTGCCCACTTCACACCACCACTCTTATCCTGCCCACTTCATACCACTACTCCCATCCTGCCCACTTCACACCACTACTCCCATCCTGCCCACTTCTCACCACCACTCCCATCCTGCCCACTTCTTCCCACTACTACTCCCATCATGCCCACTTCACACCACTTCTTCCCACCACTCCCATCCTGCCCACTTCACACCACTAGTCCCATCATGCCCACTTCTTACCACTACTACTCCCATCATGCCCACTTCACACCACTACTCCCATCCTGCCCACTTCACACCACTACTCCCATCCGGCCCACTTCTCACCACCACTACTCCCATCCTGCCCACTTCTCACCACTACTCCCATCCTGCCCACTTCTTCCCACCACCACTCCAATCCTGCCCACTTCACACCACTACTCCCATCCTGCCCACTTCTTCCCACCACCACTCCCATCTTGCCCACTTCACACCACCACTCCCATCCTGCCCACTTCCCACCACTACTCCCATCCTGCCCACTTCACACCACTACTCCCATCATGCCCACTTCACACCACTACTACTCCCATCATGCCCACTTCCCACAACTACTCCCATCCTGCCCACTTCACACCACTACTCCCATCCTGCCTACTTCTTCTTACAACTACTCCCATCCTGCCCACTTCACACCACCACTCCCATCCTGCCCACTTCTCACCACTACTTCCATTCTGCCCACTTCTTCCCACTACCACTCCCATCATGCCCACTTCACACCACTACTCCCATCCTGCCCACTTCTTCCCACCACCACTCCCATCATGCCCACTTCACACCACTACTCCCATCATGCCCACTTCTTCCCACTACTACTCCTATCATGCCCACTTCACACCACTTCTCCCATCCTGCCCACTTCACACCACTACTCCCATCCTGCCCACTTCTTCCCACCACCACTCCCATCCTGCCCACTTCCCACCACTACTCCCATCCTGCCCACTTCCCACCACTACTCCCATCCTGCCCACTTCCCACCACTACTCCCATCATGCCCACTTCCCACCACTACTCTCATCCTGCCCACTTCCCACCACCACTCCCATCCTGCCCACTTCCCACCACTACTCCCATCCTGCCCACTTCCCACCACCACTCCCATCCTGCCCACTTCTCACCACTACTTCCATCCTGCCCACTTCTTCCCACTACTACTCCCATCATGCCCACTTCACACCACTACTCCCATCCTGCCCACTTCCCAACACCACTCCCATCTTGCCCACTTCACACCACCACTCCCATCCTGCCCACTTCACACCACTACTCCCATCCTGCCCACTTCCCACCACCACTCCCATCCTGCCCACTTCTCACCACTACTTCCATCCTGCCCACTTCTTCCCACTACTACTCCCATCCTGCCCACTTCCCACCACTACTCCCATCCTGCCCACTTCACACCACTACTCCCATCATGCCCACTTCTTCCCACTACTACTCCCATCATGCCCACTTCCCACAACTACTCCCATCCTGACCACTTTCCACCACTACTCCCATCCTGCCCACTTTCCATCACTACTCCCATCCTGCCCACTTCACACCACTACTCCCATCATGCCCACTTCTTCCCACTACTACTCCCATCATGCCCACTTCCCACAACTACTCCCATCCTGCCCACTTCACACCACCACTCCCATCCTGCCCACTTCTTCCCACCACCACTCCCATCCTGCCCACTTCACACCACCACTCCCATCCTGCCTACTTCTTCCCACAACTACTCCCATCCTGCCCACTTCACACCACTACTCCCATCCTGCCTACTTCTTCCCACAACTACACCAATCCTGCCCACTTCACACCACTACTCCCATCCTGCCCACTTCCCACTACTACTCCCATCATGGCCACTTCTTCCCACCACCACTCCTATCCTGCCCACTTCACACCACCATGTCAAAGTCAGAAAAATATTACATAGAGAGACCATATAAACTGCACACATATAAGCCGCTATACTTGCAAATATGCGCAGCGAGCACAGCAAACACCAGACGTCATGGAGATTTAGAATTGGCTGATGAATTAATGTCATGGATGTGTATCATTTGAACCGAACCAGATAAACACATCATGTTTGGTATTGAAGCAAGCAGAATAAGGTGTGGTTTAGTTTGAGACCTATTGTGTTGTCGTGGGACATTGCAGCGGATAGATATGATTATATGTATAAAAGTTAAGATCAGCTTTGTTGGGAACAATGGATGATCAACTAAGTTTTCAGGTCTGAACCTGATTAGCATATACAAAGAGAACAGTGATTCAATACAAAAGCTAGAGAGACCCCTCCCCCAGATACTGGTCAAACAGGAAGGTAGTGGTCAGGTGTGGCCTCAGAGAACAGATGTAATGTAGCTACACTCACACACAGACACACACAGCTACCTGGCACCCAGCAGCATGGAGGCTACATCCCCAGGACTGACCAGGCACCAAAGGCTAAGTATTGAATCCACATGGCTAGATAAGGGAATATAGACAGATTGCTTTCTGGTTTAAATAGGATGTTGTAGCTTGGTTGTGTGATTGTTGGGTGTTAGTGTTGGTGCCCTGTGGAATCTGTGATGGTAGCTGGGATCTTGTTAATCATAAATACCACCATGCAGTAGTTTTGAATATGTGCTGGTAGCAATGGCAGGCTGATACTTGTGAGTACATTGTGATCTGGTCTTGTGATGAATATGCTCTGGTTAGTGAGATACTGAAGTTGTTTGGGATGTGAAATTATAAGATGGTTCTAGGAAGTTGGATTACATTGTGAAAGGTGATTTGGAATGTGAAATTATGAGATGGTTCTAGGAAGTTGGATTACATTGTGAAAGGTGTTTTAGATGGTTTGGAATTGAAAAATCAGAACATATGCATTGTTTTGAGGCTTGGACATTTTGGAGTAAAATGGAGTCTTGTGTTTTCTGCTATGTGATTGTGGTGCCATGTGTTTGGACCTGCAAATCTAAAATGGCTGCTGCTGGATGTCTTCCCCTCCCCCTTTCAGGCATGTGGTGTGGTCTTTGGAATCAAGTGGAGGTTTCTCAAAATGGAGTCTAGCTTCCATCCCATGCTGTATTCAGCATTGACTAACTGCGCAGCGATTGTCTCTCACATATGTAGTTTTATCTGCAACCATGTTGTCTCTTATTTAACGTAATCATTGTTTTTCTGTGAGCCAATTTCTCTCATCTCATCTCTCTCTCTCTCTCTCTCTCTCTCTCTCTCTCTCTCTCTCTCTCTCTCTCTCTCTCTCTCTCTCCCTTCTCCTTTCTCTCATATCTCCCCTAGACTAATATAGTATTGTTTTGTATTAGATAGTATTGTATTTTGGTTAGGAAGTCTCTGTTATATTGTAGTGTATCATATGTACTGTTATCCTTTTTTTTTACAAGTATATTAGATATAATACAGTTAATAGGCTTTGGAACCCTAAACCAGTATCTGTGTATTTTCTATAGTGTTAAGTGTTCACTTGAGCGTCGGTGACGCACAAGCAGCTTTGTAGTTAGTCAGGTTACACAAGGTTGCACTTACACCCTGTACTCACATTAAGGTATGCAGTGTATTTCATTGATATAAGGTTTTACATAAAGGTATAGTGTTGTGAGCGTCTGCATCGCTGGTGACCTCCTCGTGGTCTCGAGCGTAAGCTACGCCATAGCGAATCATTTCCCTAGACATAACCAATAACGTGTCCTGTGATCACTGGGCCGCGAGCGAACGTGACGCTTGAGCGTCTCGCCTACGGCTGAGCGATCGTTACGCAAATAGCGTACCATTACGGTACTTCTTAAGTAAACAGCGTACAGTGTTCTTAGACTTCTTAAGGTGTTTTATACGACAAAGGAATTCAGCATTGTCAATTGGGGGCGTGTCCTATCCTTCTCATATCTGCACTGGGTAGATCAGCAGACATTATCCCTCCAGCAAAGGGTGGGAGGTTGTCTCGCAGTTGCTGACGGGATAAGCGTCTGCTTTCGCTTAGATTAAGAGTGCTGAAGGAATCCGGGACCGGAAGTAAGAACAAAACGCTTGTGTCTTTTTTAAAACTGTTTATTTTTCTTTTGTCTTGCGTACGCACGCATATATCTGCATTTCTGTTTCATTTTCGTATATCACTATTCCTGTCTGCCAAATTTTATAGTTGATAGAAAGGGCTAAAAGGAGATTTGCTGTTATTTAATAAGTAGAGGTAATAGTTAAAGTATAGAACAACACACGGCTTGTCCGAGAGACGAGGCAGCCAGTGTGCAGTGTGGATTGCGGTAGATGATCAGGGATCATCTACATTGATAAAATATATATTGTGTTACGGTGGATCCTTTGCATTGCGTACACGTGTCACTAACAAAGACTAGCGTACGCAATCCGAAAGGCAGACGCACGCAGCGTACATTACGCAACGTAGCGTCTGGTTACGCCCACGTAGCTCAAGTTGTGATAAAGTTGAATTAGCGCAAAAGCGATAAGTAGCGCAAAAGTGAAGTAACGCAAGGCGATAAATAACACAAATTGATTTCAGCTTTCCAAAACTTAGTTTAAATACCTTGTTTTACTGTAGTACCTCTGGGGAGAGCTATCAGACTACGGGAAATGATTTTTCTGATCAGAAAACTATAAGAATGATAGTGGGTTGAAAACGGTATGAGTGTATTGAATCCCGCTTTGTGGACTTTGTGATCTATGTGATAATCCCGCTTTGTGGACTTTGTGATCTATGTGATAATTTGTGATCTATGTGGAATGTGATAAGCACGATCTGAGTGAAAACGTGCAACAGAGTGTGATAAAGTTTTCGTTGTATTACGCTCTGGCTGTTTTGGAGCACAGTAGGGAGACTCCAATGATCCTACCATTTATGGGCAACAAGTGTCTATAAGTGGTACGATTGGACCGCACGGTTGTATGTGTGACCAATAACGCAACGGGATATGAGGTCGTATATCCATGCGTAAATCTTGCCCTCATACGTGTTGTAGGGAGCACATGCAAGCGTGATTTGTGTAAAGAAAAAGGAAGGGAATTTTCTCAGGAAAATCTCTAGAGATAGGGCCTGCAACGGCTACACGTATCTGCTAGAAGGCGGAACGGAGATACCCGGAGCAGAAGAAGTTCAGTGGAAGAGCTTTAAGGATTTCCAACGAAGTTCTGTGTTTGGTGCATTTTAGGAAGTTTTTTTCTGTGTTAAAAAGGTCCACAATGGCAGCCAAGTGCACAATACAGAGACGGTCGGAGGTCAGGATTCAGACTCCAGAGGCTTGCAGACCCCGAGGGTCTGCTCGGTTAGTAATGTGGGGGAAATATGGTCCCCACTCTGAGACCTTTTGTGATGAATGGACACGAATGACTGCGGGGGATAAGGCACCATTTCCCGGGATAGGTAGTTTTGACTCAGAGGTGTTGCATAATTTAAGGCGAAGGATATGTCTCATCAAATCAGCAAAGAGACGAATCAAGCATTATGATTGTTTACAAATATGGCAACAGGAGAGTGAAATGCAAAGAAATATAACTTACTTACCTAACTTTCATCTTGAGAGAGGAGAAGTGGCAATGGAGGGGATTGTGGTTGCGGAGAGAAGCACAAGGGTGAACAATAAAAATGCTCTTAGCAACAGTAGTACAGATAATAAGAATAAGTGTAATAAATGTAACAAAGATAATTGTAATACTGTTGAATGTACAACTATTAACCCATGCAAGTCGCACCCCATGTTAAACTTTCCTCAGGAACACCAACCAGAAAGTGAACCAAGAACGATGTCGGCACCTCTTTCAGAAGTCATCACACAAGACGTCCAGGTGGACACGACCCAGTCGGTAAAAACTGTAATCAAACCCCCTAATGGAGGGTCAGGTGAGGTCGTGTTCACAGGTATGTATGGTAATATACATCACACACAAACAAATGTACACCACAGAGAGGTAGCTGTGTCCGTATTAGCGAGCAACTTGAAAGACACACTAAAAATTAGGGTACAAACTTCAATACCTCATTGGAGAGGTATCTCGGTGGCGGCATTAAGAGAGTCCGCTATCGAGCATGACCGAAATATCCAAAGAACCAGGGAAGCGCAGGGAGAGCGGTTGATGACACTGAACATCCAAGCACTAGAGGATGCATCAAGTCGACCGGAACCCCAGGCCCCTAGCACATGGAGAAGGCCAAGGATTTGTTACCATTGTAGAAGAGAAGGGCATTATGCCAACAACTGTAATAACCCACATAAAGTTAGACCCCCTAGACATGAAAATGAGCATGAATATGACACACCATTATAATCAGGGATCATATAGGAAGAATTTTGGGCCACACCCATAAAATATAGTCAAGAAAGGTGATCATTAGGACTGATGGTAAGCCTGAGGTAACGATTAATAAAGTGGGAGGTCATTCACTAAAGACACAGGGATGACCAGGTGAAACGTTGTAAATGTATTTGTGAAAAATGTTTTTTTCTCTCTCTCTCTCTCTCTCTATCCCCATCTATGACGAGTATTGGTAAGAATTCACACATTGCATATCAACTTGGTCCTTGCAGAAGTCTACCAAACCCCAGCATAACCTCCGCCACAATGTATTTCTGGCCAGATACAGACAATGGAGTAATGCAGGAGCTGGTGGGGAGGGACTGCTCAAGGAGACCATTAGACACATAGATATGACAGCCTAATAAGTCTGACAATGTTTTTCTAATGCTAACAATGTTTTCTTAATGTTGACAATGTTTAAAAATGCTTTGTTTCTCTTTTCTTATTGGTGGTTATTGTCGAGTTATGTAATGTATATATGCACATGAATTGTTCTCTATCTCTTTTGTTTTTTTTTGTTGTCTCTCTCTTCCCACTCATGTTTCCATGGTTTAAAGATGGTATGTCACCCCTCAGTTGGACCTATGGTAATGCCAGATTTTTGCTCCTTAACAGAAAGATCGCTGGATGGGAAGGAATATTGCATCACCAGAATGTTCGTTTGGAAGACTGAGAGACAGCACCTTTTGAGAGGACAGCAGAACAAGAAGAACAACAAGACGAGAGAACTTATTATCGTAACAAGTTCTCTCCCCCTCAGACGGTTTTCTTATACCCCCTTTACAAACTTCTTCTTTTCTCCTCCTGTAAGATGGACTTGCCCCAAGAGACTGTGATATGGATTTTTCCGTTAACCATGATGTTGACCAGAGCAGTCTGTTTCGGTGAGAGTACCAGTGAGGTCGAGAAAGGATCCAGAAAGGTCCTGATGACTGAGACGGAGGTGTAAATTTCCAATAGCAACCCAATCACCAAGCAAAGGCGAGTACCGGGCACGATCTAACAACCATGTTATCTGTAAACATTTTCTTTGAAGGATTGTTAGTTCAAAAAGAAAAACTGTATCTGTAGGCTCTGTGACAACGGTTGAAGATGGATGCATAAAGAAATGCCAATCCAGTCTTAATATCCATATGGACCGGCATCCATTGAGTGACTATCACTCTCTAGTGGGTAACGTGTTGAACCAAACAGATTGTTGGGTATGCTCTCAAGTACCTCAGGGTCACAGCAAATCAGGGCTAGTACCATTTCCTTTAACGGTAGGGGAGGTACTTGAGCTAAAGGGTGGGAGACCGGTGGACAGGAGGTTTAATATCTCCAGCCCTCCTAGTTTGAAGCTCCACCAATACCATGTGGATAGGTCCCTCTTATGTTTTAACATCTCCAATCCTAGAAAACCGGGAAATTGGGAAGTGTCATGGAGCAACCAAACCATGACCTTTTCACATAGAGCAGATAGAATGCCTACAGATACAGAGCTCGTACGCCACATAGCCAGTAGAGGAAAATCTTTCCGGTATCGATATACCTTAGGAAATAGGATTACTAAAGGTTGGAGAGGTATCACCAGGATACTGTGCACATATCGTACAAACCGATACGTGCATTAAGCAGATGGAAGAATTAGGGTCAGGAGATTTCACCTGGAAGGTTTGTAATATGGTCATGTCCTTCTCCGTCCCTTATGTTCTCCCCGATGATGCATATTTCATATGCGGGAGAAAGGCGTACAAGTGGCTTGCCCCAAACTCTGAAGGATTGTGTTATATTGGAAAAGTATTGCCTGAAGTAATGACTGTTACACATGACAAAATGAAGGATATACACCGTGGTGCCCAAGCTCCTTATACTCACACTCACTACGAACACCGAGTTAAAAGACAACTGTCAGAAAGGTTAGAGCATCCGGCCTCTGATCTTATCCATGAATCCACCGGGATTCAGGTTCTGGTAGCGTTAGATTTCACTCGTACCGCTCGAGGAGTGATGAATTATAAATACATTTCCGCACTCGCCAATTTGTTAGATAATATCACTGAAATGTATGATGACACGTTTAGATACACCGGAAGAGAACTCCAAGCTTACAAAACGGAACTAGTTCAGCATAGGATGGTTCTTAATTACCTTACAGCAGTAACAGGCGGATATTGTGTTACATTGGCAACACAGTACGGTATAAAGTGTTGCACGTATATCACAAATAGCACCGAGGATCCGGTAGAGGTCATAGACCAAAAGATGGACGACATTCTGCAATTAAAATGGGAATTTCGTCGAAAACACAATCTCACCCTTGTTGCTGTAGGTAATGAGCTGACTGGTTGGGTGTCATGGTTGAACCCGCGAAATTGGTTCTCCGGTTTGGGAGACTGGGCTCAAGGAGTCATAATGGATGTTGGAAAGTTTCTGCTATGTATCTTGGGTGTCGTTATATCGATTGGATTGATATTTAGATGCGGGCAGGCTTTAATGAGGTGCAAACAAAGTACAAGAGTGATGAGCTTGAGGAGTGAGGAAACTGTAATTAACCTGGATTTGATTTATGACCCAATGCTAGAAACCATGACGTAATGATGTAATGAGTATACGGTCCGTCTTTCACCCATTTCTATGTTTTCCTCCGAGGTACAAAGACCCACGTAGACGAAGGATTTGATGAGCCAAGGGGCCGACAACGGAAAGATGGAAAGAAGAAGAGCAGACGACCTGATATACAAGATTTTGATGGACCATGCCATGGGTACCCCAGTTTCCCTAGGAACTTTAAAATCACGCTAGCCCAACATTTTTTGTAAATCCATGGACGTTGTTTGCTTTACTCACGATTTATGAGCAAAAGCACAAAGAAGAAGACTCCAATCAACCGACACCAATCAAGACCTCAATCGACGAACGTACATTTCCCTGACATAGAATATCATTGCATTTTCCATAAGTGTTCTTTATCTTCATCTCTACAACCCTCAGGTAATGACACACATAGTCGATAGGGAATACAGGCACAGATATCAGCAACCACATACTTCCCTCATTCATGTATCATCAACTAAAATGTGCATCCCCATTTTGTTGCAACTGAAAGCCGAAATGAGCTCGGTAGAGTTTGACAGCCCATCCACAGACCCTTAATATGGGATAAGAAGGAATTCAAATGTATACTTCGCAATACCTCGAAGCTTGATTTACAACACGTTCGGCACGATGATACATGACCCCCCCAAACATGGACGCATACACACATGCTTCTGCTATCTCACCAGGTCATACCCTTTTCACACCTACTCCTCTCTCCTCCCCTACCCAACCATGGAAATGTATTAACCCCTGACATATATTTTTCTCTTTTTGAAATGTTTTAGGAAGTGGCAGTTATTGGTGACTGCCAAAGGGTGGACTGTCAAAGTCAGAAAAATATTACATAGAGAGACCATATAAACTGCACACATATAAGCCGCTATACTTGCAAATATGCGCAGCGAGCACAGCAAACACCAGACGTCATGGAGATTTAGAATTGGCTGATGAATTAATGTCATGGATGTGTATCATTTGAACCGAACCAGATAAACACATCATGTTTGGTATTGAAGCAAGCAGAATAAGGTGTGGTTTAGTTTGAGACCTATTGTGTTGTCGTGGGACATTGCAGCGGATAGATATGATTATATGTATAAAAGTTAAGATCAGCTTTGTTGGGAACAATGGATGATCAACTAAGTTTTCAGGTCTGAACCTGATTAGCATATACAAAGAGAACAGTGATTCAATACAAAAGCTAGAGAGACCCCTCCCCCAGATACTGGTCAAACAGGAAGGTAGTGGTCAGGTGTGGCCTCAGAGAACAGATGTAATGTAGCTACACTCACACACAGACACACACAGCTACCTGGCACCCAGCAGCATGGAGGCTACATCCCCAGGACTGACCAGGCACCAAAGGCTAAGTATTGAATCCACATGGCTAGATAAGGGAATATAGACAGATTGCTTTCTGGTTTAAATAGGATGTTGTAGCTTGGTTGTGTGATTGTTGGGTGTTAGTGTTGGTGCCCTGTGGAATCTGTGATGGTAGCTGGGATCTTGTTAATCATAAATACCACCATGCAGTAGTTTTGAATATGTGCTGGTAGCAATGGCAGGCTGATACTTGTGAGTACATTGTGATCTGGTCTTGTGATGAATATGCTCTGGTTAGTGAGATACTGAAGTTGTTTGGGATGTGAAATTATAAGATGGTTCTAGGAAGTTGGATTACATTGTGAAAGGTGATTTGGAATGTGAAATTATGAGATGGTTCTAGGAAGTTGGATTACATTGTGAAAGGTGTTTTAGATGGTTTGGAATTGAAAAATCAGAACATATGCATTGTTTTGAGGCTTGGACATTTTGGAGTAAAATGGAGTCTTGTGTTTTCTGCTATGTGATTGTGGTGCCATGTGTTTGGACCTGCAAATCTAAAATGGCTGCTGCTGGATGTCTTCCCCTCCCCCTTTCAGGCATGTGGTGTGGTCTTTGGAATCAAGTGGAGGTTTCTCAAAATGGAGTCTAGCTTCCATCCCATGCTGTATTCAGCATTGACTAACTGCGCAGCGATTGTCTCTCACATATGTAGTTTTATCTGCAACCATGTTGTCTCTTATTTAACGTAATCATTGTTTTTCTGTGAGCCAATTTCTCTCATCTCATCTCTCTCTCTCTCTCTCTCTCTCTCTCTCTCTCTCTCTCTCTCTCTCCTTCTCCTTTCTCTCATATCTCCCCTAGACTAATATAGTATTGTTTTGTATTAGATAGTATTGTATTTTGGTTAGGAAGTCTCTGTTATATTGTAGTGTATCATATGTACTGTTATCCTTTTTTTTTACAAGTATATTAGATATAATACAGTTAATAGGCTTTGGAACCCTAAACCAGTATCTGTGTATTTTCTATAGTGTTAAGTGTTCACTTGAGCGTCGGTGACGCACAAGCAGCTTTGTAGTTAGTCAGGTTACACAAGGTTGCACTTACACCCTGTACTCACATTAAGGTATGCAGTGTATTTCATTGATATAAGGTTTTACATAAAGGTATAGTGTTGTGAGCGTCTGCATCGCTGGTGACCTCCTCGTGGTCTCGAGCGTAAGCTACGCCATAGCGAATCATTTCCCTAGACATAACCAATAACGTGTCCTGTGATCACTGGGCCGCGAGCGAACGTGACGCTTGAGCGTCTCGCCTACGGCTGAGCGATCGTTACGCAAATAGCGTACCATTACGGTACTTCTTAAGTAAACAGCGTACAGTGTTCTTAGACTTCTTAAGGTGTTTTATACGACAAAGGAATTCAGCATTGTCAATCACTCCCATCCTGCCCACTTCTTCCCACCTCCACTCCCATCCTGCCCACTTCACACCACCACTCCCATCATGCCTACTTCACACCACCACTCCCATCCTGCCTACTTCTTCCCACAACTACTCCCATCCTGCCCACTTCACACCACTACTACCATCATGCCCACTTCACACCACTACTCCCATCATGCCCACTTCACACCACTACTACCATCCTGCCCACTTCCCAACACCACTCCCATCCTGCCCACTTCTTCCCACCACCATTCCCATCCTGCCCACTTCCCACCACTACTCCCATCCTGCCCACTTTTACCACCACCACTCCCATCCTGCCCTCTTCCCAACACCACTCCTATCCTGCCCACTTCTTCCCACCACCACTCCCATCCTGCCCACTTCCCACCACTACTCCCATCCTGCCCACTTCCCACCACTACTCCCATCCTGCCCACTTCCCACCACTACTCCCATCATGCCCACTTCCCACCACCACTCCCATCCTGCCCACTTCCCACCACTACTCCCATCCTGCCCACTTCCCACCACCACTCCCATCCTGCCCACTTCTCACCACTACTTCCATCCTGCCCACTTCTTCCCACTACTACTCCCATCATGCCCACTTCACACCACTACTCCCATCCTGCCCACTTCCCAACACCACTCCCATCTTGCCCACTTCTCACCACTACTTCCATCCTGCCCACTTCTTCCCACTACTACTCCCATCCTGCCCACTTCCCACCACCACTCCCATCCTGCCCACTTCTCACCACTACTTCTATCCTGCCCACTTCTTCCCACTACTACTCCCATCCTGCCCACTTCACACCACTACTCCCATCCTGCCCACTTCTCACCACTATTTCCATCCTGCCCACTTCTTCCCACTACTACTCCCATCATGCCCACTTCACACCACTACTCCCATCCTGCCCACTTCACACCACCACTCCCATCCTGCCCACTTCCCACCACCACTCCCATCCTGCCCACTTCTCACCACTACTTCCATCCTGCCCACTTCTTCCCACTACTACTCCCATCCTGCCCACTTCCCACCACCACTCCCATCCTGCCCACTTCTCACCACTACTTCTATCCTGCCCACTTCTTCCCACTACTACTCCCATCCTGCCCACTTCACACCACTACTCCCATCCTGCCCACTTCTCACCACTATTTCCATCCTGCCCACTTCTTCCCACTACTACTCCCATCATGCCCACTTCACACCACTACTCCCATCCTGCCCACTTCACACCACCACTCCCATCCTGCCCACTTCACACCACCACTCCCATCCTGCCCACTTTTTACCACTACTCCCATCCTGCCCACTTCTACCCACCACCACTCACATCCTGCCCACTTCACACCACTACTCCCATCCTGCCCACTTCTTCCCACCACCACTCCCATCTTGCCCACTTCACACCACCACTCCCATCCTCCCCACTTCTACTCCCATCCTGCCCACTTCCCACCACTACTCCCATCCTGCCCACTTCACACCACCACTCCCATCCTGCCCACTTCTTCCCACAACTACTCCCATCCTGCCCACTTCACACCACCACTCCCATCCTGCCCACTTCCCACCACTACTCCCATCCTGCCCACTTCCCACCACCACTCCCATCCTGCCCACTTCCCACCACCACTCCCATCCTGCCCACTTCTCACCACTACTTCCATCCTGCCCACTTCTTCCCACTACTACTCCCATCCTGCCCACTTCACACCACTACTCCCATCCTGCCCACTTCCCACCACTACTCCCATCCTGCCCACTTCACACCACCACTCCCATCCTGCCCACTTCTTCCCACAACTACTCCCATCCTGCCCACTTCACACCACCACTCCCATCCTGCCCACTTCCCACCACTACTCCCATCCTGCCCACTTCCCACCACCACTCCCATCCTGCCCACTTCCCACCACCACTCCCATCCTGCCCACTTCTCACCACTACTTCCATCCTGCCCACTTCTTCCCACTACTACTCCCATCCTGCCCACTTCACACCACTACTCCCATCCTGCCCACTTCCCACCACCACTCCCATCCTGCCCACTTCTCACCACTACTTCCATCCTGCCCACTTCTTCCCACTACTACTCCCATCCTGCCCACTTCCCACCACCACTCCCATCCTGCCCACTTCTCACCACTATTTCCATCCTGCCCACTTCTTCCCACTACTACTCCCATCATGCCCACTTCACACCACTACTCCCATCCTGCCCACTTCACACCACCACTCCCATCCTGCCCACTTCACACCACCACTCCCATCCTGCCCACTTTTTACCACTACTCCCATCCTGCCCACTTCTACCCACCACCACTCACATCCTGCCCACTTCACACCACTACTCCCATCCTGCCCACTTCTTCCCACCACCACTCCCATCTTGCCCACTTCACACCACCACTCCCATCCTCCCCACTTCTACTCCCATCCTGCCCACTTCCCACCACTACTCCCATCCTGCCCACTTCACACCACCACTCCCATCCTGCCCACTTCTTCCCACAACTACTCCCATCCTGCCCACTTCACACCACCACTCCCATCCTGCCCACTTCTTCCCACAACTACTCTCATCCTGCCCACTTCACACCACTACTCCCATCCTGCCTACTTCTTCCCACAACTACACCCATCCTGCCCACTTCACACCACCACTCCCATCCTGCCCACTTCTTCCCACCACCACTCCCATCCTGCCCACTCCAAACCACCACTCCCATCCTGCCCACTTCTCACCACTACACCCATCCTGCCCACTTCTTCCCACCACTACTCCCATCCTGCCCACTTCTTCCCACCACTACTCCTATCCTGCCCACTTCACACCACCACTCCCATCCTGCCCACTTCTTCCCACAACTACTGCCATCCTGCCCACTTCACACCACCACTCCCATCCGGCCCACTTCTTCCCACAACTACTCTCATCCTGCCCACTTCACACCACTACTCCCATCCTGCCCACTCCAAACCACCACTCCCATCCTGCCCACTTCTCACCACTACACTCATCCTGCCCACTTCTTCCCACTACTACTCCCATCATGCCCACTTCACACCACTACTCCCATCCTGCCCACTTCCCCCCACCACTCCCATCCTTCCCACTTCGCACCACCACTCCCATCCTGCCCTCTTCACACCACCACTCCCATCCTGCCCACTTCCTACCACTACTCTCATCCTGCCCACTTCCCACCACTACTCCCATCCTGCCCACTTCACACCACTACTCCCATCCTGCCCACTTCACACCACTACTCCCATCCTGCCCACTTCCCACCACCACTCCCATCCTGCCCACTTCCCACCACTACTACTCCCATCCTGCCCACTTCTCACCATTACTTCCATCCAGCCCACTTCTTCCCACTACTACTCCCATCATGCCCACTTCACACCACTACTCCCATCCTGCCCACTTCTTCCCGCCACCACTCCCATCCTGCCCACTTCACACCACTACTCCCATCATGCCCACTTCTTCCCACTACTACTCCCATCATGCCCACTTCACACCACTACTCCCATCCTGCCCACTTCACACCACTACTCCCATCCTGCCCACTTCTCACCACCACTACTCCCATCCTGCCCACTTCTCACCACTACTCCCATCCTGCCCACTTCTACCCACCACCACTCCCATCCTGCCCACTTCACACCACTACTCCCATCCTGCCCACTTCTTCCCAACACCACTCCCATCTTGCCCACTTCACACCACCACTCCCATCCTGCCCACTTCCCACCACTACTCCCATCCTGCCCCCTTCACACCACTACTCCCATCATGCCCACTTCTTCCCACTACTACTCCCATCATGACCACTTCCCATCACTACTCCCATCCTGCCCACTTCACACCACTAAACCTATCCTGCCTAATTCTTCCCACAACTACTCCCATCCTGCCCACTTCACACCACCACTCCCATCCTGCCCACTTCTTCCCACCACCACTCCCATCCTGCCCACTTCACACCACCACTCCCATCCTGCCTACTTCTTCCCACTACTCCCATCCTGCCCACTTCACACCACTACTCCCATCATGCCCACTTCACACCACTACTCCCATCCTGCCCACTTCACACCACTACTCCCATCCTGCCCACTTCCCACTACTACTCCCATCATGCCCACTTCTTCCCACCACCACTCCCATCCTGCCCACTTCACACCACCACTCCCATCCTGCCCACTTCTTCCCACCACCACTCCCATCCTGCCCACTTCTTCCCACCACCACTCCCATCCTGCCTACTTCACACCACCACACCCATCCTGCCCACTTCTTCCCACAACTACTCCCATCCTGCCCACTTCACACCACTACTCCCATCATGCCCACTTCACACCACTACTCCCATCATGCCCACTTCACACCACTACTCCCATCATGCCCACTTCACACCACTACTCCCATCATGCCCACTTCACACCACTACTCCCATCCTGCCCACTTCCCAACACCACTCCCATCCTGCCCACTTCTTCCCACCACCACTCCCATCCTGCCCACTTCCCACCACTACTCCCATCCTGCCCACTTCCCACCACTAATCCCATCCTGCCCACTTTCCACCACTACTCCCATCATGCCAACTTCCCACCACTACTCTCATCCTGCCCACTTCCCACCACCACTCCCATCCTGCCCACTTCCCACCACCACTCCCATCCTGCCCACTTCTCACCACTACTTCCATCTTGCCCACTTCTTCCCACTACTACTCCCATCATGCCCACTTCACACCACTACTCCCATCCTGCCCACTTCTCACCACTACTTCCATCCTGCCCACTTCTTCCCACTACTACTCCCATCATGCCCACATCACACCACTACTCCCATCCTGCCCACTTCTCACCACAACTTCCATCCTGCCCACTTCTTCCCACCACTACTCCCATCCTGCCCACTTCACACCACTACTCCCATCATGCCCACTTCCCACCACTCCCATCCTGCCCACTTCTCACCACTACTTCCATCCTGCCCACTTCTCACCACTACTCCCATCCTGCCCACTTCTACCCAACACCACTCCCATCCTGCCCACTTCTCACCACCACTCCCATCCTGCCTACTTCTCACCACTACTTCCATCTTGCCCACTTCTTCCCACTACTACTCCCATCATGCCCACTTCACACCACTACTCCCATCCTGCCCACTTCTCACCACTACTTCCATCCTGCCCACTTCTTCCCACTACTACTCCCATCATGCCCACATCACACCACTACTCCCATCCTGCCCACTTCTCACCACAACTTCCATCCTGCCCACTTCTTCCCACCACTACTCCCATCCTGCCCACTTCCCACCACTACTCCCATCATGCCCACTTCCCACCACTACTCTCATCCTGCCCACTTCCCACCACCACTCCCATCCTGCCCACTTCCCACCACCACTCCCATCCTGCCCACTTCTCACCACTACTCCCATCATGCCCACTTCACACCACTACTCCCATCCTGCCCACTTCTTCCCACCACTACTCCCATCCTGCCCACTTCCCAACACTACTCCCATCATACCCACTTCCCACCACCACTCCCATCCTGCCCACTTCTCACCACTACTTCCATTCTGCCCACTTCTTCCCACTACTACTCCCATCATGCCCACTTCACACCACTACTCCCATCCTGCCCACTTCTTCCCACCACCACTCCCATCCTGCCCACTTCTTCCCACCACCACTCCCATCATGCCCACTTCACACCACCACTCCCATCATGCCCACTTCTTCCCACTACTACTCCTATCATGACCACTTCACACTACCACTCCCATCATGCCCACTTCACACCACTACTCCCATCCTGCCCACTTCTCACCACTACACCCATCCTGCCCACTTCTTCCCACCACTACTCCCATCCTGACCACTTCACACCACCACTCCCATCCTGCCCACTTCACACCACCACTCTTATCCTGCCCACTTCATACCACTACTCCCATCCTGCCCACTTCACACCACTACTCCCATCCTGCCCACTTCTCACCACCACTCCCATCCTGCCCACTTCTTCCCACTACTACTCCCATCATGCCCACTTCACACCACTTCTTCCCACCACTCCCATCCTGCCCACTTCACACCACTAGTCCCATCATGCCCACTTCTTACCACTACTACTCCCATCATGCCCACTTCACACCACTACTCCCATCCTGCCCACTTCACACCACTACTCCCATCCGGCCCACTTCTCACCACCACTACTCCCATCCTGCCCACTTCTCACCACTACTCCCATCCTGCCCACTTCTTCCCACCACCACTCCAATCCTGCCCACTTCACACCACTACTCCCATCCTGCCCACTTCTTCCCACCACCACTCCCATCTTGCCCACTTCACACCACCACTCCCATCCTGCCCACTTCCCACCACTACTCCCATCCTGCCCACTTCACACCACTACTCCCATCATGCCCACTTCACACCACTACTACTCCCATCATGCCCACTTCCCACAACTACTCCCATCCTGCCCACTTCACACCACTACTCCCATCCTGCCTACTTCTTCTTACAACTACTCCCACCCTGCCCACTTCACACCACCACTCCCATCCTGCCCACTTCTCACCACTACTTCCATTCTGCCCACTTCTTCCCACTACCACTCCCATCATGCCCACTTCACACCACTACTCCCATCCTGCCCACTTCTTCCCACCACCACTCCCATCATGCCCACTTCACACCACTACTCCCATCATGCCCACTTCTTCCCACTACTACTCCTATCATGCCCACTTCACACCACTTCTCCCATCCTGCCCACTTCACACCACTACTCCCATCCTGCCCACTTCTCACCAGCACTACTCCCATCCTGCCCACTTCTCACCACTACTCCCATCCTGCCCACTTCTTCCCACCTCCACTCCCATCCTGCCCACTTCACACCACCACTCCCATCATGCCTACTTCACACCACCACTCCCATCCTGCCTACTTCTTCCCACAACTACTCCCATCCTGCCCACTTCACACCAATACTCCCATCCTGCCCACTTCCCACAACTACTCCCATCCTGACCACTTCCCATCACTACTCCCATCCTGCCCACTTCACACCACTACTCCCGACATGCCCACTTCTTCCCACTACTACTCCCATCATGCCCACTTCCCACAACTACTCCCATCCTGCTCACTTCACACCACCACTCCCATCCTGCCCACTTCTTCCCACCACCACTCCCATCCTGCCCACTTCACACCACCACTCCCATCCTGCCTACTTCTTCCCACAACTACTCCCATCCTGCCCACTTCACACCACTACTCCCATCATGCCCACTTGACACCACTACTCCCATCCTGCCCACTTCACACCACTACACCCATCCTGCCCACTTCCCACTACTACTCCCATCATGCCCACTTCTTCCCACCACCACTCCCATCCTGCCCACTTCACACCACCACTCCCATCCTGCCCACTTCTTCCCACCTCCACTCCCATCCTGCCCACTTCACACCACCACTCCCATCATGCCTACTTCACACCACCACTCCCATCCTGCCTACTTCTTCCCACAACTACTCCCATCCTGCCCACTTCACACCACTACTCCCATCATGCCCACTTTACACCACTACTCCCATCATGCCCACTTCACACCACTACTACCATCCTGCCCACTTCCCAACACCACTCCCATCCTGCCCACTTCTTCCCACCACCATTCCCATCCTGCCCACTTCCCACCACTACTCCCATCCTGCCCACTTTTACCACCACCACTCCCATCCTGCCCACTTCCCAACACCACTCCTATCCTGCCCACTTCTTCCCACCACCACTCCCATCCTGCCCACTTCCCACCACTACTCCCATCCTGCCCACTTCCCACCACTACTCCCATCCTGCCCACTTCCCACCACTACTCCCATCATGCCCACTTCCCACCACTACTCTCATCCTGCCCACTTCCCACCACCACTCCCATCCTGCCCACTTCCCACCACTACTCCCATCCTGCCCACTTCCCACCACCACTCCCATCCTGCCCACTTCTCACCACTACTTCCATCCTGCCCACTTCTTCCCACTACTACTCCCATCATGGCCACTTCACACCACTACTCCCATCCTGCCCACTTCTCACCACTACTTCCATCCTGCCCACTTCTTCCCACTACTACTCCCATCCTGCCCACTTCACAGCACTACTACTCCAATCCTGCCCACTTCACACCACTACTCCCATCCTGCCCACTTCTCACCACTACTCCCATCCTGCCCACTTCTTCCCACCACCACTCCCATCCTGCCCACTTCACACCACTACTCCCATCCTGCCCACTTCTTCCCAACACCACTCCCATCTTGCCCACTTCACACCACCACTCCCATCCTGCCCACTTCCCACCACTACTCCCATCCTGCCCACTTCCCACCACTACTCCCATCCTGCCCACTTCACACCACTACTCCCATCATGCCCACTTCTTCCCACTACTACTCCCATCATGCCCACTTCCCACAACTACTCCCATCCTGACCACTTTCCACCACTACTCCCATCCTGCCCACTTCCCATCACTACTCCCATCCTGCCCACTTCACACCACTACTCCCATCATGCCCACTTCTTCCCACTACTACTCCCATCATGCCCACTTCCCACAACTACTCCCATCCTGCCCACTTCACACCACCACTCCCATCCTGCCCACTTCTTCCCACCACCACTCCCATCCTGCCCACTTCACACCACCACTCCCATCCTGCCTACTTCTTCCCACAACTACTCCCATCCTGCCCACTTCACACCACTACTCCCATCCTGCCTACTTCTTCCCACAACTACACCCATCCTGCCCACTTCACACCACTACTCCCATCCTGCCCACTTCCCACTACTACTCCCATCATGGCCACTTCTTCCCACCACCACTCCTATCCTGCCCACTTCACACCACCACTCCCATCCTGCCCACTTCTTCCCACCTCCACTCCCATCCTGCCCACTTCACACCACCACTCCCATCATGCCTACTTCACACCACCACTCCCATCCTGCCTACTTCTTCCCACAACTACTCCCATCCTGCCCACTTCACACCACTACAACCATCATGCCCACTTCACACCACTACTCCCATCATGCCCACTTCACACCACTACTACCATCCTGCCCACTTCCCAACACCACTCCCATCCTGCCCACTTCTTCCCACCACCATTCCCATCCTGCCCACTTCCCACCACTACTCCCATCCTGCCCACTTTTACCACCACCACTCGCATCCTGCCCTCTTCTCAACACCACTCCTATCCTGCCCACTTCTTCCCACCACCACTCCCATCCTGCCCACTTCCCACCACTACTCCCATCCTGCCCACTTCCCACCACTACTCCCATCCTGCCCACTTCCCACCACTACTCCCATCATGCCCACTTCCCACCACTACTCTCATCCTGCCCACTTCCCACCACCACTCCCATCCTGCCCACTTCCCACCACTACTCCCATCCTGCCCACTTCCCACCACCACTCCCATCCTGCCCACTTCTCACCACTACTTCCATCCTGCCCACTTCTTCCCACTACTACTCCCATCATGCCCACTTCACACCACTACTCCCATCCTGCCCACTTCCCAACACCACTCCCATCTTGCCCACTTCACACCACCACTCCCATCCTGCCCACTTCAGACCACTACTCCCATCCTGCCCACTTCCCACCACCACTCCCATCCTGCCCACTTCCCACCACCACTCCCATCCTGCCCACTTCCCACCACTACTCCCATCCTGCCCACTTCCCACCACCACTCCCATCCTGCCCACTTCTCACCACTACTTCCATCCTGCCCACTTCTTCCCACTACTACTCCCATCATGCCCACTTCACACCACTACTCCCATCCTGCCCACTTCCCAACACCACTCCCATCTTGCCCACTTCACACCACCACTCCCATCCTGCCCACTTCCCACCACCACTCCCATCCTGCCCACTTCTCACCACCACTCCCATCCTGCCTACTTCTTCCCACAACTACTCCCATCCTGCCCACTTCACACCACTACTCCCATCATGCCCACTTCACACCACTACTCCCATCATGCCCACTTCACACCACTACTCCCATCCTGCCCACTTCCCAACACCACTCCCATCCTGTCCACTTCTTCCCACCACCACTCCCATCCTGCCCACTTCCCACCACTACTCCCATCCTGCCCACTTCCCACCACTACTCCCATCCTGCCCACTTCCCACCACTACTCCCATCATGCCCACTTCCCACCACTACTCTCATCCTGCCCACTTCCCACCACCACTCCCATCCTGCCCACTTCCCACCACCACTCCCATCCTGCCCACTTCTCACCACTACTCCCATCATGCCCACTTCACACCACTACTCCCATCCTGCCCACTTCTTCCCACCACTACTCCCATCCTGCCCACTTCTTCCCACCACTACTCCCATCCTGCCCACTTCCCAACACTACTCCCATCATACCCACTTCCCACCACCACTCCCATCCTGCCCACTTACCACTACGTCCATTCTGCCCACTTCTTCCCACTACTACTCCCATCATGCCCACTTCACACCACTACTCCCATCCTGCCCACTTCTTCCCACCACCACTCCCATCCTGCCCACTTCTTCCCACCACCACTCCCATCATGCCCACTTCACACCACCACTCCCATCATGCCCACTTCTTCCCACTACTACTCCTATCATGACCACTTCACACCACTACTCCCATCCTGCCCACTTCACACCACTACTCCCATCCTGCCCACTTCTCACCACTACTCCCATCCTGCCCACTTCTTCCCACTACCACTCCCATCATGCCCACTTCACACCACTACTCCCATCCTGCCCACTTCTCACCACTACACCCATCCTGCCCACTTCTTCCCACCACTACTCCCATCCTGACCACTTCACACCACCACTCCCATCCTGCCCACTTCACACCACCACTCTTATCCTGCCCACTTCATACCACTACTCCCATCCTGCCCACTTCACACCACTACTCCCATCCTGCCCACTTCTCACCACCACTCCCATCCTGCCCACTTCTTCCCACTACTACTCCCATCAGGCCCACTTCACACCACTTCTTCCCACCACTCCCATCCTGCCCACTTCACACCACTAGTCCCATCATGCCCACTTCTTACCACTACTACTCCCATCATGCCCACTTCACACCACTACTCCCATCCTGCCCACTTCACACCACTACTCCCATCCGGCCCACTTCTCACCACCACTACTCCCATCCTGCCCACTTCTCACCACTACTCCCATCCTGCCCACTTCTTCCCACCACCACTCCAATCCTGCCCACTTCGCACCACTACTCCCATCCTGCCCACTTCTTCCCACCACCACTCCCATCTTGCCCACTTCACACCACCACTCCCATCCTGCCCACTTCCCACCACTACTCCCATCCTGCCCACTTCACACCACTACTCCCATCATGCCCACTTCACACCACTACTACTCCCATCATGCCCACTTCCCACAACTACTCCCATCCTGCCCACTTCACACCACTACTCCCATCCTGCCTACTTCTTCTTACAACTACTCCCATCCTGCCCACTTCACACCACCACTCCCATCCTGCCCACTTCTCACCACTACTTCCATTCTGCCCACTTCTTCCCACTACCACTCCCATCATGCCCACTTCACACCACTACTCCCATCCTGCCCACTTCTTCCCACCACCACTCCCATCATGCCCACTTCACACCACTACTCCCATCATGCCCACTTCTTCCCACTACTACTCCTATCATGCCCACTTCACACCACTTCTCCCATCCTGCCCACTTCACACCACTACTCCCATCCTGCCCACTTCTCACCAGCACTACTCCCATCCTGCCCACTTCTCACCACTACTCCCATCCTGCCCACTTCTTCCCACCTCCACTCCCATCCTGCCCACTTCACACCACCACTCCCATCATGCCTACTTCACACCACCACTCCCATCCTGCCTACTTCTTCCCACAACTACTCCCATCCTGCCCACTTCACACCACTACTCCCATCCTGCCCACTTCCCACAACTACTCCCATCCTGACCACTTCCCATCACTACTCCCATCCTGCCCACTTCACACCACTACTCCCGACATGCCCACTTCTTCCCACTACTACTCCCATCATGCCCACTTCCCACAACTACTCCCATCCTGCTCACTTCACACCACCACTCCCATCCTGCCCACTTCTTCCCACCACCACTCCCATCCTGCCCACTTCACACCACCACTCCCATCCTGCCTACTTCTTCCCACAACTACTCCCATCCTGCCCACTTCACACCACTACTCCCATCATGCCCACTTGACACCACTACTCCCATCCTGCCCACTTCACACCACTACACCCATCCTGCCCACTTCCCACTACTACTCCCATCATGCCCACTTCTTCCCACCACCACTCCCATCCTGCCCACTTCACACCACCACTCCCATCCTGCCCACTTCTTCCCACCTCCACTCCCATCCTGCCCACTTCACACCACCACTCCCATCATGCCTACTTCACACCACCACTCCCATCCTGCCTACTTCTTCCCACAACTACTCCCATCCTGCCCACTTCACACCACTACTCCCATCATGCCCACTTTACACCACTACTCCCATCATGCCCACTTCACACCACTACTACCATCCTGCCCACTTCCCAACACCACTCCCATCCTGCCCACTTCTTCCCACCACCATTCCCATCCTGCCCACTTCCCACCACTACTCCCATCCTGCCCACTTTTACCACCACCACTCCCATCCTGCCCACTTCCCAACACCACTCCTATCCTGCCCACTTCTTCCCACCACCACTCCCATCCTGCCCACTTCCCACCACTACTCCCATCCTGCCCACTTCCCACCACTACTCCCATCCTGCCCACTTCCCACCACTACTCCCATCATGCCCACTTCCCACCACTACTCTCATCCTGCCCACTTCCCACCACCACTCCCATCCTGCCCACTTCCCACCACTACTCCCATCCTGCCCACTTCCCACCACCACTCCCATCCTGCCCACTTCTCACCACTACTTCCATCCTGCCCACTTCTTCCCACTACTACTCCCATCATGGCCACTTCACACCACTACTCCCATCCTGCCCACTTCTCACCACTACTTCCATCCTGCCCACTTCTTCCCACTACTACTCCCATCCTGCCCACTTCACAGCACTACTACTCCAATCCTGCCCACTTCACACCACTACTCCCATCCTGCCCACTTCTCACCACTACTCCCATCCTGCCCACTTCTTCCCACCACCACTCCCATCCTGCCCACTTCACACCACTACTCCCATCCTGCCCACTTCTTCCCAACACCACTCCCATCTTGCCCACTTCACACCACCACTCCCATCCTGCCCACTTCCCACCACTACTCCCATCCTGCTCACTTCCCACCACTACTCCCATCCTGCCCACTTCACACCACTACTCCCATCATGCCCACTTCTTCCCACTACTACTCCCATCATGCCCACTTCCCACAACTACTCCCATCCTGACCACTTTCCACCACTACACCCATCCTGCCCACCTCCCATCACTACTCCCATCCTGCCCACTTCACACCACTACTCCCATCATGCCCACTTCTTCCCACTACTACTCCCATCATGCCCACTTCCCACAACTACTCCCATCCTGCCCACTTCACACCACCACTCCCATCCTGCCCACTTCTTCCCACCACCACTCCCATCCTGCCCACTTCACACCACCACTCCCATCCTGCCTACTTCTTCCCACAACTACTCCCATCCTGCCCACTTCACACCACTACTCCCATCCTGCCTACTTCTTCCCACAACTACACCCATCCTGCCCACTTCACACCACTACTCCCATCCTGCCCACTTCCCACTACTACTCCCATCATGGCCACTTCTTCCCACCACCACTCCTATCCTTCCCACTTCACACCACCACTCCCATCCTGCCCACTTCTTCCCACCTCCACTCCCATCCTGCCCACTTCACACCACCACTCCCATCATGCCTACTTCACACCACCACTCCCATCCTGCCTACTTCTTCCCACAACTACTCCCATCCTGCCCACTTCACACCACTACTACCATCATGCCCACTTCACACCACTACTCCCATCATGCCCACTTCACACCACTACTACCATCCTGCCCACTTCCCAACACCACTCCCATCCTGCCCACTTCTTCCCACCACCATTCCCATCCTGCCCACTTCCCACCACTACTCCCATCCTGCCCACTTTTACCACCACCACTCCCATCCTGCCCTCTTCCCAACACCACTCCTATCCTGCCCACTTCTTCCCACCACCACTCCCATCCTGCCCACTTCCCACCACTACTCCCATCCTGCCCACTTCCCACCACTACTCCCATCCTGCCCACTTCCCACCACTACTCCCATCATGCCCACTTCCCACCACTACTCTCATCCTGCCCACTTCCCACCACCACTCCCATCCTGCCCACTTCCCACCACTACTCCCATCCTGCCCACTTCCCACCACCACTCCCATCCTGCCCACTTCTCACCACTACTTCCATCCTGCCCACTTCTTCCCACTACTACTCCCATCATGCCCACTTCACACCACTACTCCCATCCTGCCCACTTCCCAACACCACTCCCATCTTGCCCACTTCACACCACCACTCCCATCCTGCCCACTTCACACCACTACTCCCATCCTGCCCACTTCCCACCACCACTCCCATCCTGCCCACTTCTCACCACTACTTCCATCCTGCCCACTTCTTCCCACTACTACTCCCATCCTGCCCACTTCCCACCACTACTCCCATCCTGCCCACTTCACACCACTACTCCCATCATGCCCACTTCTTCCCACTACTACTCCCATCATGCCCACTTCCCACAACTACTCCCATCCTGACCACTTTCCACCACTACTCCCATCCTGCCCACTTTCCATCACTACTCCCATCCTGCCCACTTCACACCACTACTCCCATCATGCCCACTTCTTCCCACTACTACTCCCATCATGCCCACTTCCCACAACTACTCCCATCCTGCCCACTTCACACCACCACTCCCATCCTGCCCACTTCTTCCCACCACCACTCCCATCCTGCCCACTTCACACCACCACCCCCATCCTGCCTACTTCTTCCCACAACTACTCCCATCCTGCCCACTTCACACCACTACTCCCATCCTGCCTACTTCTTCCCACAACTACACCAATCCTGCCCACTTCACACCACTACTCCCATCCTGCCCACTTCCCACTACTACTCCCATCATGGCCACTTCTTCCCACCACCACTCCTATCCTGCCCACTTCACACCACCACTCCCATCCTGCCCACTTCTTCCCACCTCCACTCCCATCCTGCCCACTTCACACCACCACTCCCATCATGCCTACTTCACACCACCACTCCCATCCTGCCTACTTCTTCCCACAACTACTCCCATCCTGCCCACTTCACACCACTACTACCATCATGCCCACTTCACACCACTACTCCCATCATGCCCACTTCACACCACTACTACCATCCTGCCCACTTCCCAACACCACTCCCATCCTGCCCACTTCTTCCCACCACCATTCCCATCCTGCCCACTTCCCACCACTACTCCCATCCTGCCCACTTTTACCACCACCACTCCCATCCTGCCCTCTTCCCAACACCACTCCTATCCTGCCCACTTCTTCCCACCACCACTCCCATCCTGCCCACTTCCCACCACTACTCCCATCCTGCCCACTTCCCACCACTACTCCCATCCTGCCCACTTCCCACCACTACTCCCATCATGCCCACTTCCCACCACTACTCTCATCCTGCCCACTTCCCACCACCACTCCCATCCTGCCCACTTCCCACCACTACTCCCATCCTGCCCACTTCCCACCACCACTCCCATCCTGCCCACTTCTCACCACTACTTCCATCCTGCCCACTTCTTCCCACTACTACTCCCATCATACCCACTTCACACCACTACTCCCATCCTGCCCACTTCCCAACACCACTCCCATCTTGCCCACTTCTCACCACTACTTCCATCCTGCCCACTTCTTCCCACTACTACTCCCATCATGGCCACTTCACACCACTACTCCCATCCTGCCCACTTCTCACCACTACTTCCATCCTGCCCACTTCTTCCCACTACTACTCCCATCCTGCCCACTTCACAGCACTACTACTCCAATCCTGCCCACTTCACACCACTACTCCCATCCTGCCCACTTCTCACCACTACTCCCATCCTGCCCACTTCTTCCCACCACCACTCCCATCCTGCCCACTTCACACCACTACTCCCATCCTGCCCACTTCTTCCCAACACCACTCCCATCTTGCCCACTTCACACCACCACTCCCATCCTGCCCACTTCCCACCACTACTCCCATCCTGCCCACTTCCCACCACTACTCCCATCCTGCCCACTTCACACCACTACTCCCATCATGCCCACTTCTTCCCACTACTACTCCCATCATGCCCACTTCCCACAACTACTCCCATCCTGACCACTTTCCACCACTACACCCATCCTGCCCACCTCCCATCACTACTCCCATCCTGCCCACTTCACACCACTACTCCCATCATGCCCACTTCTTCCCACTACTACTCCCATCATGCCCACTTCCCACAACTACTCCCATCCTGCCCACTTCACACCACCACTCCCATCCTGCCCACTTCTTCCCACCACCACTCCCATCCTGCCCACTTCACACCACCACTCCCATCCTGCCTACTTCTTCCCACAACTACTCCCATCCTGCCCACTTCACACCACTACTCCCATCCTGCCTACTTCTTCCCACAACTACACCCATCCTGCCCACTTCACACCACTACTCCCATCCTGCCCACTTCCCACTACTACTCCCATCATGGCCACTTCTTCCCACCACCACTCCTATCCTTCCCACTTCACACCACCACTCCCATCCTGCCCACTTCTTCCCACCTCCACTCCCATCCTGCCCACTTCACACCACCACTCCCATCATGCCTACTTCACACCACCACTCCCATCCTGCCTACTTCTTCCCACAACTACTCCCATCCTGCCCACTTCACACCACTACTACCATCATGCCCACTTCACACCACTACTCCCATCATGCCCACTTCACACCACTACTACCATCCTGCCCACTTCCCAACACCACTCCCATGCTGCCCACTTCTTCCCACCACCATTCCCATCCTGCCCACTTCCCACCACTACTCCCATCCTGCCCACTTTTACCACCACCACTCCCATCCTGCCCTCTTCCCAACACCACTCCTATCCTGCCCACTTCTTCCCACCACCACTCCCATCCTGCCCACTTCCCACCACTACTCCCATCCTGCCCACTTCCCACCACTACTCCCATCCTGCCCACTTCCCACCACTACTCCCATCATGCCCACTTCCCACCACTACTCTCATCCTGCCCACTTCCCACCACCACTCCCATCCTGCCCACTTCCCACCACTACTCCCATCCTGCCCACTTCCCACCACCACTCCCATCCTGCCCACTTCTCACCACTACTTCCATCCTGCCCACTTCTTCCCACTACTACTCCCATCATGCCCACTTCACACCACTACTCCCATCCTGCCCACTTCCCAACACCACTCCCATCTTGCCCACTTCACACCACCACTCCCATCCTGCCCACTTCACACCACTACTCCCATCCTGCCCACTTCCCACCACCACTCCCATCCTGCCCACTTCTCACCACTACTTCCATCCTGCCCACTTCTTCCCACTACTACTCCCATCCTGCCCACTTCCCACCACTACTCCCATCCTGCCCACTTCACACCACTACTCCCATCATGCCCACTTCTTCCCACTACTACTCCCATCATGCCCACTTCCCACAACTACTCCCATCCTGACCACTTTCCACCACTACTCCCATCCTGCCCACTTTCCATCACTACTCCCATCCTGCCCACTTCACACCACTACTCCCATCATGCCCACTTCTTCCCACTACTACTCCCATCATGCCCACTTCCCACAACTACTCCCATCCTGCCCACTTCACACCACCACTCCCATCCTGCCCACTTCTTCCCACCACCACTCCCATCCTGCCCACTTCACACCACCACCCCCATCCTGCCTACTTCTTCCCACAACTACTCCCATCCTGCCCACTTCACACCACTACTCCCATCCTGCCTACTTCTTCCCACAACTACACCAATCCTGCCCACTTCACACCACTACTCCCATCCTGCCCACTTCCCACTACTACTCCCATCATGGCCACTTCTTCCCACCACCACTCCTATCCTGCCCACTTCACACCACCACTCCCATCCTGCCCACTTCTTCCCACCTCCACTCCCATCCTGCCCACTTCACACCACCACTCCCATCATGCCTACTTCACACCACCACTCCCATCCTGCCTACTTCTTCCCACAACTACTCCCATCCTGCCCACTTCACACCACTACTACCATCATGCCCACTTCACACCACTACTCCCATCATGCCCACTTCACACCACTACTACCATCCTGCCCACTTCCCAACACCACTCCCATCCTGCCCACTTCTTCCCACCACCATTCCCATCCTGCCCACTTCCCACCACTACTCCCATCCTGCCCACTTTTACCACCACCACTCCCATCCTGCCCTCTTCCCAACACCACTCCTATCCTGCCCACTTCTTCCCACCACCACTCCCATCCTGCCCACTTCCCACCACTACTCCCATCCTGCCCACTTCCCACCACTACTCCCATCCTGCCCACTTCCCACCACTACTCCCATCATGCCCACTTCCCACCACTACTCTCATCCTGCCCACTTCCCACCACCACTCCCATCCTGCCCACTTCCCACCACTACTCCCATCCTGCCCACTTCCCACCACCACTCCCATCCTGCCCACTTCTCACCACTACTTCCATCCTGCCCACTTCTTCCCACTACTACTCCCATCATACCCACTTCACACCACTACTCCCATCCTGCCCACTTCCCAACACCACTCCCATCTTGCCCACTTCTCACCACTACTTCCATCCTGCCCACTTCTTCCCACTACTACTCCCATCCTGCCCACTTCCCACCACCACTCCCATCCTGCCCACTTCTCACCACTACTTCTATCCTGCCCACTTCTTCCCACTACTACTCCCATCCTGCCCACTTCACACCACTACTCCCATCCTGCCCACTTCTCACCACTATTTCCATCCTGCCCACTTCTTCCCACTACTACTCCCATCATGCCCACTTCACACCACTACTCCCATCCTGCCCACTTCACACCACCACTCCCATCCTGCCCACTTCCCACCACCACTCCCATCCTGCCCACTTCTCACCACTACTTCCATCCTGCCCACTTCTTCCCACTACTACTCCCATCCTGCCCACTTCCCACCACCACTCCCATCCTGCCCACTTCTCACCACTACTTCTATCCTGCCCACTTCTTCCCACTACTACTCCCATCCTGCCCACTTCACACCACTACTCCCATCCTGCCCACTTCTCACCACTATTTCCATCCTGCCCACTTCTTCCCACTACTACTCCCATCATGCCCACTTCACATCACTACTCCCATCCTGCCCACTTCACACCACCACTCCCATCCTGCCCACTTCACACCACCACTCCCATCCTGCCCACTTTTTACCACTACTCCCATCCTGCCCACTTCTACCCAGCACCACTCACATCCTGCCCACTTCACACCACTACTCCCATCCTGCCCACTTCTTCCCACCACCACTCCCATCTTGCCCACTTCACACCACCACTCCCATCCTCCCCACTTCTACTCCCATCCTGCCCACTTCCCACCACTACTCCCATCCTGCCCACTTCACACCACCACTCCCATCCTGCCCACTTCTTCCCACAACTACTCCCATCCTGCCCACTTCACACCACCACTCCCATCCTGCCCACTTCCCACCACTACTCCCATCCTGCCCACTTCCCACCACCACTCCCATCCTGCCCACTTCCCACCACCACTCCCATCCTGCCCACTTCTCACCACTACTTCCATCCTGCCCACTTCTTCCCACTACTACTCCCATCCTGCCCACTTCACACCACTACTCCCATCCTGCCCACTTCCCACCACCACTCCCATCCTGCCCACTTCTCACCACTACTTCCATCCTGCCCACTTCTTCCCACTACTACTCCCATCCTGCCCACTTCCCACCACCACTCCCATCCTGCCCACTTCTCACCACTACTTCTATCCTGCCCACTTCTTCCCACTACTACTCCCATCCTGCCCACTTCACACCACTACTCCCATCCTGCCCACTTCTCACCACTATTTCCATCCTGCCCACTTCTTCCCACTACTACTCCCATCATGCCCACTTCACACCACTACTCCCATCCTGCCCACTTCACACCACCACTCCCATCCTGCCCACTTCACACCACCACTCCCATCCTGCCCACTTTTTACCACTACTCCCATCCTGCCCACTTCTACCCACCACCACTCACATCCTGCCCACTTCACACCACTACTCCCATCCTGCCCACTTCTTCCCACCACCACTCCCATCTTGCCCACTTCACACCACCACTCCCATCCTCCCCACTTCTACTCCCATCCTGCCCACTTCCCACCACTACTCCCATCCTGCCCACTTCACACCACCACTCCCATCCTGCCCACTTCTTCCCACAACTACTCCCATCCTGCCCACTTCACACCACCACTCCCATCCTGCCCACTTCTTCCCACAACTACTCTCATCCTGCCCACTTCACACCACTACTCCCATCCTGCCTACTTCTTCCCACAACTACACCCATCCTGCCCACTTCACACCACCACTCCCATCCTGCCCACTTCTTCCCACCACCACTCCCATCCTGCCCACTCCAAACCACCACTCCCATCCTGCCCACTTCTCACCACTACACCCATCCTGCCCACTTCTTCCCACCACTACTCCCATCCTGCCCACTTCTTCCCACCACTACTCCTATCCTGCCCACTTCACACCACCACTCCCATCCTGCCCACTTCTTCCCACAACTACTGCCATCCTGCCCACTTCACACCACCACTCCCATCCGGCCCACTTCTTCCCACAACTACTCTCATCCTGCCCACTTCACACCACTACTCCCATCCTGCCCACTCCAAACCACCACTCCCATCCTGCCCACTTCTCACCACTACACTCATCCTGCCCACTTCTTCCCACTACTACTCCCATCATGCCCACTTCACACCACTACTCCCATCCTGCCCACTTCCCCCCACCACTCCCATCCTGCCCACTTCCCACCACCACTCCCATCCTGCCCACTTCACACCACTACTCCCATCCTGCCCACTTCGCAGCACTACTACTCCAATCCTGCCCACTTCACACCACTACTCCCATCCTGCCCACTTCACACCACTACTCCCATCCTGCCCACTTCCCACCACCACTCCCATCCTGCCCACTTCACACCACTACTCCCATCCTGACCACTTCACACCACTACTCCCATCCTGCCCACTTCCCACCACCACTCCCATCCTTCCCACTTCGCACCACCACTCCCATCCTGCCCTCTTCACACCACCACTCCCATCCTGCCCACTTCCTACCACTACTCTCATCCTGCCCACTTCCCACCACTACTCCCATCCTGCCCACTTCACACCACTACTCCCATCCTGCCCACTTCACACCACTACTCCCATCCTGCCCACTTCCCACCACCACTCCCATCCTGCCCACTTCCCACCACTACTACTCCCATCCTGCCCACTTCTCACCATTACTTCCATCCAGCCCACTTCTTCCCACTACTACTCCCATCATGCCCACTTCACACCACTACTCCCATCCTGCCCACTTCTTCCCGCCACCACTCCCATCCTGCCCACTTCACACCACTACTCCCATCATGCCCACTTCTTCCCACTACTACTCCCATCATGCCCACTTCACACCACTACTCCCATCCTGCCCACTTCACACCACTACTCCCATCCTGCCCACTTCTCACCACCACTACTCCCATCCTGCCCACTTCTCACCACTACTCCCATCCTGCCCACTTCTACCCACCACCACTCCCATCCTGCCCACTTCACACCACTACTCCCATCCTGCCCACTTCTTCCCAACACCACTCCCATCTTGCCCACTTCACACCACCACTCCCATCCTGCCCACTTCCCACCACTACTCCCATCCTGCCCCCTTCACACCACTACTCCCATCATGCCCACTTCTTCCCACTACTACTCCCATCATGACCACTTCCCATCACTACTCCCATCCTGCCCACTTCACACCACTAAACCTATCCTGCCTAATTCTTCCCACAACTACTCCCATCCTGCCCACTTCACACCACCACTCCCATCCTGCCCACTTCTTCCCACCACCACTCCCATCCTGCCCACTTCACACCACCACTCCCATCCTGCCTACTTCTTCCCACTACTCCCATCCTGCCCACTTCACACCACTACTCCCATCATGCCCACTTCACACCACTACTCCCATCCTGCCCACTTCACACCACTACTCCCATCCTGCCCACTTCCCACTACTACTCCCATCATGCCCACTTCTTCCCACCACCACTCCCATCCTGCCCACTTCACACCACCACTCCCATCCTGCCCACTTCTTCCCACCACCACTCCCATCCTGCCCACTTCTTCCCACCACCACTCCCATCCTGCCTACTTCACACCACCACACCCATCCTGCCCACTTCTTCCCACAACTACTCCCATCCTGCCCACTTCACACCACTACTCCCATCATGCCCACTTCACACCACTACTCCCATCATGCCCACTTCACACCACTACTCCCATCATGCCCACTTCACACCACTACTCCCATCATGCCCACTTCACACCACTACTCCCATCCTGCCCACTTCCCAACACCACTCCCATCCTGCCCACTTCTTCCCACCACCACTCCCATCCTGCCCACTTCCCACCACTACTCCCATCCTGCCCACTTCCCACCACTACTCCCATCCTGACCACTTTCCACCACTACTCCCATCATGCCAACTTCCCACCACTACTCTCATCCTGCCCACTTCCCACCACCACTCCCATCCTGCCCACTTCCCACCACCACTCCCATCCTGCCCACTTCTCACCACTACTTCCATCTTGCCCACTTCTTCCCACTACTACTCCCATCATGCCCACTTCACACCACTACTCCCATCCTGCCCACTTCTCACCACTACTTCCATCCTGCCCACTTCTTCCCACTACTACTCCCATCATGCCCACATCACACCACTACTCCCATCCTGCCCACTTCTCACCACAACTTCCATCCTGCCCACTTCTTCCCACCACTACTCCCATCCTGCCCACTTCACACCACTACTCCCATCATGCCCACTTCCCACCACCACTCCCATCCTGCCCACTTCTCACCACTACTTCCATCCTGCCCACTTCTCACCACTACTCCCATCCTGCCCACTTCTACCCAACACCACTCCCATCCTGCCCACTTCTCACCACCACTCCCATCCTGCCTACTTATTCCCACAACTACTCCCATCCTGCCCACTTCACACCACTACTCCCATCATGCCCACTTGACACCACTACTCCCATCATGCCCACTTCACACCACTACTCCCATCCTGCCCACTTCCCAACACCACTCCCATCCTGTCCACTTCTTCCCACCACCACTCCCATCCTGCCCACTTCCCACCACTACTCCCATCCTGCCCACTTCCCACCACTACTCCCATCCTGCCCACTTCCCACCACTACTCCCATCATGCCCACTTCCCACCACTACTCTCATCCTGCCCACTTCCCACCACCACTCCCATCCTGCCCACTTCCCACCACCACTCCCATCCTGCCCACTTCTCACCACTACTCCCATCATGCCCACTTCACACCACTACTCCCATCCTGCCCACTTCTTCCCACCACTACTCCCATCCTGCCCACTTCCCAACACTACTCCCATCATACCCACTTCCCACCACCACTCCCATCCTGCCCACTTCTCACCACTACTTCCATTCTGCCCACTTCTTCCCACTACTACTCCCATCATGCCCACTTCACACCACTACTCCCATCCTGCCCACTTCTTCCCACCACCACTCCCATCCTGCCCACTTCTTCCCACCACCACTCCCATCATGCCCACTTCACACCACCACTCCCATCATGCCCACTTCTTCCCACTACTACTCCTATCATGACCACTTCACACCACTACTCCCATCCTGCCCACTTCACACCACTACTCCCATCCTGCCCACTTCTCACCACTACTCCCATCCTGCCCACTTCTTCCCACTACCACTCCCATCATGCCCGCTTCACACCACTTCTCCCATCCTGCCCACTTCTCACCACTACACCCATCCTGCCCACTTCTTCCCACCACTACTCCCATCCTGACCACTTCACACCACCACTCCCATCCTGCCCACTTCACACCACCACTCTTATCCTGCCCACTTCATACCACTACTCCCATCCTGCCCACTTCACACCACTACTCCCATCCTGCCCACTTCTCACCACCACTCCCATCCTGCCCACTTCTTCCCACTACTACTCCCATCATGCCCACTTCACACCACTTCTTCCCACCACTCCCATCCTGCCCACTTCACACCACTAGTCCCATCATGCCCACTTCTTACCACTACTACTCCCATCATGCCCACTTCACACCACTACTCCCATCCTGCCCACTTCACACCACTACTCCCATCCGGCCCACTTCTCACCACCACTACTCCCATCCTGCCCACTTCTCACCACTACTCCCATCCTGCCCACTTCTTCCCACCACCACTCCAATCCTGCCCACTTCACACCACTACTCCCATCCTGCCCACTTCTTCCCACCACCACTCCCATCTTGCCCACTTCACACCACCACTCCCATCCTGCCCACTTCCCACCACTACTCCCATCCTGCCCACTTCACACCACTACTCCCATCATGCCCACTTCACACCACTACTACTCCCATCATGCCCACTTCCCACAACTACTCCCATCCTGCCCACTTCACACCACTACTCCCATCCTGCCTACTTCTTCTTACAACTACTCCCATCCTGCCCACTTCACACCACCACTCCCATCCTGCCCACTTCTCACCACTACTTCCATTCTGCCCACTTCTTCCCACTACCACTCCCATCATGCCCACTTCACACCACTACTCCCATCCTGCCCACTTCTTCCCACCACCACTCCCATCATGCCCACTTCACACCACTACTCCCATCATGCCCACTTCTTCCCACTACTACTCCTATCATGCCCACTTCACACCACTTCTCCCATCCTGCCCACTTCACACCACTACTCCCATCCTGCCCACTTCTCACCAGCACTACTCCCATCCTGCCCACTTCTCACCACTACTCCCATCCTGCCCACTTCTTCCCACCTCCACTCCCATCCTGCCCACTTCACACCACCACTCCCATCATGCCTACTTCACACCACCACTCCCATCCTGCCTACTTCTTCCCACAACTACTCCCATCCTGCCCACTTCACACCAATACTCCCATCCTGCCCACTTCCCACAACTACTCCCATCCTGACCACTTCCCATCACTACTCCCATCCTGCCCACTTCACACCACTACTCCCGACATGCCCACTTCTTCCCACTACCACTCCCATCATGCCCACTTCACACCACCACTCCCATCCTGCCCACTTCTTCCCACCACCACTCCCATCCTGCCCACTTCACACCACCACTCCCATCCTGCCTACTTCTTCCCACAACTACTCCCATCCTGCCCACTTCACACCACTACTCCCATCATGCCCACTTGACACCACTACTCCCATCCTGCCCACTTCACACCACTACACCCATCCTGCCCACTTCCCACTACTACTCCCATCATGCCCACTTCTTCCCACCACCACTCCCATCCTGCCCACTTCACACCACCACTCCCATCCTGCCCACTTCTTCCCACCTCCACTCCCATCCTGCCCACTTCACACCACCACTCCCATCATGCCTACTTCACACCACCACTCCCATCCTGCCTACTTCTTCCCACAACTACTCCCATCCTGCCCACTTCACACCACTACTCCCATCATGCCCACTTCACACCACTACTCCCATCATGCCCACTTCACACCACTACTACCATCCTGCCCACTTCCCAACACCACTCCCATCCTGCCCACTTCTTCCCACCACCATTCCCATCCTGCCCACTTCCCACCACTACTCCCATCCTGCCCACTTTTACCACCACCACTCCCATCCTGCCCACTTCCCAACACCACTCCTATCCTGCCCACTTCTTCCCACCACCACTCCCATCCTGCCCACTTCCCACCACTACTCCCATCCTGCCCACTTCCCACCACTACTCCCATCCTGCCCACTTCCCACCACTACTCCCATCATGCCCACTTCCCACCACTACTCTCATCCTGCCCACTTCCCACCACCACTCCCATCCTGCCCACTTCCCACCACTACTACCATCCTGCCCACTTCCCAACACCACTCCCATCCTGCCCACTTCTTCCCACCACCATTCCCATCCTGCCCACTTCCCACCACTACTCCCATCCTGCCCACTTTTACCACCACCACTCCCATCCTGCCCACTTCCCAACACCACTCCTATCCTGCCCACTTCTTCCCACCACCACTCCCATCCTGCCCACTTCCCACCACTACTCCCATCCTGCCCACTTCCCACCACTACTCCCATCCTGCCCACTTCCCACCACTACTCCCATCATGCCCACTTCCCACCACTACTCTCATCCTGCCCACTTCCCACCACCACTCCCATCCTGCCCACTTCCCACCACTACTCCCATCCTGCCCACTTCCCACCACCACTCCCATCCTGCCCACTTCTCACCACTACTTCCATCCTGCCCACTTCTTCCCACTACTACTCCCATCATGGCCACTTCACACCACTACTCCCATCCTGCCCACTTCTCACCACTACTTCCATCCTGCCCACTTCTTCCCACTACTACTCCCATCCTGCCCACTTCACAGCACTACTACTCCAATCCTGCCCACTTCACACCACTACTCCCATCCTGCCCACTTCTCACCACTACTCCCATCCTGCCCACTTCTTCCCACCACCACTCCCATCCTGCCCACTTCACACCACTACTCCCATCCTGCCCACTTCTTCCCAACACCACTCCCATCTTGCCCACTTCACACCACCACTCCCATCCTGCCCACTTCCCACCACTACTCCCATCCTGCCCACTTCCCACCACTACTCCCATCCTGCCCACTTCACACCACTACTCCCATCATGCCCACTTCTTCCCACTACTACTCCCATCATGCCCACTTCCCACAACTACTCCCATCCTGACCACTTTCCACCACTACTCCCATCCTGCCCACTTCCCATCACTACTCCCATCCTGCCCACTTCACACCACTACTCCCATCATGCCCACTTCTTCCCACTACTACTCCCATCATGCCCACTTCCCACAACTACTCCCATCCTGCCCACTTCACACCACCACTCCCATCCTGCCCACTTCTTCCCACCACCACTCCCATCCTGCCCACTTCACACCACCACTCCCATCCTGCCTACTTCTTCCCACAACTACTCCCATCCTGCCCACTTCACACCACTACTCCCATCCTGCCTACTTCTTCCCACAACTACACCCATCCTGCCCACTTCACACCACTACTCCCATCCTGCCCACTTCCCACTACTACTCCCATCATGGCCACTTCTTCCCACCGCCACTCCTATCCTGCCCACTTCACACCACCACTCCCATCCTGCCCACTTCTTCCCACCTCCACTCCCATCCTGCCCACTTCACACCACCACTCCCATCATGCCTACTTCACACCACCACTCCCATCCTGCCTACTTCTTCCCACAACTACTCCCATCCTGCCCACTTCACACCACTACAACCATCATGCCCACTTCACACCACTACTCCCATCATGCCCACTTCACACCACTACTACCATCCTGCCCACTTCCCAACACCACTCCCATCCTGCCCACTTCTTCCCACCACCATTCCCATCCTGCCCACTTCCCACCACTACTCCCATCCTGCCCACTTTTACCACCACCACTCCCATCCTGCCCTCTTCCCAACACCACTCCTATCCTGCCCACTTCTTCCCACCACCACTCCCATCCTGCCCACTTCCCACCACTACTCCCATCCTGCCCACTTCCCACCACTACTCCCATCCTGCCCACTTCCCACCACTACTCCCATCATGCCCACTTCCCACCACTACTCTCATCCTGCCCACTTCCCACCACCACTCCCATCCTGCCCACTTCCCACCACTACTCCCATCCTGCCCACTTCCCACCACCACTCCCATCCTGCCCACTTCTCACCACTACTTCCATCCTGCCCACTTCTTCCCACTACTACTCCCATCATGCCCACTTCACACCACTACTCCCATCCTGCCCACTTCCCAACACCACTCCCATCTTGCCCACTTCACACCACCACTCCCATCCTGCCCACTTCAGACCACTACTCCCATCCTGCCCACTTCCCACCACCACTCCCATCCTGCCCACTTCTCACCACTACTTCCATCCTGCCCACTTCTTCCCACTACTACTCCCATCCTGCCCACTTCACACCACTACTCCCATCCTGCCCACTTCTCACCACTATTTCCATCCTGCCCACTTCTTCCCACTACTACTCCCATCATGCCCACTTCACACCACTACTCCCATCCTGCCCACTTCACACCACCACTCCCATCCTGCCCACTTCACACCACCACTCCCATCCTGCCCACTTTTTACCACTACTCCCATCCTGCCCACTTCTACCCACCACCACTCACATCCTGCCCACTTCACACCACTACTCCCATCCTGCCCACTTCTTCCCACCACCACTCCCATCTTGCCCACTTCACACCACCACTCCCATCCTCCCCACTTCTACTCCCATCCTGCCCACTTCCCACCACTACTCCCATCCTGCCCACTTCACACCACCACTCCCATCCTGCCCACTTCTTCCCACAACTACTCCCATCCTGCCCACTTCACACCACCACTCCCATCCTGCCCACTTCTTCCCACAACTACTCTCATCCTGCCCACTTCACACCACTACTCCCATCCTGCCTACTTCTTCCCACAACTACACCCATCCTGCCCACTTCACACCACCACTCCCATCCTGCCCACTTCTTCCCACCACCACTCCCATCCTGCCCACTCCAAACCACCACTCCCATCCTGCCCACTTCTCACCACTACACCCATCCTGCCCACTTCTTCCCACCACTACTCCCATCCTGCCCACTTCTTCCCACCACTACTCCTATCCTGCCCACTTCACACCACTACTCCCATCCTGCCTACTTCTTCCCACAACTACACCCATCCTGCCCACTTCACACCACCACTCCCATCCTGCCCACTTCTTCCCACCACCACTCCCATCCTGCCCACTCCAAACCACCACTCCCATCCTGCCCACTTCTCACCACTACACCCATCCTGCCCACTTCTTCCCACCACTACTCCCATCCTGCCCACTTCTTCCCACCACTACTCCTATCCTGCCCACTTCACACCACCACTCCCATCCTGCCCACTTCTTCCCACAACTACTGCCATCCTGCCCACTTCACACCACCACTCCCATCCGGCCCACTTCTTCCCACAACTACTCTCATCCTGCCCACTTCACACCACTACTCCCATCCTGCCCACTCCAAACCACCACTCCCATCCTGCCCACTTCTCACCACTACACTCATCCTGCCCACTTCTTCCCACTACTACTCCCATCATGCCCACTTCACACCACTACTCCCATCCTGCCCACTTCCCCCCACCACTCCCATCCTGCCCACTTCCCACCACCACCACTCCCATCCTGCCCACTTCACACCACTACTCCCATCCTGCCCACTTCGCAGCACTACTACTCCAATCCTGCCCACTTCACACCACTACTCCCATCCTGCCCACTTCACACCACTACTCCCATCCTGCCCACTTCCCACCACCACTCCCATCCTGCCCACTTCACACCACTACTCCCATCCTGACCACTTCACACCACTACTCCCATCCTGCCCACTTCCCACCACCACTCCCATCCTTCCCACTTCGCACCACCACTCCCATCCTGCCCTCTTCACACCACCACTCCCATCCTGCCCACTTCCTACCACTACTCTCATCCTGCCCACTTCCCACCACTACTCCCATCCTGCCCACTTCACACCACTACTCCCATCCTGCCCACTTCACACCACTACTCCCATCCTGCCCACTTCCCACCACCACTCCCATCCTGCCCACTTCCCACCACTACTACTCCCATCCTGCCCACTTCACAGCACTACTCCCATCCTGCCCACTTCACACCACTACTCCCATCCTGCCCACTTCCCACCACTACTCCCATCCTGCCCACTTCTCACCACTACTCCCATCCTGCCCACTTCCCACCACTACTCCCATCCTGCCACCCTTCTATTACTTGGTACTTTATCACCGTGCAATATATCACTCTCCAAGGCTTGATAAATCTGAGCCTAGTGTCTGTATTACAGTGCTGGTCTGGGGTCGCATGTTGAGAGATGTTTTTATGCTGCAAGCCTCCACCAGATGGCCTGAAGCTGCAATGGAGCATTACAGTGGCCTTGCGATATGTAACATGACTGACTCTGCAGCAGTGAGGAGTACCGGGCTGTAGATTCATGGGATTAGTTATACAGATGTGGACCATTATAGAGCCAGTCTGCACTTTGCTGTGTCTTTATTTTGTCTGAGGTTTCCTTTTTGTGTTTTATTCTTTATATTCATTCCAATTATGAATCCACGTTTCTTTAAATAATCTTATAATATCCATGTTGTACTCCTTTGCTAATAGAAATAGGATTATGCATTGATTTTGTCTCATCTGATTGACCAGATGACCATCTTCTCACTTCCGGAGAATGACTTAAGTACAGCCTTAGCTACCCCTTGACCCCATCGGGAATAATCCGTCACTAAGGTGGCATTAGCTAACAAGGGACACGCAGGGTTTGACCTCTGTGAGTGATGTAAGGACCAGAGGGTCGTCCCCTTACTCCCAGAGGGTTACATTAAGCTCAATCTTGGGTAAATGTAATCGGCATTGTCGAGTTCCTGGCAAGACCCCTGTGTATGGGTTTCAACCAGTGGCAGCCCCAGAGGTGGGGCTGCAGCGCAGTACAAAATTCAAATAGGGGGGGGGGGGGCACACCCACTCAGGGCCGTCTTAACAACAGTGTAGGCCCCTGGGCACAGCAATGCGCTAGGGCCCCTACCCATGCTCCAGCGGTAAGGGTGGGGGGTGCTATTAGCGGCAGCTTTGATGTCCCGCGGGCAGTAGGGCAGTGTTCTATCTTCTGCTCAGCATGTAGGACCTGGAGCAGTAATTTCTGCTAATTACTCCTTCACTGCACAGATGGGGCGGGAGGGAGAACACTAAACTGTATAAGGGAGCATTGGGCTGAATGAAGGGGCCCTGGTACATGACTTCCATGGTGGTAGGGGGTGTTTAATACATAGGTGAGCGGTGGATAGTGGAGTGGACTTACTATTCATCATTTTCTGGTGGTAGGGCAGCTTGCTTGACCACAGATATCTCAAGTTCTTGGATATAGATTGCTTAGCTTTGAATTGAATAAAAAAAACCAGAGAGTCCCACCTTTCAAAAGATACTGGGGACTTTGGGATCAGAGTTCAGGAGCCAAAGCAATACACCAATGGAAATATAAAACTGCATATTAGGCGTGTGGAGCTGGAGCAGGGACCAGCTGCTTGAAAGCTGATATCTCTGGTTCTGGCAATAGTAGAGACAAGCTGCCAGTGTCAACCAAAAGGGAAGACTCACAGTTTTTGGAGTATGTCCTCAGAACAACTCTAAGTCAGACAGAACCCAAGATATCTGGCTGGGAAGAGCAATTGACAGGCTTGGATGGGGACCACTGCTTTAAAGTCTGATATCTCTTGTTCCCCAGGGCCGATTTTCAAAAATCTGGTACCACTGGAAAGAGGGGACCCTCAGCTATCAGCCTAGGTCCCTTATCCTCCTGGGGCCCTTGGGCAAGTGCCCATTGAGCCCATACGAAAAGACGGCCCTGCACCCACTGCCAGGGAGTGCCGACCAGTGCTGTTTGGCAGCGCTTAGGGTGGCAGTTGGTGTGGTTCCACTATTTGAATTTTGCACTGTGCTGCAGCCTCACCTATGAAGCCGCCACATCTAGTCTCTATACGCCATACATCTAGCCTCTATACGCCATACATCTATCCTCTATACGCCATACATCTATCCTCTATACGCCATACATCTAGCCTCTATACGCCATACATCTAGCCTCTATACGCCATACATCTAGCCTCTATACGCCATACATCTAGCCTCTATACGCCATACATCTAGCCTCTATACGCCATACATCTAGCCTCTATACGCCATACATCTAGCCTCTATACGCCATACATCTAGCCTCTATACGCCATACATCTAGCCTCTATACGCCATACATCTAGCCTCTATACGCCATATGAAGGGTTAAACATGCTATATGAATTGTTATGTGTTTGAATAGACACGTACGCACTCTCTACAAGATGCCTTTGTCTGTTCATATAATATAAGGCTTGTGTGTGTCTTATCTTCAAGGACAATTACATACCAGATCAAAACTGTTACTTCTGTGTGTTACTAGAATATCCTGCATGTAATGTCGTATGCTACTTCTTTTTATCCAATCATATGCTTGCACATATTGTATACACCCATGTTTCTTTTCTATATAGTACGCTGTAATTTATTAAATAAACAGTGTGAATTTTTACTGCTTGTGTTGTGCATGTACCTTGTGGCTAAAAGTTCATACTCCAGACGTCTAAGAGGCCATCACATCGAGGGTTAAAGAATATAAGGGCAAATCCTTACAGCTGGGGGCTATGTCCGGAATTCAGTGATCGTCCCTGAATGGTAAAGATAGAGAATTTATTGTCTGTCTTTGCTATGCGGGATTGCGGTCATACACTGAAGCTGAATCCGTGTCAGTGTTCCGGGAACACGTGACAAGGTAATATTTAAGTCCGGGACTTAATATTACGAAGTTTTATGTAAAAGCATAAAACAGGTATCAGGGATACCATAGAATCTTTAATGTCTGGGACTTAAAGATACGTCTGAGAAAGGACCCGGGGTCCAAGCGCAATTCTCCAAAGACGTCAGTATCTGGGATACTTAAAAATAGACCTGGGGTCTATACGTAACGTAGAGAATACCTCGATTTGATCGTCTATATTCTTGTATGTTTGTAGTGAGATAAGTTCTTATATTTGGTCCAGACGGCTGGTAAGTTTTCGTCTGCCAGATATCTTTACTCAAACACTTTTCTTGCTTCCTGTTTAAAACGCTGTATTTTTCTGACATCTTGTACGAATGGTAAGTATCGTACTCGTCAAAAGATTTCATGTTCTCACTATACAGATAATATTGTGATATTGTCAATGCCTAATTAACTGGTTAAGCTGATGCATGCATAGAAAGTTATTGTAAATTGCATTGTTATTGTAAATTGCATTGTTATTGTAAAATTGCATAGAACGTTGGTGTAAATTGCATTTTTTACTATGGGAGGGGGTCAGAGTAAGACAGTCATTTACCCCCCACCTTTACCAGAGGAAACATGCAAGATGTATGTTGCCCGCAACTCTACCTCAGAGTATTACTTAGTTAACCCATGGGTGGATAATTTAGCGGGATGGATAGAGAAAGCAGGACAGGACCCATTCCTACGGGAAGGCAGTAATTACCCTTTCTATATGGAGATTTAAAAAAAAAATGTCAGTTTCCAACAGCACAGAAGCGAGGCAGTGAGAAACTGTATCCCTCTCGCCTCCCCCCTTGCATTCCAATGTATCCTGCGCTCAGAGACACAAATCTCTTGGCAGCAGTAACCCTTTCACACCAAATGGGATTGCCTCCAGCTCCACTGCTGGAGGGTGCGTCCACTAGCTCTATCCCTAGCACTAATAACCCAGAGTTTAGATAATAGTAAAACACTGTCCCAAGCCCACTATTACCCTCGATGGCTGTATATCTTATTTGCGCAAAGCTTGCAAAGGACGCAGCTATACACATATGAAGGAAGTCTTTAAAGCCTGTGCTTTTTTGCCTGTGCTTTTTTTTTTTTTTTTGCCTGTCGCTGTGGCTTGTAAACAGAAACCTTCATAGTCTGTTACTGCGTTTTGGAAAAGGTTTAAGGACTGCTGGACAGATGACGCTGGCTTACCTTTGCTTAACTCAGAAAGCTTACTCATTTCCCCACCCACTCATAACTATCGGAACTCCAGACGCTTTGACAGACAGAACCAACCCCGCAGTCAGGGAAGATTCCAAAGACCCCGCGCACTGACGGGGCCCGGAGGAGGGTATCCCAGCCTTTATTCAACTCTCCCGTCATAGTAAAGATTCACCTCTGCTGCCACTTATTATAAATGGAAGTAAAATTCCCTTTTTAGTGGACAGCGGTGCAACAACCAGTGTTTTGTGTTCTGACCTATGCAGTATCCCCTCTCACCAGAAAAGATAGAAGGTCTCCGCCCCGTGATACAGCAATTCTTACAACAGGGTATTCTCAGACATATTGTATCACCATACTGTACTCCTGTGAACCCTGTTGCCAAAGCTGATGGCAGTATAAGATTTGTACAGGATCTCAGAGCGATCAATCAGTTAATTGTCCCAGATGTAAACTCACTCATTTCTGCAATCCCTGCAGATGCTGCGTTCTTCTCTGTAATTGATTTGAAGAATGCCTTTTTTTCAGCATACCTGTAGATTCACAGACACAATTACTTTTTGCCTTTTCTTTTGAGGGTAAACAACTTACCTGGTGCAGATTATTGACGCACCTGTTGTCTCCAGGCCACATTGGGGCCCTGGCAACCTCACCATGGTTCAGTCCTGCTACAGTATGCAGATGATCTGCTGCTCTGTAGTAAAACTGAGGAGGCCTGCCGAGAGGATGGTGTTTCATTACTAAACTGGCTTTGTGAATGTGGACACAAGGTGTCCAAAATAAAAATGCAATGGTGTAAAAAGCATGTTGATTACTTAGGTTTTGTGCTCACTCAGGGAGAGAGGAAAATCAGTCCACAACGCATACAGTCTGTATTGGGCCTGGTCACCCCAACTACCCAGAAGGAACTATTGTCCTTCCTGGGTATGGTAAATTACTGCAGACAGTGGATATCTGATTGCTCTTATTATGATAACATTTTGAGACAAGCCACACTGAAGGACAAACCTAAAACTGTACAATGGTCACAAGAAATGTTAACTGCATATGAAAGTTTAAAATGTATGTTGATAAAAAGTCCGGCACTTGGCCTCCCCAATTATGTACTACCTTTCCATCTATATGCAAGGGACAATTGTAAAACCATGGCGGGGGTGCTCACACAGTTTCATGGAGGGAAGTTGCGCCCCGTGGCATTTTTTTTCCAAAGTCATGCCAGTGTCTGTGCAAGGTATGCCTGCCTGCCTCAGGGCTTTGGCAGCCTGTGCAATGGTTGCAGAAATGGCCACTACCCTCACTTTAGGCCACATCACAGTACTCCACACCACACATGATGTCCTGGCAATACTTAAAAGCTTGCACACACAGCACATGTCAGCACAACGCCTTAGTGGATATGAAGTACTCCTTTTGAGTAACCCTACCCTTACCATTAAGTACACTGCTAGTTCTTCTGGCCCTGCACCCATTCTCAATGCCCTTTTAGGCTTGAAAGGTCCTGAGGATGAACCACCCGACCTACATGACTGTGCTGCTTCCATTGAAGCTGAAACTTCTCCCAGACTTGACATGTCTCCCGTTCCCATACCAGGCGCAGACATAGTTTTTGTTGACGGCTCCTGTAGTAGGCCCAATGACAATACATACCAGGCTGGCTATGCCATTGTCACCCTCCCTGACACTGTGTTGGAAACCCTGCCAATACCTTATCAGTCCGCGCAAGCTGCAGAACTCATTGCACTCACTAGAGCATGTCCCTCCCTTGACAACGTCCATCTGCTCACTCAACTTCAAGCTGCTGCGACTAATGCTGATCTCTCCGACTGAACTTACCCAATTCTGCAGAAAAAATCCTAAATCAGGATTAATCTGCAAAGAGGGGAAACCCTGTATACCCCAGTCCAGTGCCCCTTTGCTCGTTGCCCAGTGCCGTGGTGTTGGTCACCGTGGTGAAGCCACAACACTCCTCCTACTAACCAATGATTTTTATGTTACTAATGCCAAATCACTTGTGGACCAGTATGTTAGCAGATGCATCACTTGCCTCAGGAACAACCCTAATAAAGCTAAACACCAGCATCTTGAATACCCCACAGAAAACTCTAGGATACTCACCCTTTGAAATACTAATGGGTAGACCCTTTTCCTACACCCTGGGCTAAGAAACCACTAGTAATACAGGAAGGAGATCTAGAACTCATCAGAGAAGAGTATGTCAGGTCCCTGATAACAAAACTGAATGAAATTGAACATGAGGTTGTTTGTAAAAACCCTTTGAATCCACAGGAACCTACACACCCCTTTAAAGTCAGAGACAGAGTCGTGGTGAAGGTGCTCCCCAGGAACAAGAGCCCAGGAGACTTCACCTATGGTCCAGAGACAGAGGTCGTAGCAGTTACCCGAACAGCAGTCCTGACAGAGGAAAGTCCTACCTGGATCCATGCATCCCGAGTAAAAAAAGGTTCCTAGACCAGACCTAGAGAGGGAAGCAAGTGATTCCAGTGAGGTACGAACCGGGGCAGACAGCCCTGACCTCCCACCTAGCGAAGACAGAAGAACAGAAAACGATGAAGAACCTGCCCCCTATCTCTATCCTGGGGACTATCTCGATAGCCCTACTGGCCCTCATTCACCTCACAATATGTGAAGTCGACATCACACAAACAGATGGGGTCCCCACCTTGTGGTACAATTCCTCCAATACACACGTAGCCACATACATCCTTGATTATTTCATGTTCCCTAAACTTGCTGACAACAAACACAATAAAAGCAACTGTTATGTCTGTGGCAAATCTAGGCCCCACCTAGGTACAGTGCCCCTTAATATACCCCTAGAACAGGAAAATTGTTTTTTCAGCCTTTTTAATGACACCAAAACAAATGACAGTCAGTGCGAAATGTGGAAAAGGGAATATCCCATATTGTCAAAAAAATCCCAACCCAGGAAGCACCATAACCATATATCCTGGAAACTATACCTGTTATACATCTAACACCACCACAGGGAGAAATTTAAAAACCTTCCCACCAGGGTATTGTGCAAATAAGCATATTCATACTTGTAACTTTAATTCTTGTAGGCATTATAGTTTATTGTGTAATTCCCTGTGGAAAGAAACTTACCTCCAAAGGCATTGATAAGGCCCTGATGTACTATGATATAACCACCAGTCCTGTCACCTCCTCTGATAGTAAGGGACCCGACGATTATGTCCAATATCTCAAGAACTGGAGGAACAAGAAAGGAGCCTCACTTAAGAATCATGTCATATAACAATCATGATTCTAAGAGGGGATTGAAGGGTTAAACATGCTATATGAATTGTTATGTGTTTGAATAGACACGTACGCACTCTCTACAAGATGCCTTTGTCTGTTCATATAATATAAGGCTTGTGTGTGTCTTATCTTCAAGGACAATTACATACCAGATCAAAACTGTTACTTCTGTGTGTTACTAAAATATCCTGCATGTAATGTCGTATGCTACTTCTTTTTATCCAATCATATGCTTGCACATATTGTATACACCCATGTTTCTTTTCTATATAGTACGCTGTAATTTATTAAATAAACAGTGTGAATTTTTACTGCTTGTGTTGTGCATGTACCTTGTGGCTAAAAGTTCATACTCCAGACGTCTAAGAGGCCATCACATCGAGGGTTAAAGAATATAAGGGCAAATCCTTACACCATACATCTAGCCTCTATACGCCATACATCTAGCCTCTATACGCCATACATCTAGCCTCTATACGCCATACATCTAGCCTCTATACGCCATACATCTAGCCTCTATACGCCATACATCTAGCCTCTATACGCCATACATCTAGCCTCTATACGCCATACATCTAGCCTCTATACGCCATACATCTAGCCTCTATACGCCATACATCTGGCCTCTATACGCCATACATCTGGCCTCTATACGCCATACATCTAGCCTCTATACGCCATACATCTAGCCTCTATACGCCATACATCTAGCCTCTATACGCCATACATCTAGCCTCTATACGCCATACATCTAGCCTCTATACGCCATACATCTAGCCTCTATACGCCATACATCTAGCCTCTATACGTCATACATCTAGCCTCTATACGCCATACATCTAGCCTCTCTGCGCCATACATCTAGCCTCTCTACGCCATACATCTAGCCTCTATACGCCATACATCTAGCCTCTATACGCCATACATCTAGCCTCTATACGCCATACATCTAGCCTCTATACGCCATACATCTAACCTCTATACGCCATACATCTAGCGTCTATACGCCATACATCTAGCCACTCTACTCCATACATTTAGCCTCTATAAGCCATACAGCCAGCCTCTATACTCCATACATCTAGCCTCTATACGCCATACATCTAGCCTCTATACTCCATACATCTAGCCTCTATACGCCATACATCTACTCTCTATACAACATACATCTAGGCTCTATACGCCATACATCTAGCCTCTATACGCCATACATCTAGCCTCTCTACGCCATACATCTAGCCTCTATACGCCATACATCTAGCCTCTATACGCCATACATCTAGTCTCTATACGCCGTACATCTAGCCTCTATACGCCATACATCTAACCTCTATACGCCATACATCTAGCCTCTATACGCCATACATGTAGCCTCTATAAGCCATACAGCCAGCCTCTATAGTCCATACATCTAGCCTCTATACGCCATACATCTAGCTCTATACAACATACATCTAGGCTCTATATGACATACATCTATCCTCTATACGCCATACATCTAACCTCTATACACCATATATCTAGCCTCTATATGCCATACATGTAGACTCTATATGCCATACATCTAGCCTCTATACGCCATACATCTAGCCTTTATATGCCATACATCTAGTATCTATACGCCATACATCTAGCCTCTATACACCATACAGCTAGGCTCTATATGCCATACATCTACCCTCTATACGCTATATATCTAGCCTCTATATGCCATACATCTAGGCTCTATACACCATACATCTAGCCTCTATACGCCATACATCTAGCCTCTACATGCCATACATCTAGCCTCTATACGCCATACATCTAGCCTCTATACGCCATACATCTAGCCTCTATACACCATACATCTAGCCTCTATACACCATACATCTAGCCTCTATACGCCATACATATAGCCTCTATACACCATACATCTAGCCTCTATATGCCATACATCTAGCCTCTATACGCCATACATCTAGCCTCTATACACCATACATCTAGCCTCTATATGCCATACATCTAGCCTCTATACGCCATACATCTAGCCTCTATATGCCATACATCTAGGCTCTATACACCATACATCTAGCCTCTATATGCCATACATCTAGCCTCTATACGCCATACATCTAGCCTCTATATGCCATACATCTAGGCTCTATACACCATACATCTAACCTCTATATGCCATACATCTAGGCTCTATATGCCATACATCTAGCCTCTATATGCCATACATCTAGCCTCTATATGCCATACATCTAGCCTCTATACGCCATACATCTAGCCTCTATACACCATACATCTAGCCTCTATACGCCATACATCTAGCCTCTATATGCCATACATATAGCCTCTATACACCATACATCTAGCCTCTATATGCCATACATCTAGCCTCTATACGCCATACATCTAGCCTCTATACACCATACATCTAGCCTCTATATGCCATACATCTAGCCTCTATACGCCATACATCTAGCCTCTATATGCCATACATCTAGGCTCTATACACCATACATCTAGCCTCTATATGCCATACATCTAGCCTCTATACGCCATACATCTAGCCTCTATATGCCATACATCTAGGCTCTATACACCATACATCTAACCTCTATATGCCATACATCTAGGCTCTATATGCCATACATCTAGCCTCTATATGCCATACATCTAGCCTCTATATGTATAGTAGCACTTTGTATGCAAATTCAGAGACTCAGATGTGCACAGATATATAAGAACCCCATATCAAATGAATCGGCACAGTCTCCCGTTGTGTCCTAGCCTCATCGCATTGTGACTTAAGGTGGGTACACACTGATAGATATATCTGCAGATCAATTGATCTGCAGATATATCTATGTATGGATCGGGCAGTGTGCTGTGTATACACACTGCCCGATCCGTCGGGGACTGACGTCATGAACTGGGCGGACGTGTACACATGACCGCCCAGTTCAGCTGTCAATCACCGCCGGCCGCCGCAGCATGTGTACGGGCGGCCGGCTGGTCGGCCGTACACACACAGCGATGCGCCAATATATATATCGGTAGATATATTGGCTGTCGGCTGTGCTGCGGGGCCGACGCAATATGTCTGTGAATGACGGAGTTCACAGACACATCGCCCGTACACACTGGCCGGCGAACCCGCAATATATCGTCCGTTCAACAGAACAGCCGATATATCGGCCGGTGTGTTCCCACCTTAAGGCTCATTTTCAGGTGGAAGAGATGCAAAAAAGATGCCCGTCGCTAAAAGTGTCTCACGAGAACTAAGGGCGCCGAGAGGGGCAGTTTGTTGTGACTGTAGCAGCAGTGTTTGAGTACACATCTGTACCACAATTCTGCTCTATGGTGTACCGCTCGCCCCGCTGCTGGCATTCTGGTGGGCGGGATGTTGCTGTCGGGATCTTGACAGCCGCATCCCGCCCACCAGTAAATACTATGCATTCCCATTTATCACTCTTTATCCATTGGGACAGTTGGGAGCTGAACACATGACAGTTGGCAGTTGACTGACTGGAGCACCACTTACCCTGCGCAAGGAGTTTTATCATTAACAACGAGTTTTATCACTCATTGATAAATAGGCCCCATAGTATGGTATAACATTCTAAAGAATAGTAGTGTAAAAGCAGAGCACCGACAATTATGCCTAGAACTATTAGCCTTGGCCTGTTCCGGACGTGAAAATGAACCTGTGATACATTTAGCAGGTGCTTTGCTCATATGCTCCTGAAGGGCTTGTCAAGTGTCCGTAAGGAGGAGACAACAGATTTTTGCAAAGGTATGCTGGGCCGACAAGTTCAAGTATAAGTTCTATGCATACTTACTTATTAAGAGATGAGATACATTTTTAAATATCACATATACAGTATACGGCCGGGTGCAGCGGGATCTCAGTGGATGGACCCCCACCTTTTATAATCGATGGTGCACTATCTTTCAGTGTGAATGCTGATCTATGTTGCTTTTGGGTTTTCCAGTGTTTGGAGACTCACACGCTCTGCAAAATGTTCTGCAAAACACTGTAGAGGGTATTAGGCTATCTTGTTATGGAAGGAAGATAATCCTTAAATCCAGGGAAAATTGTTGTCTTTGCAAGATTTAAGAATTCTTCCAGACATCGCTTGGGGCTCTCCTACAACGGCGTACCCATGCAAAGTATCGTTGGATCATGCGTGTGCCGTAGGATCACCAACTGGCTGGCGATACAGTAAGTCAGTGGCGCACGCAGGGAAGGGGGGGGTTCCGAGCACCCAGAAACCCCCCCTCCTTTTTTTTTTTTTTTTTTTTTTTTAGCTGCATGAGTATTATTAATGGCTGTCTAGCGTCCTCTGCAGCCTGCTGTCTTCCTGGTGGCACTTGTAAGTGCTTAATAAAACTTTACTTTATTTTAATTATAGTACATATATATCCATGTGCATACATATATACACATGTATATACATACATATAAACACACATGATATATATATACATGTGTATATATATATATATATACACGTGTACTGTATGTATATATATATATATATGTATGCATGTTTAATATGCTATGCATATGTGTATATATATATATATATATATATATATATATATATAGGTGTATATACGGTATATATATGTGTAGATATATATAGATATATATATATATACACACACACACACACACACACACACACACACACACACACACACACACACACACACACACACACACACAGACACACTCGTTTTACGGACCCAGCATATACTGGGTCACCTCAGTCCCCACCCCTGTGATTGGCTCCACCCGGTTCTGGAAACCCCCCCATGCAAATCCTGCGTTTTCCACTGTAAGTCACTCTGTACTGCAGCCAGTCAGTATAGCTGTCCCGGCTGTTTAATAAATAGAATAATCTGATTCAAAATATTAGTTCAAAAACTACAAGAAATGCTTCATACAAGAGAAACCACGAGGTATCGGTTGCTCTAGGTGTTTATAGGTCAATGAGTTCAGTTTCTGTAACAAAGAAAATTGACCCCAAGTTCCCATATAAAGATGGTCCCTGAACAGGTGTGCAAATCTCCGCTGTCTCCACTTCAGATGTTTTGCACAACTGTGTGCACCAGTGAGAAATTCCTCTGATGCTATTTCTAGGGCATTATACGAGCAGAGCGGCGAGGCAGCTGTTGCCATGGTAAATAAAAGTCTATCTTCTAAACGCCATGGATGAATTCTCTCCAGTGAGACAGTATCTGTTCTGCACAGGTTACTTTCATGTGTCCCAAGGTTACAGAAGTCACACGAGCATAACACTTCCAGTCTGTTATATGCAAATCATACTTTGATATTTCAATTAAAGGGGATGAGCCTGCTTATTTGGGGAAAAAAAAACAATTAGTCTTATTATTACTCTGTAGCAAAGCAATATTCACTGGCAGTCAGTAACATTAACGCACTTCCGAACTGTCCAGATATAAGCGTTACAGTCACCATTCGTGGTTGTGATATGCCCCCTATGAGAGTGACTTAATACACCCCATAGGGCATAACTACTCCCCCTTCTCATCCCAACTCCAAAATCCTAAATGTTGGGAGGCACGCTTCACTGGGATAGTCATGAGACACATCATTCCAAACAAATTTCATTAACTGTGCACTTGACATACAGTACAGTAGGTGACAGATGGTCTTTTAACAAGGGGGGGGTCAGAATGAAAGTGTGGGAAAATGCTAAAAAGACTCAGCACATCAACATTGTACAGATTCTGAAAAGTAACCGGTATCTTCCACACCTGAAACCTCCTCGTTACTAATGGGCCTAATTCAGATCTGATCGCAGCAGCAAATTTGTTAGCTAATGTGCAAAATCATGTGCACTGCAGGTGGGGCAGATGTAACATGTGCAGAGAGAGTTAGATTTGGGTGGGTTATTTTGTTTCTGTGCTGGGTAAATACTGGCTGCTTTATTTTTAAACTGCAATTTCGATTTCAGTTTGAACACATTTCACCCAAATCTAACTCTCTCTGCAAATGTTACACCCCCCCCCATGCAGTGCACATGGGCCCTCATTCCGAGTCGTTCGCTCGGTAAATTTCATCGCATCGCAGTGATTTTCCGCTTAGTGCGCATGCGTAATGTCCGCACTGCGACTGCGCCAAGTAATTTTGCAATGAAGATAGTATTTTTACTCACGGCTTTTTCTTCGCTCCGGCGATCGTAATGTGATTGACAGGAAATGGGTGTTACTGGGCGGAAACAGGCCGTTTTATGGGCGTGTGGGAAAAAACGCTACCGTTTCCGGAAAAAACGCGGGAGTGGCTGGAGAAACGGAGGAGTGTCTGGGCGAACGCTGGGTGTGTTTGTGACGTCAACCCAGGAACGACAAGCACTGAACTGATCGCAGATGCCGAGTAAGTCTGAAGCTACTCTGAAACTGCTAAGAAGTTTGTAATCGCAATATTGCGAATACATCGTTCGCAATTTTAAGAAGCTAAGATTCACTCCCAGTAGGCGGCGGCTTAGCGTGTGTAACTCTGCTAAAATCGCCTTGCGAGCGAACAACTCGGAATGACCTCCATGGTTTTGCCCAACTGCTAACAAATTTGCTGCTGTGATCAGCTCTGAATTACCCCCCATGTGCAGTGCAGGTGGGGCAGATATAACATGTGCAGAGAGAGTTGGACTGGCCTATAGGGGCACGGGGGAACTACTGCTGGGTACCATTGCGTGATGCCCGCGCCAGGATTGTGATCTTAGGGTCCTCTGCGCCTAATTCAGCCTGAGTCTCCTTCCACTAGCATGCGGGGGGCCGGCCAGCACAGGGCAAAGCCGTCCCGCAAGCCAGGTCCTAGCCCCCGCTAAAATGTGAGCGGTTTGCTAAACAGCGAAGCGCTTGCATATTTAGGGTAGCACCCTTCCTTCGCAGCCTAGCTGGGCTGCCATATTCTGGGTCGCAGCGGTTGCATGTGACGTCACACAGCCACCATGGCCCGCCCCCCCCCCGCAAACGGTCCAGACACCCCTCAGATGTCTGGACCGACCCCCCCCCCCCCTCAAACGCTGCGTCAACATCCACAAAACGCTGCGATGCCAGTAGCTGCGGCTGCAGAGGGTCGTCCGCAGTTGCTGTACCCACAATTAAATTGCGGTCGCAGCCGCTAGGCAGCATGATAGGCAGCCCCCGGCGTGCAAAAGAACGGATTGCAGAGTCTGCTTTTTAGCAGAATTTTGCAATCCGTACTGAATAACCCCCGTATATCTGGTGTTGATAATAATATAGGTCCATACATAATTCCCCTATTAAGAATCAAATACTGAATCAAATACTGTAATTCAACTGAAGTATTTGATAGATCACAACAAGTATCTGTGCATCAGTAGTGGAATAGTGTTTGGAGTTGCGCCATAGATAAGATCAGTCTACAGTGGTTATAAAACAACATAGATAACATAGAGGAGACGTGAGCCAATCTGAGTGTGTGTTTCACTAAAGTGGAAGTAACTCAGCGTAATATAAAACACTTTGCCTGTGCTGCAGATAAGGGTACCCAGGCCCGGCGCCACCATTAGAAAGAGAGGTCCCTGCGGCCGGGGTATACAGTACTGACACCACTGCTGCTGCTGCTATGTTTTTTCATACTGGCGCTACCTATAGGCAGATTAAAGACAGTTGTCTTGGGATCTGGGATGCACCATTGAGTGCGCGTGCACGCCACACCTATAGAGTTAATAAATCAGCCTGGCACCCAAAGAATTATTTCATCAGGTTGTTGGTGCCCAAAGAAGTAACTGAAGCTGCGGCTACAGGGCTGCAATTTCTCAGACTCAATGTCATGTGACTTTGGCAGTCACAGGAGGAGGCAGTGTAACACTGCAGGGGCTTCCAGTGCACCCCATGGTAATGAAGAATCAGGTAGTAGAAGGGGCAACTTGGGAGCACACTTATGGACAGAGGGGCATGTGAGATTAAGGCTAAAAGCTAGAGGGCAGAGAGGCATGTAAGGGGAAAGGTAGTGATAATGGGGGTCATTCCGAGTTGTTCGCTCGCAAGTGAATTTTAGCAGATTTGCTCATGCTAAGCCGCCGCCTACTGGGAGTGAATCTTAGCATCTTAAAATTGCGAACGATGTATTCGCAATATTGCGATTACACACCTCGTAGCAGTTTCTGAGTTGCTTCAGACTTACTCGGCATCTGCGATCATTTCACTGCTTGTCGTTCCTGGTTTGACGTCACAAACACACCCAGCGTTCGCCCAGACACTCCCCCGTTTCTCCAGCCACTCCTGCGTTTTTTTCGGGAAACTGTAGCGTTTTTTCCCACACGCCCATAAAACGGCCTGTTTCCGCCCAGTAACACCCATTTCCTGTCAATCACATTACGATCGCCAGAACGATGAAAATGCCGTGAGTAAAATTCCTAAGTGCATAGCAAATTTACTTGGCGCAGTCGCAGTGCGGACATTGCGCATGCGCATTAAGCGGAAAATCGCTGCGATGCGAAGATTTTTACCGAGCGAACAACTCGGAATGACCCCCAATATTCATGCTGTCAATTCCTTTTCTCTTATTTCATATACACTCTTTGGGCGGTATTCAAATGATATATCACGCACAATCTCCTTTCTAAAGTGATCCCCGTTATCGCGCATATCGCGCCCATAGTAATCAGGTTTAGCTGCGCAAAGGTTTGGGAATTTTGTTACACCTGGCCAAAGGCAAGAGAAACAAAATCCTCGATGAGTGCCATTTTTACGCGGCTGCGATCATGAAAATACATGGATCCGGGAACTTAAACTACGGTGAGAGATTGCTCCCGTGTGTGGAAATAAGCACCAGTCACTTTCAATGAGGCACCTAGTCTCCATTTACCTCACCATATTTTTTTCATTTGCATATTGGGCCTAATTCTGAGTTGATCGCAGCAGCAAGTTTGTTAGCAGTTGGGCAAAACCATGGCCCTCATTCCGAGTTGTTCGCTCGCAAGCTGCTTTTTGCAGCATTGCACACGCTAAGCCGCCGCCTACTGGGAGTGAATCTTAGCTTAGCAAAATTGCGAACGAAAGATTCTCAAAATTGCGAATAGAAATTTCTTTGCAGTTTCTGAGTAGCTCGAGACTTACTCTGCCACAGCGATCAGTTCAGTCAGTTTCGTTCCTGGTTTGACGTCACAAACACACCCAGCGTTCGCCCAGACACTCCCCCGTTTCTCCAGCCACTCCCACGTTTTTCCCAGAAACGGCAGCGTTTTTTCACACACTACCAGAAAACGGCCAGTTTCCGCCCAGAAACACCCACTTCCTGTCAATCACACTCCGATCTCCAGAACGAAGAAAAAACCTCGTAATGCCGTGAGTAAAATACCAAACTTCTTAGCAAATTTACTTGGCGCAGTGCGAACATTGCGCATGCGCAATTAGCGGAAAATCGCTGCGATGCGAAGAAAATTACCAAGCGAACAACTCGGAATGAGGGCCCATGTGCACTGCAGGAGGGGCAGATATAACATGTGCAGAGAGAGTTAGATTTGGGTGGGGTGTGTTCAATCTGCAATCTAAATTGCAGTGTAAAAATAAAGCAGCTAGTATTTACCCTGCACAGAAACAAGTTAACTCACCCAAATCTAACTCTCTCTGCAAATGTTATATCTGCCTCCCCTGCAGTGCACATGGGCCCTCATTCCGAGTTGATCGGTCGCAAGGCGAATTTAGCAGAGTTACACACGCTAAGCCGCCGCCTACTGGGAGTGAATCATAGCTTCTTAAAATTGCGACCGATGTATTCGCAATATTGCGATTACTAACTACTTAGCAGTTTCAGAGTAGCTCCAGACTTACTCTGCCTGTGCGATCAGTTCAGTGCTTGTCGTTCCTGGTTGACGTCACAAACACACCCAGCGTTCGCCCAGGCACTCCCACCGTTTCTCCGGCCACTCCTGCGTTTTTTCCGGAAACGGTAGCGTTTTCAGCCACACGCCCCTGAAACGCCGTGTTTCCGCCCAGTAACACCCATTTCCTGTCAATCACATTACGATCGCCGGAGCGAAGAAAAAGCCGTGAGTAAAAATACTTTCTTCATAGTAAAGTTACTTGGCGCAGTCGCAGTGCGAACTTTGCGCATGCGTACTAAGCGGATTTTCACTGCGATGCGATGAAAAAGAACGAGCGAACAACTCGGAATGAGGGCCATGGTTTTGCCCAATTGCTAACAAACTTGCTGCTGCGATCAACTCAGAATTACCCCCATTGGGGGTCATTCCGAGTTGTTCGCTCGCAAGCTGCTTTTAGCAGCTTTGCACACGCTAAGCCGCCGCCTACTGGGAGTGAATCTTAGCTTATCAAAATTGCGAACGAAAGATTTGCAATATTGCGAAAAGACTTCTCTGTGCAGTTTCTGAGTAGCTCGAGACTTACTTTGCCAGTGCGATCAGTTCAGTGCTTGTCGTTCCTGGTTTGACGTCACAAACACACCCAGCGTTCGCCCAGACACTCCTCCGTTTCTCCAGCCACTCCCGCGTTTTTCCCAGAAACGGTAGCGTTTTTTCACACACTCCCATAAAACGGCCAGTTTCCGCCCAGAAACACCCACTTCCTGTCAATCACATTACGATCACCAGAACGAAGAAAAAACCTCGTAATGCCGTGAGTAAAATACCTACCTGCATAGCATATTTACTTGGCGCAGTCGCACTGCGGACATTGCGCATGCGCATTAGCGACTAATCGCTCCGTTGCAAGAAAAAAAAAATGAGCGAACAACTTGGAATGACCCCCATTGTTTGTTTTAAATAGAGATGAGCGCCTGAAATTTTTCGGGTTTTGTGTTTTGGTTTTGGGTTCGGTTCCGCGGCCGTGTTTTGGGTTCGAACGCGTTTTGGCAAAACCTCACCGAATTTTTTTTGTCGGATTCGGGTGTGTTTTGGATTCGGGTGTTTTTTTCAAAAAACACTAAAAAACAGCTTAAATCATAGAATTTGGGGGTCATTTTGATCCCAAAGTATTATTAACCTCAAAAACCATAATTTACACTCATTTTCAGTCTATTCTGAATACCTCACACCTCACAATATTATTTTTAGTCCTAAAATTTGCACCGAGGTCGCTGTGTGAGTAAGATAAGCGACCCTAGTGGCCGACACAAACACCGGGCCCATCTAGGAGTGGCACTGCAGTGTCACGCAGGATGTCCCTTCCAAAAAACCCTCCCCAAACAGCACATGACGCAAAGAAAAAAAGAGGCGCAATGAGGTAGCTGTGTGAGTAAGATTAGCGACCCTAGTGGCCGACACAAACACCGGGCCCATCTAGGAGTGGCACTGCAGTGTCACGCAGGATGGCCCTTCCAAAAAACCCTCCCCAAACAGCACATGACGCAAAGAAAAAAAGAGGCGCAATGAGGTAGCTGTGTGAGTAAGATTAGCGACCCTAGTGGCCGACACAAACACCGGGCCCATCTAGGAGTGGCACTGCAGTGTCACGCAGGATGGCCCTTCCAAAAAACCCTCCCCAAACAGCACATGACGCAAAGAAAAAAAGAGGCGCAATGAGGTAGCTGTGTGAGTAAGATTAGCGACCCTAGTGGCCGACACAAACACCGGGCCCATCTAGGAGTGGCACTGCAGTGTCACGCAGGATGTCCCTTCCAAAAAACCCTCCCCAAACAGCACATGACGCAAAGAAAAAAAGAGGCGCAATGAGGTAGCTGTGTGAGTAAGATTAGCGACCCTAGTGGCCGACACAAACACCGGGCCCATCTAGGAGTGGCACTGCAGTGTCACGCAGGATGTCCCTTCCAAAAAACCCTCCCCAAACAGCACATGACGCAAAGAAAAAAAGAGGCGCAATGAGGTAGCTGACTGTGTGAGTAAGATTAGCGACCCTAGTGGCCGACACAAACACCGGGCCCATCTAGGAGTGGCACTGCAGTGTCACGCAGGATGTCCCTTCCAAAAAACCCTCCCCAAACAGCACATGACGCAAAGAAAAAAAGAGGCGCAATGAGGTAGCTGACTGTGTGAGTAAGATTAGCGACCCTAGTGGCCGACACAAACACCGGGCCCATCTAGGAGTGGCACTGCAGTGTCACGCAGGATGTCCCTTCCAAAAAACCCTCCCCAATCAGCGCATGATGCAAAGAAAAAGAAAAGAAAAAAGAGGTGCAAGATGGAATTGTCCTTGGGCCCTCCCACCCACCCTTATGTTGTATAAACAAAACAGGACATGCACACTTTAACCAACCCATCATTTCAGTGACAGGGTCTGCCACACGACTGTGACTGATATGACGGGTTGGTTTGGACCCCCCCCAAAAAAGAAGCAATTAATCTCTCCTTGCACAAACTGGCTCTACAGAGGCAAGATGTCCACCTCATCATCACCCTCCGATATATCACCGTGTACATCCCCCTCCTCACAGATTATCAATTCGTCCCCACTGGAATCCACCATCTCAGCTCCCTGTGTACTTTGTGGAGGCAATTGCTGCTGGTCAATGTCTCCGCGGAGGAATTGATTATAATTAATTTTAATGAACATCATCTTCTCCACATTTTCTGGATGTAACCTCGTACGCCGATTGCTGACAAGGTGAGCGGCGGCACTAAACACTCTTTCGGAGTACACACTTGTGGGAGGGCAACTTAGGTAGAATAAAGCCAGTTTGTGCAAGGGCCTCCAAATTGCCTCTTTTTCCTGCCAGTATAAGTACGGACTGTGTGACGTGCCTACTTGGATGCGGTCACTCATATAATCCTCCACCATTCTATCAATGTTGAGAGAATCATATGCAGTGACAGTAGACGACATGTCCGTAATCGTTGTCAGGTCCTTCAGTCCGGACCAGATGTCAGCATCAGCAGTCGCTCCAGACTGCCCTGCATCACCGCCAGCGGGTGGGCTCGGAATTCTGAGCCTTTTCCTCGCACCCCCAGTTGCGGGAGAATGTGAAGGAGGAGATGTTGACAGGTCGCGTTCCGCTTGACTTGACAATTTTGTCACCAGCAGGTCTTTCAACCCCAGCAGACCTGTGTCTGCCGGAAAGAGAGATCCAAGGTAGGCTTTAAATCTAGGATCGAGCACGGTGGCCAAAATGTAGTGCTCTGATTTCAACAGATTGACCACCCGTGAATCCTTGTTAAGCGAATTAAGGGCTGCATCCACAAGTCCCACATGCCTAGCGGAATCGCTCCCTTTTAGCTCCTTCTTCAATGCCTCCAGCTTCTTCTGCAAAAGCCTGATGAGGGGAATGACCTGACTCAGGCTGGCAGTGTCTGAACTGACTTCACGTGTGGCAAGTTCAAAGGGCATCAGAACCTTGCACAACGTTGAAATCATTCTCCACTGCACTTGAGACAGGTGCATTCCACCTACTATATCGTGCTCAATTGTATAGGCTTGAATGGCCTTTTGCTGCTCCTCCAACCTCTGAAGCATATAGAGGGTTGAATTCCACCTCGTTACCACTTCTTGCTTCAGATGATGGCAGGGCAGGTTCAGTAGTTTTTGGTGGTGCTCCAGTCTTCTGTACGTGGTGCCTGTACGCCGAAAGTGTCCCGCAATTTTTCTGGCCACCGACAGCATCTCTTGCACGCCCCTGTCGTTTTTTAAAAAATTCTGCACCACCAAATTCAAGGTATGTGCAAAACATGGGACGTGCTGGAATTTGCCCATATTTAATGCACACACAATATTGCTGGCGTTGTCCGATGCCACAAATCCACAGGAGAGTCCAATTGGGGTAAGCCATTCCGCGATGATCTTCCTCAGTTGCCGTAAGAGGTTTTCAGCTGTGTGCGTATTCTGGAAAGCGGTGATACAAAGCGTAGCCTGCCTAGGAAAGAGTTGGCGTTTGCGAGATGCTGCTACTGGTGCCGCCGCTGCTGTTCTTGCGGCGGGAGTCCATACATCTACCCAGTGGGCTGTCACAGTCATATAGTCCTGACCCTGCCCTGCTCCACTTGTCCACATGTCCGTGGTTAAGTGGACATTGGGTACAACTGCATTTTTTAGGACACTGGTGAGTCTTTTTCTGACGTCCGTGTACATTCTCGGTATCGCCTGCCTAGAGAAGTGGAACCTAGATGGTATTTGGTAACGGGGGCACACTGCCTCAATAAATTGTCTAGTTCCCTGTGAACTAACGGCGGATACCGGACGCACGTCTAACACCAACATAGTTGTCAAGGACTCAGTTATCCGCTTTGCAGTAGGATGACTGCTGTGATATTTCATCTTCCTCGCAAAGGACTGTTGAACAGTCAATTGCTTACTGGAAGTAGTACAAGTGGGCTTACGACTTCCCCTCTGGGATGACCATCGACTCCCAGCGGCAACAACAGCAGCGCCAGCAGCAGTAGGCGTTACACGCAAGGATGCATCGGAGGAATCCCAGGCAGGAGAGGACTCGTCAGAATTGCCAGTGACATGGCCTGCAGGACTATTGGCATTCCTGGGGAAGGAGGAAATTGACACTGAGGGAGTTGGTGGGGTGGTTTGCGTGAGCTTGGTTACAAGAGGAAGGGATTTACTGGTCAGTGGACTGCTTCCGCTGTCACCCAAAGTTTTTGAACTTGTCACTGACTTATTATGAATGCGCTGCAGGTGACGTATAAGGGAGGATGTTCCGAGGTGGTTAACGTCCTTACCCCTACTTATTACAGCTTGACAAAGGGAACACACGGCTTGACACCTGTTGTCCGCATTTCTGGTGAAATACCTCCACACCGAAGAGCTGATTTTTTTGGTATTTTCACCTGGCATGTCAACGGCCATATTCCTCCCACGGACAACAGGTGTCTCCCCGGGTGCCTGACTTAAACAAACCACCTCACCATCAGAATCCTCCTGGTCAATTTCCTCCCCAGCGCCAGCAACACCCATATCCTCCTCATCCTGGTGTACTTCAACACTGACATCTTCAATCTGACTATCAGGAACTGGACTGCGGGTGCTCCTTCCAGCACTTGCAGGGGGCGTGCAAATGGTGGAAGGCGCATGCTCTTCACGTCCAGTGTTGGGAAGGTCAGGCATCGCAACCGACACAATTGGACTCTCCTTGTGGATTTGGGATTTCAAAGAACGCACAGTTCTTTGCGGTGCTTTTGCCAGCTTGAGTCTTTTCAGTTTTCTAGCGAGAGGCTGAGTGCTTCCATCCTCATGTGAAGCTGAACCACTAGCCATGAACATAGGCCAGGGCCTCAGCCGTTCCTTGCCACTCCGTGTGGTAAATGGCATATTGGCAAGTTTACGCTTCTCCTCCGACAATTTTATTTTAGGTTTTGGAGTCCTTTTTTTACTGATATTTGGTGTTTTGGTTTTGACATGCTCTGTACTATGCCATTGGGCATCGGCCTTGGCAGACGACGTTGCTGGCATTTCATCGTCTCGGCCATGACTAGTGGCAGCAGCTTCAGCACGAGGTGGAAGTGGATCTTGATCTTTCCCTAATTTTGGAACCTCAACATTTTTGTTCTCCATATTTTAATAGGCACAACTAAAAGGCACCTCAGGTAAACAATGGAGATGGATGGATTGGATACTAGTATACAATTATGGACGGGCTGCCGAGTGCCGACACAGAGGTAGCCACAGCCGTGAACTACCGCACTGTACTGTGTCTGCTGCTAATATATAGACTGGTTGATAAAGAGATAGTATACTCGTAACTAGTATGTATGTATAAAGAAAGAAAAAAAAACCACGGTTAGGTGGTATATACAATTATGGACGGGCTGCCGAGTGCCGACACAGAGGTAGCCACAGCCGTGAACTACCGCACTGTACTGTGTCTGCTGCTAATATATAGACTGGTTGATAAAGAGATAGTATACTCGTAACTAGTATGTATGTATAAAGAAAGAAAAAAAAACCACGGTTAGGTGGTATATACAATTATGGACGGGCTGCCGAGTGCCGACACAGAGGTAGCCACAGCCGTGAACTACCGCACTGTACTGTGTCTGCTGCTAATATATAGACTGGTTGATAAAGAGATAGTATACTCGTAACTAGTATGTATGTATAAAGAAAGAAAAAAAAACCACGGTTAGGTGGTATATACAATTATGGACGGGCTGCCGAGTGCCGACACAGAGGTAGCCACAGCCGTGAACTACCGCACTGTACTGTGTCGGCTGCTAGTATATAGACTGGTTGATAAAGAGATAGTATACTCGTAACTAGTATGTATGTATAAAGAAAGAAAAAAAAACCACGGTTAGGTGGTATATACAATTATGGACGGGCTGCCGAGTGCCGACACAGAGGTAGCCACAGCCGTGAACTACCGCACTGTACTGTGTCTGCTGCTAATATATAGACTGGTTGATAAAGAGATAGTATACTCGTAACTAGTATGTATGTATAAAGAAAGAAAAAAAAACCACGGTTAGGTGGTATATACAATTATGGACGGGCTGCCGAGTGCCGACACAGAGGTAGCCACAGCCGTGAACTACCGCACTGTACTGTGTCTGCTGCTAATATATAGACTGGTTGATAAAGAGATAGTATACTCGTAACTAGTATGTATGTATAAAGAAAGAAAAAAAAACCACGGTTAGGTGGTATATACAATTATGGACGGGCTGCCGAGTGCCGACACAGAGGTAGCCACAGCCGTGAACTACCGCACTGTACTGTGTCTGCTGCTAATATAGACTGGTTGATAAAGAGATAGTATACTCGTAACTAGTATGTATGTATATATAAAGAAAGAAAAAAAAACCACGGTTAGGTGGTATATACAATTATGGACGGGCTGCCGAGTGCCGACACAGAGGTAGCCACAGCCGTGAACTACCGCACTGTACTGTGTCTGCTGCTAATATATAGACTGGTTGATAAAGAGATAGTATACTCGTAACTAGTATGTATGTATAAAGAAAGAAAAAAAAACCACGGTTAGGTGGTATATACAATTATGGACGGGCTGCCGAGTGCCGACACAGAGGTAGCCACAGCCGTGAACTACCGCACTGTACTGTGTCTGCTGCTAATATATAGACTGGTTGATAAAGAGATAGTATACTCGTAACTAGTATGTATGTATAAAGAAAGAAAAAAAAACCACGGTTAGGTGGTATATACAATTATGGACGGGCTGCCGAGTGCCGACACAGAGGTAGCCACAGCCGTGAACTACCGCACTGTACTGTGTCTGCTGCTAATATATAGACTGGTTGATAAAGAGATAGTATACTCGTAACTAGTATGTATGTATAAAGAAAGAAAAAAAAACCACGGTTAGGTGGTATATACAATTATGGACGGGCTGACGAGTGCCGACACAGAGGTAGCCACAGCCGTGAACTACCGCACTGTACTGTGTCTGCTGCTAATATAGACTGGTTGATAAAGAGATAGTATACTACTAATATTATATATACTGGTGGTCAGGTCACTGGTCACTAGTCACACTGGCAGTGGCACTCCTGCAGCAAAAGTGTGCACTGTTTAATTTTAATATAATATTATGTACTCCTGGCTCCTGCTATAACCTATAACTGGCACTGCAGTAGTGCTCCCCAGTCTCCCCCACAATTATAAGCTGTGTGAGCTGAGCAGTCAGACAGATATATAATATATATAGATGATGCAGCACACTGGCCTGAGCCTGAGCAGTGCACACAGATATGGTATGTGACTGACTGAGTCACTGTGTGTATCGCTTTTTTCAGGCAGAGAACGGATATATTAAATAAACTGCACTGTGTGTCTGGTGGTCACTCACTATATAATATATTATGTACTCCTGGCTCCTGCTATAACCTATAACTGGCACTGCAGTAGTGCTCCCCAGTCTCCCCCACAATTATAAGCTGTGTGAGCTGAGCAGTCAGACAGATATATATAATATTATATATAGATAATAGATGATGCAGCACACTGGCCTGAGCCTGAGCAGTGCACACAGATATGGTATGTGACTGAGTCACTGTGTGCTGTGTATCGCTTTTTTCAGGCAGAGAACGGATTATAAATAAAACTGGTGGTCACTGGTCACTATCAGCAAAACTCTGCACTGTACACTACTGAGTACTCCTAATGCTCCCCAAAATTAGTAAATCAAGTGTCTCTCTAATCTATTCTAAACGGAGAGGACGCCAGCCATGTCCTCTCCCTATCAATCTCAATGCACGTGTGAAAATGGCGGCGACGCGCGGCTCCTTATATAGAATCCGAGTCTCGCGATAGAATCCGAGCCTCGCGAGAATCCGACAGCGTCATGATGACGTTCGGGCGCGCTCGGGTTAACCGAGCAAGGCGGGAAGATCCGAGTCGCTCGGACCCGTGAAAAAAAACATGAAGTTCTGGCGGGTTCGGATTCAGAGAAACCGAACCCGCTCATCTCTAGTTTTAAATGTATGTTTTTAATGTTTTTGCTGCAATAAATGTCAGTACTGTGTTCTAGAAATATGCACAGTGGTTTATTGATATAGCACTAATAAGTGTACAATTACATCTATGAGGATTGTGCGCCAGGGATCCTATATTACTATTTGTTCCATATAAATTGGGGATTGCTGTTTATCCCTTTATATATAGGATCCAGGCAGCAATGTACACATTACTGCGCTCTTAGAAAATACTATCTCTTGCATTGTAGATAAACACATTGGGCCAAAAATCGCAATAGAGAGTTTTTATTTGCGGTAAAATTGACAGCGATCAATTGAATTCCCACTAGAGAGGAATTCAATTAACTACAATCTGTTTCGCTGATAAAATTCTGGTTTTAATTACCCCCATTTTTCACGCCCTGTTTCGTGTGAAAACAAACAGAGATCGGGATAAGTTCTAAAGATGAGCGCCTGAAATTTTTCGGGTTTTGTGTTTTGGTTTTGGGTTCGGTTCCGCGGCCGTGTTTTGGGTTCGAACGCGTTTTGGCAAAACCTCACCGAATTTTTTTTGTCGGATTCGGGTGTGTTTTGGATTCGGGTGTTTTTTTCAAAAAACACTAAAAAACAGCTTAAATCATAGAATTTGGGGGTCATTTTGATCCCAAAGTATTATTAACCTCAAAAACCATGGCCCTCATTCCGAGTTGTTCGCTCGGTATTTTTCATCGCATCGCAGTGAAAATCCGCTTAGTACGCATGCGCAAAGTTCGCACTGCGACTGCGCCAAGTAACTTTACTATGAAGAAAGTATTTTTACTCACGGCTTTTTCTTCGCTCCGGCGATCGTAATGTGATTGACAGGAAATGGGTGTTACTGGGCGGAAACACGGCGTTTCAGGGGCGTGTGGCTGAAAACGCTACCGTTTCCGGAAAAAACGCAGGAGTGGCCGGAGAAACGGTGGGAGTGCCTGGGCGAACGCTGGGTGTGTTTGTGACGTCAACCAGGAACGACAAGCACTGAAATGATCGCACAGGCAGAGTAAGTCTGGAGCTACTCTGAAACTGCTAACTCGTTTGTAATCGCAATATTGCGCGTACGTCGGTCGCAATTTTAAGAAGCTAAGATTCACTCCCAGTAGGCGGCGGCTTAGCGTGTGTAACTCTGCTACATTCGCCTTGCGAGCGAACAACTCGGAATGAGGGCCCATAATTTACACTCATTTTCAGTCTATTCTGAATACCTCACACCTCACAATATTATTTTTAGTCCTAAAATTTGCACCGAGGTCGCTGTGTGAGTAAGATAAGCGACCCTAGTGGCCGACACAAACACCGGGCCCATCTAGGAGTGGCACTGCAGTGTCACGCAGGATGTCCCTTCCAAAAAACCCTCCCCAAACAGCACATGACGCAAAGAAAAAAAGAGGCGCAATGAGGTAGCTGTGTGAGTAAGATTAGCGACCCTAGTGGCCGACACAAACACCGGGCCCATCTAGGAGTGGCACTGCAGTGTCACGCAGGATGGCCCTTCCAAAAAACCCTCCCCAAACAGCACATGACGCAAAGAAAAAAAGAGGCGCAATGAGGTAGCTGTGTGAGTAAGATTAGCGACCCTAGTGGCCGACACAAACACCGGGCCCATCTAGGAGTGGCACTGCAGTGTCACGCAGGATGTCCCTTCCAAAAAACCCTCCCCAAACAGCACATGACGCAAAGAAAAAAAGAGGCGCAATGAGGTAGCTGTGTGAGTAAGATTAGCGACCCTAGTGGCCGACACAAACACCGGGCCCATCTAGGAGTGGCACTGCAGTGTCACGCAGGATGTCCCTTCCAAAAAACCCTCCCCAAACAGCACATGACGCAAAGAAAAAAAGAGGCGCAATGAGGTAGCTGACTGTGTGAGTAAGATTAGCGACCCTAGTGGCCGACACAAACACCGGGCCCATCTAGGAGTGGCACTGCAGTGTCACGCAGGATGTCCCTTCCAAAAAACCCTCCCCAAACAGCACATGACGCAAAGAAAAAAAGAGGCGCAATGAGGTAGCTGACTGTGTGAGTAAGATTAGCGACCCTAGTGGCCGACACAAACACCGGGCCCATCTAGGAGTGGCACTGCAGTGTCACGCAGGATGTCCCTTCCAAAAAACCCTCCCCAATCAGCACATGATGCAAAGAAAAAGAAAAGAAAAAAGAGGTGCAAGATGGAATTGTCCTTGGGCCCTCCCACCCACCCTTATGTTGTATAAACAAAACAGGACATGCACACTTTAACCAACCCATCATTTCAGTGACAGGGTCTGCCACACGACTGTGACTGATATGACGGGTTGGTTTGGACCCCCCCCAAAAAAGAAGCAATTAATCTCTCCTTGCACAAACTGGCTCTACAGAGGCAAGATGTCCACCTCATCTTCACCCTCCGATATATCACCGTGTACATCCCCCTCCTCACAGATTATCAATTCGTCCCCACTGGAATCCACCATCTCAGCTCCCTGTGTACTTTGTGGAGGCAATTGCTGCTGGTCAATGTCTCCGCGGAGGAATTGATTATAATTAATTTTAATGAACATCATCTTCTCCACATTTTCTGGATGTAACCTCGTACGCCGATTGCTGACAAGGTGAGCGGCGGCACTAAACACTCTTTCGGAGTACACACTTGTGGGAGGGCAACTTAGGTAGAATAAAGCCAGTTTGTGCAAGGGCCTCCAAATTGCCTCTTTTTCCTGCCAGTATAAGTACGGACTGTGTGACGTGCCTACTTGGATGCGGTCACTCATATAATCCTCCACCATTCTATCAATGTTGAGAGAATCATATGCAGTGACAGTAGACGACATGTCCGTAATCGTTGTCAGGTCCTTCAGTCCGGACCAGATGTCAGCATCAGCAGTCGCTCCAGACTGCCCTGCATCACCGCCAGCGGGTGGGCTCGGAATTCTGAGCCTTTTCCTCGCACCCCCAGTTGCGGGAGAATGTGAAGGAGGAGATGTTGACAGGTCGCGTTCCGCTTGACTTGACAATTTTGTCACCAGCAGGTCTTTCAACCCCAGCAGACCTGTGTCTGCCGGAAAGAGAGATCCAAGGTAGGCTTTAAATCTAGGATCGAGCATGGTGGCCAAAATGTAGTGCTCTGATTTCAACAGATTGACCACCCGTGAATCCTTGTTAAGCGAATTAAGGGCTGCATCCACAAGTCCCACATGCCTAGCGGAATCGCTCCCTTTTAGCTCCTTCTTCAATGCCTCCAGCTTCTTCTGCAAAAGCCTGATGAGGGGAATGACCTGACTCAGGCTGGCAGTGTCTGAACTGACTTCACGTGTGGCAAGTTCAAAGGGCATCAGAACCTTGCACAACGTTGAAATCATTCTCCACTGCACTTGAGACAGGTGCATTCCACCTACTATATCGTGCTCAATTGTATAGGCTTGAATGGCCTTTTGCTGCTCCTGCAACCTCTGAAGCATATAGAGGGTTGAATTCCACCTCGTTACCACTTCTTGCTTCAGATGATGGCAGGGCAGGTTCAGTAGTTTTTGGTGGTGCTCCAGTCTTCTGTACGTGGTGCCTGTACGCCGAAAGTGTCCCGCAATTTTTCTGGCCACCGACAGCATCTCTTGCACGCCCCTGTCGTTTTTTAAAAAATTCTGCACCACCAAATTCAAGGTATGTGCAAAACATGGGACGTGCTGGAATTTGCCCATATTTAATGCACACACAATATTGCTGGCGTTGTCCGATGCCACAAATCCACAGGAGAGTCCAATTGGGGTAAGCCATTCCGCGATGATCTTCCTCAGTTGCCGTAAGAGGTTTTCAGCTGTGTGCGTATTCTGGAAAGCGGTGATACAAAGCGTAGCCTGCCTAGGAAAGAGTTGGCGTTTGCGAGATGCTGCTACTGGTGCCGCCGCTGCTGTTCTTGCGGCGGGAGTCCATACATCTACCCAGTGGGCTGTCACAGTCATATAGTCCTGACCCTGCCCTGCTCCACTTGTCCACATGTCCGTGGTTAAGTGGACATTGGGTACAACTGCATTTTTTAGGACACTGGTGAGTCTTTTTCTGACGTCCGTGTACATTCTCGGTATCGCCTGCCTAGAGAAGTGGAACCTAGATGGTATTTGGTAACGGGGGCACACTGCCTCAATAAATTGTCTAGTTCCCTGTGAACTAACGGCGGATACCGGACGCACGTCTAACACCAACATAGTTGTCAAGGACTCAGTTATCCGCTTTGCAGTAGGATGACTGCTGTGATATTTCATCTTCCTCGCAAAGGACTGTTGAACAGTCAATTGCTTACTGGAAGTAGTACAAGTGGGCTTACGACTTCCCCTCTGGGATGACCATCGACTCCCAGCGGCAACAACAGCAGCGCCAGCAGCAGTAGGCGTTACACGCAAGGATGCATCGGAGGAATCCCAGGCAGGAGAGGACTCGTCAGAATTGCCAGTGACATGGCCTGCAGGACTATTGGCATTCCTGGGGAAGGAGGAAATTGACACTGAGGGAGTTGGTGGGGTGGTTTGCGTGAGCTTGGTTACAAGAGGAAGGGATTTACTGGTCAGTGGACTGCTTCCGCTGTCACCCAAAGTTTTTGAACTTGTCACTGACTTATTATGAATGCGCTGCAGGTGACGTATAAGGGAGGATGTTCCGAGGTGGTTAACGTCCTTACCCCTACTTATTACAGCTTGACAAAGGGAACACACGGCTTGACACCTGTTGTCCGCATTTCTGGTGAAATACCTCCACACCGAAGAGCTGATTTTTTTGGTATTTTCACCTGGCATGTCAACGGCCATATTCCTCCCACGGACAACAGGTGTCTCCCCGGGTGCCTGACTTAAACAAACCACCTCACCATCAGAATCCTCCTGGTCAATTTCCTCCCCAGCGCCAGCAACACCCATATCCTCCTCATCCTGGTGTACTTCAACACTGACATCTTCAATCTGACTATCAGGAACTGGACTGCGGATGCTCCTTCCAGCACTTGCAGGGGGCGTGCAAATGGTGGAAGGCGCATGCTCTTCACGTCCAGTGTTGGGAAGGTCAGGCATCGCAACCGACACAATTGGACTCTCCTTGTGGATTTGGGATTTCAAAGAACGCACAGTTCTTTGCGGTGCTTTTGCCAGCTTGAGTCTTTTCAGTTTTCTAGCGAGAGGCTGAGTGCTTCCATCCTCATGTGAAGCTGAACCACTAGCCATGAACATAGGCCAGGGCCTCAGCCGTTCCTTGCCACTCCGTGTGGTAAATGGCATATTGGCAAGTTTACGCTTCTCCTCCGACAATTTTATTTTATGTTTTGGAGTCCTTTTTTTACTGATATTTGGTGTTTTGGTTTTGACATGCTCTGTACTATGCCATTGGGCATCGGCCTTGGCAGACGACGTTGCTGGCATTTCATCGTCTCGGCCATGACTAGTGGCAGCAGCTTCAGCACGAGGTGGAAGTGGATCTTGATCTTTCCCTAATTTTGGAACCTCAACATTTTTGTTCTCCATATTTTAATAGGCACAACTAAAAGGCACCTCAGGTAAACAATGGAGATGGATGGATTGGATACTAGTATACAATTATGGACGGGCTGCCGAGTGCCGACACAGAGGTAGCCACAGCCGTGAACTACCGCACTGTACTGTGTCTGCTGCTAATATATAGACTGGTTGATAAAGAGATAGTATACTCGTAACTAGTATGTATGTATAAAGAAAGAAAAAAAAACCACGGTTAGGTGGTATATACAATTATGGACGGGCTGCCGAGTGCCGACACAGAGGTAGCCACAGCCGTGAACTACCGCACTGTACTGTGTCTGCTGCTAATATAGACTGGTTGATAAAGAGATAGTATACTCGTAACTAGTATGTATGTATAAAGAAAGAAAAAAAAAACCACGGTTAGGTGGTATATACAATTATGGACGGGCTGCCGAGTGCCGACACAGAGGTAGCCACAGCCGTGAACTACCGCACTGTACTGTGTCTGCTGCTAATATAGACTGGTTGATAAAGAGATAGTATACTCGTAACTAGTATGTATGTATAAAGAAAGAAAAAAAAACCACGGTTAGGTGGTATATACAATTATGGACGGGCTGCCGAGTGCCGACACAGAGGTAGCCACAGCCGTGAACTACCGCACTGTACTGTGTCTGCTGCTAATATATAGACTGGTTGATAAAGAGATAGTATACTCGTAACTAGTATGTATGTATAAAGAAAGAAAAAAAAACCACGGTTAGGTGGTATATACAATTATGGACGGGCTGCCGAGTGCCGACACAGAGGTAGCCACAGCCGTGAACTACCGCACTGTACTGTGTCTGCTGCTAATATATAGACTGGTTGATAAAGAGATAGTATACTCGTAACTAGTATGTATGTATAAAGAAAGAAAAAAAAACCACGGTTAGGTGGTATATACAATTATGGACGGGCTGCCGAGTGCCGACACAGAGGTAGCCACAGCCGTGAACTACCGCACTGTACTGTGTCTGCTGCTAATATATAGACTGGTTGATAAAGAGATAGTATACTCGTAACTAGTATGTATGTATAAAGAAAGAAAAAAAAAACCACGGTTAGGTGGTATATACAATTATGGACGGGCTGCCGAGTGCCGACACAGAGGTAGCCACAGCCGTGAACTACCGCACTGTACTGTGTCTGCTGCTAATATATAGACTGGTTGATAAAGAGATAGTATACTCGTAACTAGTATGTATGTATAAAGAAAGAAAAAAAAACCACGGTTAGGTGGTATATACAATTATGGACGGGCTGCCGAGTGCCGACACAGAGGTAGCCACAGCCGTGAACTACCGCACTGTACTGTGTCTGCTGCTAATATAGACTGGTTGATAAAGAGATAGTATACTACTAATATTATATATACTGGTGGTCAGGTCACTGGTCACTAGTCACACTGGCAGTGGCACTCCTGCAGCAAAAGTGTGCACTGTTTAATTTTTAATATAATATTATGTACTCCTGGCTCCTGCTATAACCTATAACTGGCACTGCAGTAGTGCTCCCCAGTCTCCCCCACAATTATAAGCTGTGTGAGCTGAGCAGTCAGACAGATATATAATATATATAGATGATGCAGCACACTGGCCTGAGCCTGAGCAGTGCACACAGATATGGTATGTGACTGACTGAGTCACTGTGTGTATCGCTTTTTTCAGGCAGAGAACGGATATATTAAATAAACTGCACTGTGTGTCTGGTGGTCACTCACTATATAATATATTATGTACTCCTGGCTCCTGCTATAACCTATAACTGGCACTGCAGTAGTGCTCCCCAGTCTCCCCCACAATTATAAGCTGTGTGAGCTGAGCAGTCAGACAGATATATATAATATTATATATAGATAATAGATGATGCAGCACACTGGCCTGAGCCTGAGCAGTGCACACAGATATGGTATGTGACTGAGTCACTGTGTGCTGTGTATCGCTTTTTTCAGGCAGAGAACGGATTATAAATAAAACTGGTGGTCACTGGTCACTATCAGCAAAACTCTGCACTGTACTGAGTACTCCTAATGCTCCCCAAAATTAGTAAATCAAGTGTCTCTCTAATCTATTCTAAACGGAGAGGACGCCAGCCACGTCCTCTCCCTATCAATCTCAATGCACGTGTGAAAATGGCGGCGACGCGCGGCTCCTTATATAGAATCCGAGTCTCGCGATAGAATCCGAGCCTCGCGAGAATCCGACAGCGTCATGATGACGTTCGGGCGCGCTCGGGTTAACCGAGCAAGGCGGGAAGATCCGAGTCGCTCGGACCCGTGAAAAAAAACATGAAGTTCTGGCGGGTTCGGATTCAGAGAAACCGAACCCGCTCATCTCTAATAAGTTCCCAGATTCAAGTGTTTTCGCAATCACGGCCGCAAACACACGGCACTTATTGGGGATTTTGTTTCTCCTGCCTCTGCACAAGTAAAACATGATCCTCGATATTGCCAGCTATTGGCGATAATTGAATTACCCCCCAGGCATCAATTAGTACATTTCTGAGGCTAATCGAATTCCACCCTAGTGGTTTTATGCAGTAAACAGGTGATTTTGGAAAGGTGTGCTAGTGTTCTTTTGCTTTGTTTTGAAATCTTACTTTAGGAACATCCCGCTTTTGCCCCTGGTCAGCAGTGGAGCCTGGACAACATTCTGCGTAGTCAGTGGCAAACTCAGGATTTCTAGATGGGGGTTTCCAAATGCAATCCACAGTCTCCCACTATGCGGAACATGGAATACAGTATTAATATTTAACTCTGTAGATTGTATATGATATAGACTGTATCAAACATATTTAAATAATGTAAATAAAATAAGTGGTCAGGAAAATGTTAAACATACTATAATGAATATACAAACATAATAGAACCAGTAATGCAGTTTCTAAGCACCCATTCTCCCACCTCATGGTAAGTCTCCTGTCTCTTCTTCCTGGTAGATACTCTCTAGTCCACTGCACTGATTGATGACTCAGAACCACACACACAGCAAACTTGGTCGAAGAAGCCGCCGCCGCCCCCCCCCCCCCCCCCCCCCCCCCCCCCCCCCCCTCCCCTGTGTTTGCCTATGGTAGTCATCTGTATTTATATTCTGCCGCCTTGCCAAGCCAGGAAGAGGGGAGTTATTATTTTTTACTTTACAAAAGCCAGGGTGCCTGGGATTGTCAAATTAATATTTAGGGGGAGATGGTGGTGAGATAGACTGAAGGCTAGAACGCCATGAAAACTTGCACCTGCCCTAAGGGTTCCTTGGATTTAATTTAATGAGATATAAGATCATACTTATGAAAGATGAAAAGGGATAATGCCGGCGATTACATTGCTTTTGCACTGGGTACTTATTTAAAAAGTACTTTTAACACTGCGAGACCTATTATAATCATTATTTCAGGACAGTAATAACAGAATAAATAATTTGTTTTAATGCATCATTGTATAGAATGATGAATTCATTTTTTTAAATACATTGGACCTTATTTCGAGATGGACGCAGATCGATCTGTGTCCATCTCCGCCCAGCACAGATGCGTACACATCGGAACTAAGGTTGACCCCTGGCAGCACAGCCAGTCTGCGCTGTCAGGCGGCCAGACGCTATTTTTTTAATCGGAGCGGCTGCGTGTAACGTCACACAGCCGTCCGAAAACGATCCCTGTCCGCCTTCCGTTCGGACCGTCCCACCCCGCAACCGCCTGCCACTGTCAATCCCATTGTGGTCGCATCCACCGGGAATAGGACCGCAATGTGTGGGGTCGCGCAGCCACGGTGCGGCTGCAGCGCCTGTGCGGTTTGCCTCCGTCGACAAACTGCGCTGCGATTAGCGGCCGAGTCTGAATGACACCCCCCCTTGTTTTCTTAATTTTTATTATTGAAGTTCCAATTTGCGCATAGCTGCATAGACTGACTTGTGGATGCAGAAAATTAACTCTTAATGCTCCATGCCAGTATATCAGCCAATATACTCAGCTGTTCCGGCTAGATTTTGGTTGCGATGGTAACTGTTGGGGTTTTTTTTTTGAACAATAAGTGGTGGCTGCTAATGATAAATAGAGCCCTGGTCCTTTAATGTGCATTTATAAATTAGATGCCCGCGAAGGCCCAGAAGTAGTTGAACAAACTCGTTTGAGTCCTTTGAAGATTTTTGTTTGTTTTTTTTGCCAAAATGAGGAAAATGGTCTTTCTGTCCATAAAGTGTTTTTCCCCCCTTGTGCCAACAATTTAATTATCTATAGCTTCCCTGGTAACGATCTGATGCATTTTGTAGAGCCCTGCAGATGAATAGGTTTTTGTAGAACGTATGAATATACAGAAGTGTACAGATGAAACGTATCCTGATTCCTGTCACAGGGGAAAGTATCTGTAGTGTAAAGATGGAACCACAAACTAGGCTTGGATAGGCTCTATGACTAGAAGCGGCCTTTTTAATTCTGATGTCCTTCTCTGAACCGCTTTATAACAAAGGGCCTGAGTCACAGTTTTACGCAACCCTGATTTATTTTCGCAGATGTGAGATTAGCGTTAGTCTGTGCAAGTGAAATTCTTCCCACAGACATCTTTTAACTGCACAGACTGACACCAAGTAGAGGGACTAGGCGTTTGGTAAATGAGGCAAGACACCATGGGGGTCATTCTGACCTGATCGCTTGCTGCAGTTCTTCGTAGCGCAGCGATAAAGTCAGAACTGTGCATGTGCCAACGCCGCAGTGTGCCGGCGCATGGCTGACAGCCGACGGCTGTCGTTACCTAGCGATCACCTCTGCCTGGTTAACAGGCAGATGCGGTCGCTGGGTGGGGAGGGGGTGGCACGGCGGTGTTTGGCCGCCATTTTGTTGGGCGCGGCCTGGCCAACGCAGGCGTGGCTGGACCGTGCGGGGGGGGGCAGGCCGCAGACCCGGGCAGCGACGAGTAGCTCCCGACCAGCACGCAAATGCTGCGCTGGTCGGGAGCTACTCCTGAAGTGCAAAAGCATTGCTGCTGTGCGATGCTTTTGCACTTCTGTGACGGGGCAGGGACTGACATGCGGGGTGGGCTAGCCCTGTGCGGGGCGTCCCCCCAACATGTCTGTGTTCATGATCGTAGTAGTGCTAAATTTAGCACAGCTACGATCAAGTCGGAATCACCCCCCCCATATCGCCACCACCCTCCTCATGTGTCACGTTTCCACCCAGCCAGCTGTTGTGAGGCTTAGGTCATATCTGCCCCCTTGTGTATTCATCTGGCTTAGACCAAAAGAAGGATGGTTACATAGAGGTCAAGGACAAGTACTGTACTATAACCCTGTATTTATATATGAAAGTTACATAACAATGTAAATATGAATACCCGCACAGGCTACAACATGTTTTTGACATTTTCCCTTTATCTGCCTTTACATTAGCTTGTTTCTTGTTTCCACAGTTGGAACATGTGCATTATCTATGTACATTATGTCTAGTTTTCCTCCAATGGATCTATGTACAGTATCCTTAGTTCCTCTCCATTGGGTCTATGTACAGTATCCCTAGTTCCTCTCCACTGGATCTATGTATAGTATCCCTAGTTCCTCTCCAATGGGTCTATGTACAGTATCCTTAGTTCCTTTCCATTGGGTCTATGTGCAGTATCCTTAGTTCCTTTCCATTGGATCTATGTACAGTATCCCTACTTACCCTCCATTGGATCTATGTACAGTATCCTTAGTTACCCTCCATTGGATCTATGTACAGTATCCCTAGTTCCTCTCCATTGGATCTATGTACAGTCTCCTTAGTTCCTCTCCATTGGATATATGTACAGTATCCTTAGTTCCTCTCCATTGGATCTATGTACAGTATCCTTAGTTCCTTTCCATTGGGTCTATGTACAGTATCCCTAGTTCCTCTCCATTGGGTCTATGTACAGTATCCTTAGTTCCTTTCCATTGGATCTATGTACAGTATCCTTAGTTCCTTTCCATTGGATCTATGTACAGTATCCCTAGTTCCTCTCCATTGGATCTATGTACAGTATCCTTAGTTCCTTTCCATTGGATCTATGTACAGTATCCTTAGTTCCTCTCCATTGGGTCTATGTACAGTATCCTTAGTTCCTCCACATTGGATCAATGTACAGTATCCTTAGTTCCTCTCCATTGGGTCTATGTACAGTATCCCTAGTTCCTCTCCTTTGGATCTATGTACAGTATCCTTAGTTCCTCTCCATTGGGTCTATGTACAGTATCCTTAGTTCCGTCTCCTTTGGATCTATGTGCAGTATCCTTAGTTCCTCTCCTTTTGGATCTATGTGCAGTATCCTTAGTTACCCTCCATTGGCTCTATGTACAGTGGGGGTCATTCTGAGTTGATCGCTTGCTACCGTTTTTTCGCAGCGCAGCTAGAACAGGTTACTACTGCACATGCGTATGCACCGCAATGCGCAGGCGCGTTGTACGGGTACAAAAACAAATCCTTAGTTCCTCTCCATTGGGTCTATGTACAGTATCCCTAGTTCCTCTCCATTGGGTCTATGTACAGTATCCCTAGTTCCTCTCCATTGGATCTATGTACAGTATCCCTAGTTCCTCTCCATTGGGTCTATGTACAGTATCCTTAGTTCCTCTCCACTGGATCTATGTACAGTAACCTAGTTCCTCTCCATTGGGTCTATGTACAGTATCCTTAGTTCCTCTCCATTGGGTCTATGTACAGTATCCCTTAGTTCCTCTCCATTGGGTCTATGTACAGTATCCCTAGTTCCTCTCCATTGGGTCTATGTACAGTATCCCTAGTTCCTCTCCATTGGATCTATGTACAGTATCCCTAGTTCCTCTCCATTGGGTCTATGTACAGGTATCCTTAGTTCCTCTCCATTGGATCTATGTACAGTATCCTTAGTTCCTCTCCATTGGGTCTATGTACAGTATCCCTAGTTCCTCTCCAATGGGTCTATGTACAGTATCCCTAGTTCACTCTCCAATGGGTCTATGTACAGTATCCTTAGTTCCTCTCCATTGGGTCTATGTACAGTATCCCTAGTTCCTCTCCATTGGATTTATGTACAGTATCCTTAGTTCCTCTCCATTGGATCTATGTACAGTATCCTTAGTTCCTCTCCACTGGATCTATGTACAGTATCCCTAGTTCCTCTCCATTGGTCTATGTACAGTATCCTTAGTTCCTCTCCACTGGATCTATGTACAGTATCCCTAGTTCCTCTCCATTGGGTCTATGTACAGTATCCTTAGTTCCTCTCCATTGGATCTATGTACAGTATCCTTAGTTCCTCTCCATTGGGTCTATGTACAGTATCCTTAGTTCCTCTCCACTGGATCTATGTACAGTATCCCTAGTTCCTCTCCATTGGGTCTATGTACAGTATCCTTAGTTCCTTTCCATTGGATCTACATACAGTATCCTTAGTTCCTTTCCATTGGATCTACATACAGTATCCTTAGTTCCTTTCCATTGGATCTATGTACAGTATCCTTAGTTCCTCTCCATTGGGTCTATGTACAGTATCCTTAGTTCCTCTCCATTGGATCTGGATCTACAGTATATAGTAAATGTGTCAGCATACCTCTTTATCGTCCCAATTTCAGTGGGCTAGTCCATATTTGAGGGACTGCAGTGTCTCGATCTGTCTGGTGTCGGGAGGTAAGACCCATTCGCACTGCTCAACAAAGGAAATCAGAAATAGCAGGTGTTGCATACCTCACATTCATCCTAATTTTGTTGGGACACTCCTGCTTCTCACGTACTGTCCATCCATCCATAGGTGCCATGCATGGTGTAGACCAGAGTGATAAGTAAAGGGGGGGGGGGGGGGTGTTTAGTTTATACCAGAGTAGTTAGTTTATACAAATTTTAGATACAGGGGCAAATAACCTGCTTTTTCTTCTGCATTAGAAATGGAACTTTCCTTTTCCAAGCAGTGATCCAGCATCCATAGGGTGCCATGCAGAGTGTAGACCAGAGTGATAAGTAAAGGGGGGGGGGGGGGGGGAGTATTTAGTTATACCAGAGTAGTTAGTTTATACAAAATATTTTAGATACAGGGGGCAAATAACCTGCTTTTCTTCCGCATTAGAAATGGAACTTTCCTTTACCAAGCAGTGATCCAGCCAGTGGGCGAGCTAGGACTTTGGGTGCCCCACAGAAATATTCTAAGTAGGTACAACCTTCGTCCTCCTCCCCTCCGGCTTCTCCTGCACCATGCGACGCACTACCTAAGCAGCGGACACGGAGTGAGCCCATAACATTCTGGGGCATCGCATCCCTTTCCGGTGTCTGCAGGCTGTGGGCTCTACACAGGGGAACAAGGTCCCAGAAGCATCATGGGGGCAGCCACGCGGTGGGCCCATCAACTGTAACCCTACTGCATATACCCAGAATCCCACCTTCCTGGTCAGGGGCGACTTTTATCCGGCCTCCCCATAATGCCGTGTCATATCTGGACACAACAAAAAAAAAAAACAAGCTTACTTTGGAAGCCGTTAAAGTCCTTCTGGCTGGAAATTATATTTAATTTGTCGACAGCAGAGCCAAAAAGATGGCGTCTCCCGCTAAACATGCAGAAAAAAAAACCTACATTGAAACGACAACTCGTACTATATTTTTCCTTTAAAATATTGACCTCTTTCCACTTACTCTGTCACATTGTCTTCATTGCAGGCTGCGTTCTCTCTGCGCGCCTCCTCAACGGCGATGAACAGCTTCAATGGGGCAATCAAGTCCGAATGGGAAGAGAAAGCGCGGAGAACAGAAGCAACGAGGCCTCACGTTCTGTGACCTGCAGTAATTTATAGCTTTAGATTGTACTGTTATTGGTTTGTCTCTATTCTTTCTTACACAGCCCTGACAGTACCAGCAATTTCTGTGCTGCTTTTTTTTTTTTTCTATAGCAAGCGTAGGAGGTGAATTCTGCCTGTAAAGACGACTGCATGAAACATTTATTTTATCGACGATAAAATGCAAATGTATCATCTGCAATGAGGAGGACTGCTGGTAGCCTCTGTTTGTTGCATAAACAAGTGCTAGCCCCCTCTGTCTATAACGCAATAAGGAAAGCTCGGAACATAAGATGGGGGGGGGGGGGGGGGGGGGGGGTTGCGGCCTTAGGCAAGCAGATTCGTATGCACTCTCTTTACATCAGATTTGCACTGACATATTCTATATAGCAGACTGGATTTTCACAACTCGCAATCCTCTCGCTGGGTCAGTGCTCTCTGTCTTGTGTGGGTCCGTGATAAGCAGAGGAGTGGACAAGGCAGAACATACAGGAACGGAGCCCCTATCAGTCATTATCTGCAGAAGGTTCCCCTTTTTTTGCAGAAAGTGCCCTTGTCACCTACACATAATGCAGGTGGCTGTTTTGTGCGGTTGCATAGTGGTTTGCGTTGCTACCTGAATCACTGGGGTCATGGGTTGAATTCTCATCTGTGTAGGTTTTGTATGTTCTCCACCTATTTGCATGGGGTTGTCAGGTTACATCTCACAGTTCAGAACATATGGTAGGTTAATTGGCTTCTGACAATAAAATGACACTGGTGTGCGGGTGGGGCAGGGAGATTAGACTGTAAGCTTCAAGGGACGCTATACACTTACATGCTAATAATTAATGATAATAATTGTATGAGCTTAACCAATATTCATGAGATTACGGCCTATATACATCCAGCATCCACTCAGGCAGTGTGTAGGACTTTCCAAACAGCTTCCAGAGCACCCTGGCTTTCCCCAAGAGACCCCTACTTTCCCACTCTACAGAGAAGGATTTACAGTAAACTGAAGCATTAGAAAACTGGTGTCTGTATAAGATATTGCAAAAGAGTCAGTGTCGTACAGAGCCATTCAGGTGACAGACCCATGAGACCCATGTAGGGAGTAATATTTTTTTTTTACATTAACATAAGGAGCAAATTTCCCCACACGTTATCAAGCCTGACAGCTTTGCAAAGGAATCATTTCCTTGCTGTGTGACACACACATTCACTGAGTCACAGCCATGCAGGGGCGTAGCCAGAACTTTGTGGGCCCCATAGCAACATTTTGAAGAGGCCCCTCTCCCAATGCTTCTAGAGATACACTTCTCTGCAGCAGTTGTTCATTCTATGCCCTATAATAGTGCCCTAGTTCATTTTCTGACCGATAGTGGAGCCTTATTTAATGTTATGCCCCATAGTAGTGCTCTAGTTTATTTTATGCTTAAGTTCACCCTATGTCACATTTCAGAGCTGCCAGTACACATTATGCAGCACAGTACCCCAATTCACATTATGCCGCACAGTACCCCCAATTCACATCATGATATATAGTGCTCCTCGTTCATATTGTGCCTCAGTACAGTGCCCAGGTTCATATTATATAACATTAAAGTGCCCTCCAGTTCATTTTATACCACACTACAATGAGCAGGTCCAGGGGCATACCTATATATATTGCAGGCACCAAGGAAAAAGTTTGAAAGGACCCCTACGTACCACCCAATGGCGAAAAATGTATATAACACATGTAACTGTGACAGGGAAGGTGGCCCCTCTCAGCCCTGGGCCCCATAGCAGCTGCACTCCCTGCACCTACGGTAGCTACACCCTGTATATAACACATGTAACTGTGACAGGGAAGGTGGCCCCTCTCAGCTATGGGCCCACAGCAGCTGCTCTCCCTGCACCTATGGTAGCTACACCCTGTATATAACACATATAACTGTGACAGAGAAGGTGGCCCCTCTCAGCTCTGGGCCCCATAGCAGTTGCACTCCCTGCACCTATGGTAGCTACACCCGGTATATAACACATGTAACTGTGACAGGGAAGGTGGCCCCTCTCAGCCCTGGGCCCCATAGCAGCTACACTCCCTGCACCTATGGTAGCTTCACCCTTGTATATAACACATGTAACTGTGACAGGGAAGGTGTCCCCTCTCAGCTCTGGGCCCTATAGCAGCTGCACTCCCTGCACCTATGGTAGCTACACCCTGTATATAACACATGTACCTGTGACAGGGAAGGTGGGCCCCTCTCAGCTCTGGCCCCATAGCAGCTGCACTCCCTGCACCTATGGTAGCTACACCCTGTATATAACACATGTAACTGTGACAGGGAAGATGGTCCCTCTCAGCTCTGGGCCCCATAGCAGCTGTACTCCCTGCACCTATGGTAGCGACACCCTGTATATAACACATGTAACTGGGACAGGGAAGGTGGCCCCTCTCAGCTCTGGCACCATAGCAGCTGCACTCCCTGCACCTATGGTAGCTACACCCTGTATATAACACATGTAACTGTGACAGGGAAGGTGGCCCCTCTCAGCTCTGGCACCATAGCAGCTGCACTCCCTGCACCTATGGTAGCTACACCCTGTATATAACACATGTAACTGTGACAGGGAAGGTGGCCCCTCTCAACTCAGGGCCCCATAGCAGCTGCACTCCCTGCACCTATGGTAGCTACACCCTGTATATAATAGTGATGTGCACCGGAAATTTTTTGGGTTTTGTGTTTTGGTTTTGGATTCGGTTCCGCGGCCGTGTTTTGGATTCGGACACGTTTTGGCAAAACCTCCCTGAAATTTTTTTGTCGGATTCGGGTGTGTTTTGGATTCAGGTGTTTTTTTACAAAAAACCCTCCAAAACAGCTTAAATCATAGAATTTGGGGGTCATTTTGATCCCAAAGTATTATTAACCTCAATAACCATAATTTACACTCATTTTCAGTCTATTCTGAACACCTCACACCTCACAATATTATTTTTAGTCCTAAAATTTGCACCGAGGTCGCTGGATGGCTAAGCTAAGCGACACAAGTGGCCGACACAAACACCTGGCCCATCTAGGAGTGACACTGCAGTGTCAGGCAGGATGGCACTTCAAAAAAATTGTCCCCAAACAGCACATGATGCAAAGAAAAAAAGAGGCGCACCAAGGTCGCTGTGTGACTAAGCTAAGCGACACAAGTGGCCGACACAAACACCTGGCCCATCTAGGAGTGGTACTGCAGTGTCAGACAGGATGGCACTTCAAAAAAATATTCCCTAAACAGCACATGATGCAAAGAAAAAAAGAGGCGCACCAAGGTCGCTGTGTGACTAAGCTAAGCGACACAAGTGGCCGACACAAACACCTGGCCCATCTAGGAGTGGCACTGCAGTGTCAGACAGGATGGCACTTAAAAAAATAGTCCCCAAACAGCACATGATGCAAAGAAAAAAAGAGGCGCACCAAGGTCGCTGTGTGACTAAGCTAAGCGACACAAGTGGCCGACACAAACACCTGGCCCATCTAGAAGTGGCACAGTTCTTTGCTGTGCTTTTGACATCTTAACTCTTTTAAGTTTTCTAGCAGGAGGATGAGTGCTTCCATCCTCAGGTGAAGCTGAACCACTAGCCATGAACATAGGCCAGGCCCTCAGCCGTTCCTTGCCACTCCGTGTCGTAAATGGCACATTGGCAAGTTTACGCTTCTCCTCAGACGATTTTGATTTAGATTTTTGGGTCATTTAACTGAGCTTTATTTTTTTGGATTTTACATGCTCTCTACTATGAAATTGGGCATCGGCCTTGGCAGACGACGTTGATGGCATTTCATCGTCTCGGCCATGACTAGTGGCAGCAGCTTCAGCACGAGGTGGAAGTGGATCTTGATCTTTCCCTATTTTAACCTCCACATTTTTGTTCTCCATTTTTTAATGTGTGGAATTATATGCCAGTAATATATCAATAGGAATGGCCTACTACTATATATACTGCGCACAACTGAAATGCACCACAGGTATGGATGGATAGTATACTTGACGACACAGAGGTAGGTAGATCAGTGGCCTTCTGTACCGTACTGCTATATATATTATATACTGGTGGTCAGCAAACTGTGCAAAACTGAAATGCACCACAGGTATGGATGGGATAGTATACTTGACGACACAGAGGTAGAGCAGTGGACTACTGTACCGTACTGCTATATATATATATATAGTTATACTGGTGGTCAGCAAAATTCTGCACTGTCCTACTATATACTACAATGCAGCACAGATAAGGAGCGTTTTTCAGGCAGAGAACGTATAATACTGGTGGTCACTGATCAGCAAAACTCTGCACTGTACTCCTCCTATATAATACTGCTGCTGCCCAGTCCCCACAATAAAGCAGTGTGAGCACAGATATATGCAGCACACTGATCACAGATATGGAGCGTTTTTGAGGCAGAGAACGTATAAGATATCACCAGGTGAGAGTGACTGCTGTACAGGACTCTTATAGAGACACAATAGGTGACTGTATTATAGTAATTACCTGATAGTGATGTATATTGCCTAGGTAGTGTGAGCCAGGATCACTGAGTGTATAGAGATATCACCAGGTGAGAGTGACTGCTGTCCAGGACTCTTATAGAGACACAATAGGCGGCTGTATTATAGTAATTACCTGATAGTGATGTATATAGCCTAGGTAGTGTGAGCCAGGATCACTGAGTGTATAGAGAGATATCACCAGGTGAGAGTGACTGCTGTACAGGGCTCTTATAGAGACACAATAGGCGGCTGTATTATAGTAATTACCTGATAGTGATGTATATTGCCTAGTTAGTGTGAGCCAGGATCACTGAGTGTATAGAGAGATATCAGCAGGTGAGAGTGACTGCTGTACAGGACTCTTATAGAGACACAATAGGCGGCTGTATTATAGTAATTACCTGATAGTGATGTATATAGCCTAGGTAGTGTGAGACAGGATCACTGAGTGTATAGAGATATCACCAGGTGAGAGTGACTGCTGTACAGGGCTCTTATAGAGACACAATAGGTGGCTGTATTATAGTAATTACCTGATAGTGATGTATATAGCCTAGGTAGTGTGAGCCAGGATCACTGAGTGTATAGAGAGATATCACCAGGTGAGAGTGACTGCTGTACAGGGCTCTTATAGAGACACAATAGGCGGCTGTATTATAGTAATTACCTGATAGTGATGTATATAGCCTAGGTAGTGTGAGCCAGGATCACTGAGTGTATAGAGAGATATCACCAGGTGAGAGTGACTGCTGTACAGGGCTCTTATAGAGACACAATAGGTGGCTGTATTATAGTAATTACCTGATAGTGATGTATATAGCCTAGGTAGTGTGAGCCAGGATCACTGAGTGTATAGAGAGATATCAGCAGGTGAGAGTGACTGCTGTACAGGACTCTTATAGAGACACAATAGGCGGCTGTATTATAGTAATTAGTACCTGATAGTGATGTATATAGCCTAGGTAGTGTGAGCCAGGGTCACTGAGTGTATAGAGATATCACCAGGTGAGAGTGACTGCTGTACAGGACTCTTATTGAGACACAATAGGTGGCTGTATTATAGTAATTACCTGATAGTGATGTATATAGCCTAGGTAGTGTGAGCCAGGATCACTGAGTGTATAGAGATATCACCAGGTGAGAGTGACTGCTGTCCAGGACTCTTATAGAGACACAATAGGCGGCTGTATTATAGTAATTACCTGATAGTGATGTATATAGCCTAGGTAGTGTGAGCCAGGATCACTGAGTGTATAGAGAGATATCACCAGGTGAGAGTGACTGCTGTACAGGGCTCTTATAGAGACACAATAGGCGGCTGTATTATAGTAATTACCTGATAGTGATGTATATAGCCTAGGTAGTGTGAGCCAGGATCACTGAGTGTATAGAGAGATATCACCAGGTGAGAGTGACTGCTGTACAGGGCTCTTATAGAGACACAATAGGTGGCTGTATTATAGTAATTACCTGATAGTGATGTATATAGCCTAGGTAGTGTGAGCCAGGATCACTGAGTGTATAGAGATATCACCAGGTGAGAGTGACTGCTGTACAGGACTCTTATAGAGATACAATAGGCGGCTGTATTATAGTAATTACCTGATAGTGATGTATATAGCCTAGGTAGTGTGAGCCAGGATCACTGAGTGTATAGAGAGATATCACCAGGTGAGAGTGACTGCTGTACAGGGCTCTTATAGAGACACAATAGGCGGCTGTATTATAGTAATTACCTGATAGTGATGTATATAGCCTAGGTAGTGTGAGCCAGGATCACTGAGTGTATACAGAGATATCACCAGGTGAGAGTGACTGCTGTACAGGGCTCTTATAGAGACACAATAGGTGGCTGTATTATAGTAATTACCTGATAGTGATGTATATAGCCTAGGTAGTGTGAGCCAGGATCACTGAGTGTATAGAGAGATATCACCAGGTGAGAGTGACTGCTGTACAGGACTCTTATAGAGACACAATAGGCGGCTGTATTATAGTAATTAGTACCTGATAGTGATGTATATATAGCCTAGGTAGTGTGAGCCAGGGTCACTGAGTGTATAGAGATATCACCAGGTGAGAGTGACTGCTGTACAGGACTCTTATAGAGATACAATAGGTGACTGTATTATAGTAATTACCTGATAGTGATGTATATTGCCTAGGTAGTGTGAGCCAGGATCACTGAGTGTATAGAGGAGAGCAGTGGCATGCGGTGAGGTTAGTGGCTGGTGAGGCACTGCAGTCAAAATGTCATTGTGAGTACAGACGGTGACTCCTACCACCGCCAACTTAATCCCCGTTACTGCCGCTGCCCCTACCAACACTTCAACAGAAATAATCTATAATCTATGTGATCATGGTAGCGGTAGGTACTGGTTGGGAGTAGTAGTAAGGACAAACATCATTTCAGCGGGATCTTGTTGGCATCCCAAAGTACGAATGCCGGTCATCAAGAGACCAGTGCCAGAATCCTGAACATAAGTATGATGAGGAGGGTTAGGCTGCTAGGGGGAAGGGGAGAGGAGTAGGGTTAGGCTGCGGGAGGGGAGGTTAGGGTTAGGCTGCGGGAGGGGGAGGTTAGGGTTAGGCTGCGGGAGGGGGAGGTTAGGGTTAGGCTGTGGGAGGGCGAGGGTAGGGTCAGGCTGCGGGAGGGAGAGGGTAGGGTCAGGCTGCGGGAGGGGAGGCCAGCTAATGCTCGCATCAGCCAGCCCCGGGAGTTAGGTGCCCAATCACACCAGCCATAGTGACAGGGGCGTGCTTTTGTATGGGCTTAAAGCACGCCCCTGTCACAGAGGCACTGCTATTAGGTGCCGCATATGTGTCTTTTTTCAATGGGCTTTTACTGCCCGATGTTTGGCCCCGCCCCCCATTTCCGGCCCTCCCTTATTGGCAGCCGGAGGCACCGAGAGCAGTGCCTCCAGACAGTGAATTTTATTTTTTTCCTACTACAAATGATTTAAATAATATAAAGGCAAAAGCAGATACTTATGACACAGAATCTGTGTCATAAGTATATTCTTTTATATTATTTTAATCATAAATGACAGGGGAGGCACTGCCTCCCCTGCCTCCCCTGACTGCACGTCCCTGGAGGAGAGATATCAGCAGGTGAGAGTGACTGCTGTACAGGACTCTTATAGAGAGACAATAGGCGGCTGTATTATAGTAATTACCTGATAGTGATGTATATAGCCTAGGTAGTGTGAGCCAGGATCACTGAGTGTATACTGGTGGTCACTGATCAGCAAAACTCTGCACTGTACTCCTCCTATATAATACTGCTGGTCCCATAGGCGTGCGCACGGGGGGTGCCTGGTGCGCACAGGCACCCCCTAATGTGCGGCACCCCCTGCCTGCTGCAGCACAGTCGAGTGTTGATCGCTGCCCCCCGTAAGCCCAGCTTGCTGCTCTGCATTGTTTAACGTCCTGTGCGCCTCCTCCCAGCCCCAGACGGCCAGTCCAGCTGATTTGAAGGGGTTTTCTATAAGTGGGCGTGGCCACGGGGGGTCCGCGATTAGGCCACGCCCCCAACTTTCCCTGAGCCCGGCAATCTGTGTGCACTGTGCAGCCCAGCCTTCTCTTGCTGGGCCAGGTGGATCTCTAATAGCAGCCATCCCATGGAGCCCGGCCAGGAAGGAGAAGGTAAGGTTTGTGTATCTGACAGTGTGTGTGTCAGCAGAGCCGGCAACATGGGGGTGCGAAGAGTACACCATACTTGCCTACCTGACCCTCTCCATGAGGGAGAAAATGCTCTGTTCCTGGACTTTCCTGGTAATATATGATTGCCAACACCTGTGGTGAAACACCTTTCTTATCAATTAACTAGCTCACCACAGGTGATGGCAATCATACATTACCAGGAAAGTCCAGGAACAGAGCATTTTCTCCCTCATGGAGAGGGTCAGGTAGGCAAGTATGGAGTACACCCATGTTCTGAGGGGCCCCGAGGCTCTGACCCCACCCCCCTGTGCTATCTCTGCTGCAGCATACATGATCTATGCAGGAGGAACACCGGGGGTAATCCAGAGAGTTGATTGTAGATGTGCCAGATCGCGCCCTGCCAACGGCGTTCTAATGCCGTTGGCATGCCCCCTCCTGCCCCGCGACCGCCTCTGCCGTCTGTAGCTCCGTCCAGCGCCCAGCTCCAGGAACTGCTGGCGGAATATCCTCCTGCTCCAGACGCCCTCCTCCTCCGGTCCCGCCTGGCAGTCAATCTACCATTCCGTACAAGCACCTCCTTTCCCGGCCCCAGGCTGCGCTGATTGGTGCAGCCTGTGATGTCAGCAGCAGGGGAGGAGCCGACATCTCTGTCCCTACTTCCCCCGGAGTCTGCACCCGCCTCAGCAGCAGCAGCCGGCATCGCAAAGGACAGCTCTTATCGGTGAGAGCTGTCCTTTGCTATACTGATGGCATATGTTAGTACATATGCAATCAGTATGTAGTCGAAAGTGTGGCGGAATATTCTGCCACACCATAGTACATCCCGCCCCCTATCTTTTCCGCCTTCTTCCCCTCTCTCTCCCTATCTTTCCCTCTCTCTTCCTCCCCCTCTCTCTCTCTCCCCCACTCTCCCTCCACCCCCCCCCCCCTTCTCTTTATTTCTCTCTCCCACTTTCTCCCACTTTCTCCCATTTATCATGGATTACATATTGAATGCGATCTAGGCGAGATCTTACCGCCCAGGATCGCATTGCAATATCCGATCCCTTCGGGTGACTGCGATGCACTGAGGCATTTCTGGCGGAAGGTTCTTGGGGAACCCTGCTAGATCTACTCTCCCCGATCTGTAGCCCATAGGCTACAATGGTTTACAGCAGTCAAATATTGCAGTAGCTGCGGGGAACAATATCGGGAATGCTTCACATTCCCGATATTGATACATTGGGCAGCATTTAATCCCCCATAGAAACCTTTGGGGGATGTGGCTGTGGGCGGAAATGGAGGGATCCCAGCAGGTACCAATACCTGCAGCGATCCCTCCTTTATACATACCAGGGAAACTTAATATTTGCGGCTAACTTCCAAAACGGGTGTTTTTCGGGGACATAGCCGGATATATTTTTTATAAATGGGCCCCTCTGTCTCTCTCCTTTTCTGTCCCTCTCTCCTTTTCCCTCCCCCCTCTCCGGGGGGGGGGGAGATCTCTCTCTCTCCCCCATCTCTCTCGGTGGTCGAGGTGCCACCTGACCTGCAGTCAGTTACTTCTGCCACTGTCTACTCCAGCGGGGTAAGGCTTCATGGTCATGCTGGGTGATGCCTGCTGTGCTGGGTCAGAGGCGGAACTACAGATGTTGCCACACTCATCCATCATTGTGGAATGGATGGCGTGACTAGTGTGCCTTAGTCTGTGATGCGCGTGTGCATATTCACGCACATTCTATAGACTTCTACAGAGCAACGCTGGCTGCAACTATTTTCAACACGGCATTCAGTGCAGCTTGCTGCAATGCGTATGACCGTGGGTACGCACCACGGCAACGAAGAGGCTGGCTACATCTGTAGTGGCAGTGCTAGGAGCACCAGCCAAAATCTGCCTAGGGCATCAAATTGATTAGGGCCAGCTCTGGGCATAATGTGAATTTAGGTCATACCGCGTGGCATAATGTGAATTTCTCTTACGTCCTAGAGGATGCTGGGGACTCCGTAAGGACCATGGGGTATAGACGGGCTCCACAGGAGACATGGGCACTATAGAGAACTTTTAGTATGGGTGTGCACTGGCTCCTCCCTCTATGCCTCTCCTCCAGACCTCAGTTAGTTCCTGTGCCCAGAGGAGATAGGGTGCATTACAGGGAGCTCTACTGAGTTTCTCTGATAAAAGACTTATGTTAGGTTTTTAATTTTCAGGGGGCACTGCTGGCAACAGGCTCCCTGCATCGTGGGACTGAGGAGAGAGAAGCAGACCTACTTAAATGTCAGGCTCTGTTTCTTAGGCTACTGGACACCATTAGCTCCAGAGGGAGTCAGAACACAGGTCTCACCCCGACGTTCGTCCCGGAGCCGCGCCGCCGTCCTCCTCGCAGAGCCGGAAGATAGAAGCCGGGTGAGTATAAGAAGAAAAGAAGACTTCAAGGCGGCAGAAGACTTCAGATCTTCACTGAGGTAAGCGTGCAGCGGTAACGCTGCGCGCCATTGCTCCCACACATTACACTCCACAGTATCAGATGCAGTCCTTTCGGTCGCATAAATCCAGAATAGGTCGGGGTTCCTCCTTCCTTGCCAGAGGTAAGTGTAGAGAGGAAAGAGAACACCTGCTTCGGCTAGTTCCCAGGAGCAGAAGTCCTCCCCAGCTTCTACAAAATGCACCGCATGACGCTGGGGCTCCCCTAAGGGAGTCCACACCAGTGGGGGCACACCTTCGACTTTTCAGTCAGATCTGGGTTCTTTCAGACGTGGATCCTTGGGCGATGGAAATGGTTTCCCAAGGCTACAAGCTGGAATTCAAAGAGGTGCCCCCTCGCCGATTTTTCAAGTTGGCCTTGCCAGCTTCATCCCCAGAGAGGGAAGTAGTGTTAGCTGCAATTCAAAAGCTGTGTCAACAGCAAGTGGTTGTCAAGGTTCCCCTGGTCCAACAGGGAAAAGGGTATTATTCAACCCTGTTTGTGGTCCCGAAGCCGGATGGTTCGGTCAGACCCATTTTAAATCTAAAATCCCTAAACCTGTACTTGAAAAAGTTCAAATTCAAGATGGAATCGCTCCGAGCTGTAATATCCAGCCTGGAAGGGGGGGATTTTATGGTGTCACTAGACATAAAGGATGCTTACCTTCATGTCCCCATATATCCCCCTCATCAGGAGTACCTGAGATTCGCTGTACAGGACTGTCATTACCAGTTTCAGACGTTGCCGTTTGGGCTTTCCACGGCACCGAGGATTTTCACCAAGGTGATGGCGGAAATGATGGTGCTCCTGCGCAAGCAGGGATTCACAATTATCCCATACTTGGACGATCTCCTGATAAAGGCGAGATCGAGAGATCAATTGCTGAAGAGCGTGTCGCTCTCCCTGTGAGTGCTACAACAGCACGGTTGGATTATCAATCTGCCAAAGTCACAATTGGTTCCAACATAAAGAAAGAGGGATCAGATCAAGGAAAGTCACAGCGCTGTTTCTAATATGCCAAATCTCACAGGAAAATATACTGTCCAGATTTCTTCACGTATATGAAGGACACTGTACCACATCCGTATAGATAAAAAAAATGATCCTTACTTTATTTCAAACATCCATCTAAAAAGTCTCTTTATGCAGACACAGGGCAATCTCAGCAAGAGAAGCGGTACAAGCGTTGGAGGTGCCTCGACAAAGACCCGCTAAGGGTAGAAACGCGTCGGCAGCCGTAGGTGAACCTGGTCATTATCCGCATGTAGCAGGGAGCAACTAACGGGGGAGAGTGGAGGAGTGTGGTGGCGACTGCAGCGCCTGGAGGGTCCGTGACCTAAGGACGGCTAGCGGTGTATGGAAAGCAACTGCGGGCGAGCAAATCCCGTAATAGAGAGCACCGCGATTATCAACTGCGTCCTGAGGGTCTGGTGAGCTCCACTGAGTACATTTGAAATCCAACGCTTGTACCGCTTCTCTTGCTGAGATTGCCCTGTGTCTGCATAAAGAGACTTTTTAGATGGATGTTTGAAATAAAGTAAGGATCATTTTTTTATCTATACGGATGTGGTACAGTGTCCTTCATATACGTGAAGAAATCTGGACAGTATATTTTCCTGTGAGATTTGGCATATTAGAAACAGCGCTGTGACTTTCCTTGATCTGATCCCTCTTTCTTTATGTTTGATATTTAGGCAGTGTGAGCTGATCTGCCACAGATAAAGGGAAACAGCTGCAGTTTTTTTAAAGCGCTCCATACGGAGGACAACAACTTGTGTTTTTGACAATTGGTTCCAACGACTCGACTATCATTCCTAGGAACAAAATAAGGTTTTTCTCCCATTGGAAAAAGCCCAGGACCTCCAGAACATGGTCAGAGACCTGCTAAAACCAAAAAGAGTGTCAGTTCATCAATGCACTCGAGTTCTGGGAAAAATGGTGGCAGCCTACGAGGCCATTCCCTTCGGCAGGTTTCATGCGAGGACTTTTCAGTGGGACCTTCTGGACAAGTGGTCTGGGTCCCATCTACAAATTCATCAGAAAATGACACTGTCCCCCAGGGCCAGGGTGTCTCTCCTGTGGTGGCTGCAGAGTGCTCACCTTCTAGAGGGTCGCAGGTTCGGCATTCAGGACTGGGTCCTGGTGACCACGGACACGAGCCTCCGAGAATGGGGAGCAGTCACACAAGGAAGAAATTTTCAGGGACTATGGTCAAGCCAGGAGGCTTGTCTACACATCAACATACTGGAATTGAGGGCTCAAAACAACGGCCTACGACAAGCGGAGAATCTTCTTCGCGACCTACCGGTTCTGATTCAATCAGACAACGTCACAGCCGTGGCTCATGTAAACCGCCAAGGCGGGACAAGGAGCAGAGTCACGATGGCGGAAGCCACCAGGATTCTTTGCTGGGCGGAAAATCACGTAAGCGCTCTGTCAGCTGTCTTCATTCCAGGAGTGGACAACTGGGAAGCAGACTTCCTCAGCAGACACGATCTCCATCCAGGAGAGTGGGGACTTCATCAAGAAGTTTTTGCAGAGATAACAAGTCTCTGGGGAATTCCTCAAATAGACATGATGGCGTCACGCCTCAACAAGAAGCTTCGGACGCCCTGGTGACACCATGGGTGTTTCAGTCGGTCTATGTGTTTCCTCCTCTTCCTCTCATCACAAAAATATTGAGAATCATAAGACGAAAAAGAGTACAATACTCATTGTTCCAGATTGGCCTCGAAGGGCCTGGTACTCAGATCTTCAGGAGATGCTCACAGAAGATCCGTGGCCTCTTCCTCTCAGGGAGGACCTGTTGCAGCAGGGGCCCTGCGTGTTCCAACACTTACCGCGGTTACGCTTGACGGCATGGTGGTTGAACACCGAATCCTAGCTGGGAAAGGTATTCCGGAGGAAGTCATCCCTACTCTGATAAAGGCTAGGAAGGAGGTGACGGCAAAGCATTATCACCGTATCTGGAGGAAGCATGTATCTTGGTGTGAAGCCAAGAATGCTCCTACGGAAGATTTCCATCTGGGCCGGTTCCTCCACTTTCTACAGACAGGAGTGGATATGGGCCTGAAGTTAGGCTTCATTAAGGTACAGATTTCGGCCCTATCTATATCCTTTCAGAGGGAATTGGCTTCTCTCCCAGAAGTCCAGACTTTTGTGAAGGGAGTGCTGCACATCCAGCCACCCTTTGTGCCCCCAGTGGCACCGTGGGACCTTAATGTGGTGTTAAGTTTCCTGAAATCTCACTGGTTTGAGCCTCTTCAAACGGTTGAATTAAAATTTCTCACGTGGAAGGTGGTCATGTTATTGGCCTTGGCATCTGCAAGGCGGGTGTCCGAATTGGCGGCCTTGTCCCACAAGAGCCCCTATTTGATTTTCCATGTGGATAGAGCTGAGTTGAGGACTTGTCCTCAATTGTTACCTAAGGTGGTTTCTTCATTTCATATGAACCAACCTATTATGGTGCCTGTGGCAACAGGGGACTGGGAGGACGTAAGAGAAAATAAGATTTTAAACCTACCGGTAAATATTTTTCTCCTAGTCCGTAGAGGATGCTGGGCGCCCGTCCCAGTGCGGTCTAAATCTGCAAGACTTGTATATAGTTGTTGCTTACATAAGGGTTATGTTACAGTTGGAATTGGTCTTTGACTGATACTGTTTTTTGTTCATAATGTTAACTGGTTGCGTATATTCCAGGTTATATGGTATCATTGGTGTGGGCTGGCATGAATCTTGCCCTTAGATTAACAAAATCCTTTCCTCATGTTGTCCATCTCCTCTGGGCACAGTTCTCTAACTGAGGTCTGGAGGAGGGGCATAGAGGGAGGAGCCAGTGCACACCCATACTAAAAGTTCTTTATAGTGCCCATGTCTCCTGTGGAGCCCGTCTATACCCCATGGTCCTTACGGAGTCCCCAGCATCCTCTACGGACTAGGAGAAAAAGATTTACTGGTAGGTTTAAAATCTTATTTTCGGCTCATACCATGTGGCATAATGAGAATTTCGGCACATACCTTGTTGCATAATGTTAATTTCAGCTCATAACGTGTGACATAATATAAATTTCGGCTCATACCGTGTGGCATAATGTGAATTTGGCTCATACTGTGTGGCATAATATGAATTTTGGCTCATACCTTGTGGCATAATGTTAATTTCGGCTCATACCGTGTGACATATTATGAATTTCGGCTCATACCGTGTGCATAATGTGAATTTCGGCTCATACCTTGTCGCATAATGTTAATTTCAGCTCATAACGTGTGACATAATATAAATTTCGGCTCATACTGTGTGGCATAATGTAAATTTGGCTCATACCGTGTGGCATAATGTAAATTTGGCACATACTGTGTGGCATAATATGAATTTTGGCTCATACCTTGTGGCATAATGTTAATTTCGGCTCATACCGTGTGACATAATATGAATTTCGTCTCATACCGTGTGCATAATGTAAATTTCGGCTCATACCTTGTTGCATAATGTTAATTTCAGCTCATAACGTGTGACATAATATAAATTTCGGCTCATACTGTGTGGCATAATGTAAATTTGGCTCATACCGTGTGGCATAATGTAAATTTGGCACATACTGTGTGACATAATGTGAATTTCGGCTCATACTGTGTGGCATAATATGAATTTCAGCTCATACCGTGTGGCGTAAGGTGAATTTGGATCATACTGTGTGGCGTAATGTGGATTTTGTCTCATACCGTGTGGCGTAATGTGAATTTCGGCTCACACTGTGTGGCACAATATGAAATATGGGCACTACTGTCAGTAGCTGGTAAGCATGGGGAGATTTATGACAAATGCTGGCGTCCTGCAGAGGAGGAGTGTGATGGCATAGAAAGAGGCAGATGTGGCTGTGATGGCATGTGTATTTTAAACTTTATTTTTGTTATATTTAAACTCAAATGTTCGGCCCCCTAAATCTCCCATACTTTTCAGAATGTCCGACTCAAGATTAGGGTGTAGGTGCTTAGGGGTGCAAGGGAGAGGGTGTGGGGGGTACATATGTACCTAGGCCCACCACTCTCTAGTTCCGCCGCTGGGTCAGGAATAGGTTGGGGAAGTGTTAGCAGCGATATGGTACAGCGGCAGCTAGGACTCGGGGTTATGCCGTAGCGGACAGTCAGTACCGGCTGGTGGTCACACCATTATGTTTCATTTTATTTCTCTGGGGTGTATTATATCTACATTATTATTAGGAACTAGGGAGAAATTAGATTAAGCTATGTGATTTTACTGAGAGAATGTAAAATAGTGCTAGAGGTCCCTGGGCGGTGGTAGACACGCCGAAAAGGCGGTGATAGATACGCCCCTCCTGCGGTGCACCCCCTAATAAAATTAGCTGCGCACGCCTATGGCTGGTCCCCAGTACCCACAATAAAGCAGTGTGAGCACAGATATATGCAGCACACTGAGCACAGATATGGAGTGTTTTTCAGGCAGAGAACGTATAATACTGGTGGTCACTGGTCAGCAAAACTCTGCACTGTACTCCTCCTATATAATACAGCTGCTCCCCAGTCCCCACAATTAAGCAATAAGCACAAATATTTGCAGCCACATTAATAAACGGAGAGGACGCCAGCCACGTCCTCTCCCTAACATTTCCAATGCACGAGTGAAAATGGCGGCGACGCGCGGCTCCTTATATAGAATCCGAATCTCGCGAGAATCCGACAGCGGGATGATGACGTTCGGGCGCGCTCGGGTTAACCGAGCCATACATGAGAATCCGAGTCTGCCTCGGACCCGTGTAAAATGGGTGAAGTTCGGGGGGGTTCGGTTTCCGAGGAACCGAACCCGCTCATCACTAGTATATAACACATGTAACTGTGACAGGGAAGGTGGCTCCTCTCAGCTCAGGGCCCCATAGCAGCTGCACTCCCTGCACCTATGATAGCTACGCCCTTGCATGCACCCAAACCACAAGATGCAGAAACTCTTCAGTTCTTCTGCACGGCTGTATCTCCTATATGATAGTCTCCCCCTTCCCCCTCTGGAACTTGCAGTAATAATAACCCCACTTACTAAACCCTATATAAATTATCTTGTATAGGAAACCACTACCCTGCAAATTAGGCCTGGATTACCAGAGAGGGTGATTTTGCAACCCATGCCAGCTCGGGCTACAGAACACGTAAAGCCATGCAAGGAAGGGGGGGCGGGGGTACAGCTATACAGGCTGTAGGGTGCATATCCGGAGCCTCCAAAGGACGCTACACCTGAGGCAGCAGGAGCACACGGACAAGTTCACTATACCCCGCCTCCTTAGGTGCAGGGCCAAGTCCCACCCCCTCGTGTGTGCCACACCCTTCCCCACCCTCAGGTGCCATGTCAAACCCACTAGTCATTCTTGTGGCTGGTGATGGGATTACTACAATGACAAGGCCGGATTAAGCTGTCGATAATGATTAAGGGCCTATAGGGTGAAGCTGGGGAGGTGTGACCAGTGCTTTGGGGGGGTGGCCAGCTCCAGTGTTTCTCAACCCCGGTCCTCGGGACCCCTCTAACAGTTCACATTTTACAAGTCACCCGGCAGGTGCACAGGTGTACGACCAACTGTCACATTTTAAAGATTAACAAGTGACCTGGAAAACATGAACTGTGTGGGGCTCTGGGGACCGAGTTTGAGAACCACTAATGTGCACTTGTCAGCCCCACTGTCTCTCTAACTACAATAGAACAAATTGCATAATCCAAACATATAAATACAATTTAAATAATCCAGATTTATGGCTGACCCTGTGGTCTGCTAGGTTACCAGTCATCATCGTGCCGTCATAAGTACATTTACTCATACAATAACTATGTCCAATGTGCGCAAGCAATGTTTAAATGTAAAGGCAGAACGAAATGCAAAAACTGAAGAGTATTTTTATTTCATTTTACATAAGACACTGTACAAACACCCAAAATGTATCACACTATTTTCCTGAATCTTGCACTTCCAATGTTCTAGAGTAGGTTGCTCTCCACCTCCTGGTAAATGTCTGTACCTGGAAACAATCAGTGGTGACCTTGCGTACGGCTTGCCAAATGCAGGCAGTGTTACTGTGATCATCAGGAATCCCCATAAGGGCCTACAGTATGTCTGAGCAAATCTGAATATTTATTTATTAAATTAATGAATGTGATACTGTATGATTAGGTAGAGTCGCCAGTCTCCTAGGGTGGACGGTGGCGAATTTCGATACAGAAGACAAAATCCAGCAATTTTGGGGTAACTGGCCGGCAGCTAGGTTTATTGTAGAGAATAAGAAATTTACAACAGCAGAAATAAACCCTAAACTTTCCCGGCCCGCACAGAACCATAGTCACCAGAAGTCATAGATCTCCCGCCGTCTCCGGCTCAGCTGGAAGGTTGCCCCATGGTTTATATATCTGCACCACAGTATGCTGTTACTACGCCCGTTACCTGACTTGGTGGCCAGAAACACAGTAATGGATTTGAGGATTGGACGCTCGTCCAGTCTCCTCCTTTCACTCCGCGGGATGGCAAATCTTACCGATGTCTCCAACTATGATCCAATAACATACTGTCCACCGATTTCCAACTGTTTCTCTGATATGGGACATGTTTATCACATCTCGGATGAGATGTGAAAATATCACCCTTAATCGCAGGATGGTATTGGGATCCCGACGCTTGGAACGCCAGTGATCAGGATACCAACAGCGGCACCTTGGCGCACAGAATCCCGACACCTGGAAGGTAAGTATGTTAACCCTCCTTTTCTACCCCCCTAACCCTCCCTTCCTGTGGCCTGACCCTAACCGCCCGCCCCGCCTGCAGCCTAACCCTAACCCCCTCTAGTGGTGCCAAAACCTAACCCCCCCTTCCCCGCAGTCTAAACCTAATCCTACCACCCCGCAGCCTAACTCTAACCCTCTCCAGTGGCGCCTAACCCTCATTCCTCGCAGCCTAAACCTAAATTCCATCCCCCCACAGCCTAGCCCTCCCCACGCAGCCTCACCCTAAGGATCCCTGGCATACTTACTCTCGGGATGCCGGCACTCAGAATTGCTGTGCCGGCATTTTCATCCATGTCGGAATCCCAGCATCAGCATTCCAACCAGTATCAGAATACCAGCATCTGTGTTCTGACTGCCGGCATCCTGTGCTGACCAAGGGGGTTATTCCGAGTTGTTCGCTAGCTGCTTTCGCTCGCTGCACAGCGATCAGGCAAAAAAAGTCACTTCTGCGCATGCGTATGCGGCGCAATGCGCACGCTCGACGTACTATTATAAGGAACGATGTAGTTTCACACAAGGTCTAGCGAAGCTTTTCAGTGGCACTGCTGGCCGCAGAGTGATTGACAGGAAGAGGGCGTTTCTGGGTGGCAACTGACCGTTTTCTGGGAGTGTTTGGAAAAACGCAGGCGTACCAGGAAAAACGCAGGTGTGGCTGGGCGAACTCAGGGCGTGTTCGTGATGTCAAACCAGGAACTGAACAGTCTGAAGGCATCGCAAGCGCTGAGTAGGTCTGAAGCTACTCTGAAACTGCACAAAATTATTTTGTAGCCGCTCTGCGATCCTTTCTTTCGCACTTCTGCTAAGCTAAAATACACTCCCAGTGGGCGGCGGCATAGCGTTTGCACGGCTGCTAAAAACTGCTAGCGAGCGAACAACTCGGAATGACCACCAAAATCCATTAATTGCTATGTGGTAATGCAATTATCATCCTTTGAGTGCCGGGCTAGAGATTGCAAGCAAGCCAACTCTGGACCTCGGTAAATCCCGCAATTTAGCATCCCCCATAGAAACCTATACGACCTGCCTTTGCTATCGGAAAAAGGGGGCCGCAGCAGATTTCGCCAATATCGGCTGCAGAACCCCCTTACATACAAGCTTGTGATGCTTTCAATTTGCACAATTAGAAGACTTTTTTTATTAGAAGGTAGTTTTTTGTCACTTTTATACTTAATACAAATACAATACAATGGTATCTAAATATTTTTGTAACAATTTTTTATATATTATTCGGAAGTCAGCAATTTTTTCACTAAGGGACCTATACTAAAATAATGTTAAAAAGGGTGTTTTCACACCTGTTTCACATGGTATCCGGACTCTGGGTCGACACTACTTAGGTCGACACCCATTGGTCGACAGTGGCTAGGTCGCCACTAGAAATAGGTCGACACAGCCATTAGGTCGATATAAACAAGGTCGACATGCAAAAAGGTCAACGAGAGTTTTTCAAATTTTTTCTTTTTTTTAACTTTTTCATACTGTACGATCCACGTCGACTACGATTGGGAACGGTAACCTGTGTCGCTTGCCATGCGAGGGGACGCGGTGCACTAATTGGGGTTCACGGTCACTTTACGAAGAAAACGCCACCAAAAAACATGAAAAACTCATGTCGACCTTTTATCATGTCGACCTTGTTCATATCGACCTAATTGCCGTGTCAACCTAGCCACTGTCAACCAATCGGTGTCGACCTAATGGGTGTCAACCCTGAGTCCCATACCTGCTTCACATTATATTAGTATCACTCAAATGTATTAAAGGTTTTTTTTACCCTTTAATTAACTTTTTTTTTTTTAAGTACTGCATTTCCCGTACTTATAATGGGAAATACAATCTGGGAAAATATACAAAGAGAAAAAATCTCTCTACTTCTGCACAGCTTTCTCTGTGGGCAGGAACTGGGCTCCCTTGTGCGGGGATCGGGCTCCGGTGATCAGCTATGTTTGCTCTGGTGCGGGCTGCCAGTCAACCGGACCGCCTGTGCTCTGCTGTGACCCACAGTGCAGTAAAGTCATGCTGCTGGGTGTCACAGCAGCGCACAGGATCCAATACCTGCAGCCCTGCAGGATCACCGGCTATCTGAACTGGTAAGTATATTCACCGGTGGCGGCGTTCCGTGGGGCGGAGGGGGTAGTTGCGATGGGGGAGGCGGTGAATGCGCAGCAGGACATCAGGGTATTTAAAAAAAAAAATACCCTGATTTTGCTGCGGAGTGGTTTTGCTTCAGGCTGATCAATTATACACCGCTTTTTTAGTGCAACTTTTTTTCCATTTTCCCACAAAAACAAATGTAATAGGGTGCAAGAAGCCAGAGGTGTGGGAATTTGTGCGAGAATGGCCGCATTTTTTAAAGGGCAATCATTTACAAGACCAAACCACCTGGATTTATTTGCAAAGTGATTGACAGGCAGGGACTGTTTCTAAGAGGTAACAGAGTGGTGGCAAAAATGCAGGAGTGTCACCTGTTGCAACCATTTGGGGATTTCAGGCTGCAGCTGCGATCCCTTACGCCATACTTACCGACTTTATGGCTGCTCTCTCCGGGAGAGAGCAGCCAGGTCGGCTCAGCAAGTGGCAGTGGCGTGACGAGCAGAGGGGGGTGGGCAAGAGGTGGCAGAGGTGGAACAGGGGCGTGGCTGATGTATCACGTCATGTAAGCCACGCCCCCCGCTGTGTAATGCCACAATTACCGGCATTATACTGCAGGGGGCGTGGCTATGATGACGCGATTGAAGAAGAATCGCGTCATCGACTGCCCGTACTTGCCTGCTCTTCCTTCCGGGGGGGAGGGGGCGGGGGAGAGGAGGGTCACCTGATTTTCGGGAGCCTCCTGGCCATTCCGGGAGAGTAGGCAAATATGCCTTACGCAGCTGCAATGTCTCTGGTGTCTCAGTTCCTGCGCGACTGGTGCTGCATCTTTGTATGCAACTGCTTTGAATTGCAAAGCCGCACACACACACACACACACACACACACACACACACACACACACACACACACACACACAGGGTACGTACAGTAATATATACTTTATATATGATTAAAACTGCAAACTGATATAAACTATTCGACAATCTCTGTAAAATACTGGTTAATATGCTGGTGCGTCATAAGAAAAGTATAGTAATAGTAATAAATATGCTAGTTATTGGCATGCAAAGGCAGACACCATACAAAGAGGAGCTATGATGAGGTCCCAGATCAATACGTTCAGTTACTGTTAGTAGCAATCCTATTCTTGCGCCTATGAAGTGACAAATGTTGTAAGCTCGTCCACACGGTAACACATACAGTTTATTTATAAAGCGTAAACACACTGGCTGCATTGTCAATTAAGCTTTGCTTCCACTAGAAAGGATTTCTTTGCCCGCAGAGAGCGTGCACTGGAAAATATGAACAATGTCAGATATATTATAGATCATATTGTTTATTATAGTTTTTGTTTTATGCCATCATCATACATGGCTGGTGTCGTTGCATTGTGCATATGTGTTCCAACACCAATCCAATCTATAATGTAGAGAACAGGTGTTATATGGAGATAGGTGATTGACGAGACAGACAGAGAGAGAGAGAGAGAGAGAGAGAGAGATGAACAGAATATTATAAGCTTCCTTGGTTCTGGACCAGTGGTTCTCAAACTCGGTCCTCAGGACCCCACACGGTTCACGTTTTCCATGTCACCCAGCAGCTGCACTGTGTATCACCAACTGTCACATTTTAAAAAACTACAGGAGACCTGCAAAACATGAACCGTGTGGGGTCCTGAGGACCGAGTTTGAGAACCTGTGTTCTAGACCAATGGTGATGTCAGTTTTATATCATAGCTTCCTGACTTATTGGCTCGCTTGGGAAAGCGACTCCTATTTTCACAAAGACAGACTGAGCTATCTTCTGATGTCCCATAAGACATACATTCATCATATAGTTCTGGGTAAATGCTGATCCCATGTCAGTGGCGGATTAAGATCACCATAAGCCCCAAGAAGTCCCCAAGGCGCAAACCTCCACATCATACACATCACTGTCACTCCAGATGACCCATCGCACCATGGACATCCAATACTCCAGGCCAGGTAGAGTTAGCTAGAACATGTTCCGCTCCACCTGATACAAAACACTTCCCACTTAATGATAGATTGTAGTCACTTGGGTTGATATAATTAGTGGGTAAAGAAAGACACAAAATCACATCAATGAACTAATCGCAGATAAACTGCTATAGTAAAACAATAAGCAAAGTTGGGCTTTCAGAAACGGAGCACTTTCTAGAAGGTGTAAGGCAAGGGTGGGGAACCTTTGGCCCCACCAGCTGTTGTTGAACTACATATACCAGCATGCCTTGCTACAGTTATGCTATTTTGCCATGCTAAAACTGTTGCAGGGCATGCTGGGATGTGTAGTTTCACAACAGCTGTACGGCCGAAGGTTCCCCATCCCTGGTGTAAGGAAATATAATATTCTGTAACCGTATAATTGTTCTAGAATTGTATTAAGGATAAGTTTTAGAATTGCAATAAGGATAATAGTTCCCTTATCCCCAGTGAGTGACACTTGCACATACTCCTGATGTAAAAGCCACCAGATTATTTGCCCTTAAATCATGGTAGGTCTTCTATTTCAAACTCCAGGCTGCAACACTTACTTCTGACCTTTCCATCGACTATACTTCACCAACTCTTCTACTCGTGTCAATGCAGCCTGGACAGCAGGGCTACAATGTAAGACCTGACACATATGATTTATACATGATGTATGGCTTCACTGACGTTAGCTCACACGCATTGTTACATGGTAATATCAGCACATGAACTCAATGTCAGGCAGCTATGCGGCCTGCCTAAATTATATGTGACCAGATTGACATGGCTTGTTTCATTTTATGACATTTATAACCAGGGTAATTGTTATATAAAACAAAGCAGCAGGGCTTACTATAATCCCACCTTTCATAAATTTGAAATGTGCCACCTAAGGTCACTGCAGGGGAAACCGCATGGAAGCCTGTTTTTCATATTTTCTAATGGAATAATTTGCAGGTACCAGGAAATGCTTTTAAAGCCCCTAAATAAAATGGTTATGGTCACAGTAAAGGAGCACTAAATGGAACCTTAATCCAGTGTACAGTTTTGTTAAATATTACTTCAACCTTTTCCGCACAGGGGCCCTCATTCCGAGTTGTTCGCTCGTTAGCTGCTTTTAGCAGCATTGCACACGCTAAGCCGCCGCCTACTGGGAGTGAATCTTAGCTTTGCAGAATTGCGAACGAAAGATTAGCAGAATTGCGAATAGAAATTTCTTTGCAGTTTCTGAGTAGCTCCAGACTTACTCCTACACTGCGATCAGTTCACTCCTTTTCGTTCCTGGTTTGACGTCACAAACACACCCAGCGTTCGCCCAGACACTCCCCCATTTCTTCAGCCACTCCCGCGTTTTTCCCTGAAACGCCCTCGTTTTTCCGCACACTCCCATAAAACGGTCAGTTTCCGCCCAGAAACACCCACTTCCTGTCAATCACACTACGATCACCAGAACGATGAAAAATCTTCGTTAAGCCGTGAGTAAAATACCAAACTTTTGTGCTAATTTACTTGGCGCAGGCGCACTGCGAACATTGCGCATGCGCAGTTTGCGACTAATCGCTCCGTTGCGAAACAATCTAACGAGCGAACAACTCGGAATGACCCCCAGTGTCCCTATAGCTGGGGTGAGGAACCTGCAGCCCTCCAGCTGTTGTTAAACTACACATCCCAGCATGCCCTGCAACAGTTTTAGCATGGCTAAATAGCAAAACTGTAGAAAGGCATGCTGGTATGTGTAGTTCAACAACAGCTGGAGGGCCAAAGGTTCCCAGCCCCTGCCCTATAGGATCCCAGACAGGTCAAAACGATGAGACTGCAGTCAACTAAGATGCTGTGACATCACTGGCCCCACCCCTGTGTATGAAATACACCACATTGTGTATGTTTGCGGTGCAATCGGTTCCTCAATTCTGCTTTGGCACAGAATAGCTAATATGTTGCAGAGGAGTGAATAAAAGCATGATGGGAATATTTATATATACTAGGTATAAATGCTCCAGTTACTTTGTATATATTATTCAAATCATTAATACGCAACAATACAATTATATTAATTGCAATACTGGATTTTCTTGCTTTTAGAACATAGGGGAGTGTTACTTGCTGTAGCTAGGAATAATTTATCAAAGGACTGTAGTCGAGACACAGGGTCCAATAAGAGCCTGTCCCAGTGGTTACTATGTCACTATACTTCCAGGTCTGGACCCTAGTCATTAGACAAGTGGACATTACTGAGGGGTGGGTATTAACTACCCTGCCCCAAGCCTGTTGAAGGGGTCCGGGTCCAGGCCAGCTGCTGAAGACTAACATGTTCTGCTTTGCAACGTGACTAATATTTTACATGGCCACCCCTCTCAGTACGGCCGCCCTTCTTCTGTCTCACCAAAGCCCCAAAGATGTCTCGAGTGGTCTGCCTGGAGATACTTAATGGCTGCATCCCCCCAAAAAATGTTTGGAGTGAATTCCTACAAAATCCTTTTTGATAAATATGCCCCTATAGCATTAAAGGAACAAAATCAGAAGTAGTAGTTGACAATATTTACTGGTCCTCTATGCGTATTTCTCCAAGTGTCTGTGCGCTGCCTTTTCCAATGTTTCCAACAGTGACGGGGAATTCAGCGTGTACCTCTTATGTGCTTGACAGACAAGCAGCCATCCCTGTGCAGCCAACCCATGTCCACTTTGTATCAGTTCACAGAATCGGCCTCAACTGTTCCTTCTGCTTTCTCAGAAGCAAACACAATTATAAAAATATTTAAACAATGGACTAGATTAACATTTGTCAATATAGGATGCCCCTCTCCCCCATCTAATGTATTACATGGTCAAGATTATAGCACAGATTATCTTTACAGCCATGAGCTAGCACCACAAACTCTTAGAATGTAATCCACAAAATACCCCATGCATGAATTTATAGGTACCTCTTGTCACAATGCACATTTTACTGACACAGTTGAATTGGCTGGACAGTAAGAGAAAAGGAACCCCATTTTCATGTGTAACCTTATTCTAGATGGTAAATGTCTAGGTCCCATATATAGTAACCCTGGTACCAGTGAATAGTTGTATAAACCCCGAAAACATTTTGCTCACAGCAAAATCCAGATGAAAATTGCTGTAAAATGATTTGTTTTAAAAATTTTGCTTTGCAAAATACAATTTACTTTGGTTTCTCCAATTTGGGTGATCTTGGCACCAACTCGCTGTCCTCACTTCCTAACAACCATCTGCAATCTGTGTGGGAGCAGCATTATAATGCATCCATGTATAACTTGCAGCTTACTAACGCCTGTGGCCCATTACCCCTAGAGGGGACCATCTAGATGCACTGGTGCCTATGAAGGCATATTAGGACACCCATTAACTTGGTTCATAAGTGAGGCCTGTTCTTTTTCACGGCACTCTTGGGCCAAAAGTTTCTTATTTAGGAAATTTAAGAAAGAAATAACTGAATTAAGTAAATTGCGTTTATATGTCATCCTTAGGGTCAGTTGTGTGGTGAGGGACAAGATTTGCTTCTGTTTGACCACATATTTTATGACTGACAGCCACCAGCACTGGTTTTGCCTATTACATTGACCATAAATAATTTTAATTGGTCCTGGACCACTAATCCAAGACAACCCTACAAGTGTCTTGAGGGTGCCCAGTGCGCCACGGCAAACAGCTTGAGAACCATTGACTTTGACCAATATAGTTATTCTCCAGTACAGTATTTTATTAAGGAATAACACATTGGAGCTCACCATATAGCATTTAAACAAGGACTGAGTATTGGGGTAAAAAAAATTAATAATATCATATCATAACCTTTCGTCAGGCATTTATAACCTTCCAACAGAGCCATAACTAGAAATTATAGAGCGAGAAAGAGAATGGACATCCGTAGATCTCAACTTTAACCAAATTAACTTAAAGGGGGAGATTTAAGTGTTTGAAAAGTCGGTTGGATGTCTGTCTATTAGATAGGAAAAAACAGACTCCCAACTGACTATTCAAACATTTGAATCTCCCCCAAAGTATCTATTTCCTTGTGTCCCCAGCCAATATCTGCATAATCCTCTAGACAATTTAGGCTGCCACCTGTAGCACAGTGGGTACTGGGAGGAATGGATTATCCTAACCCATTTTATGTTGTTGTTTGACAGATAGAGATGGGAATGAGGCCCAACCTTTTATGTTGCGTAGTGCCTCATGAGGTCTTACTTCGGTTACGCACCAGCCACCTTCATATTTGCACCATGGGCAGTTGCCCCACAGTTCTTGTTATGACCAAACCTTCCACATTTGCCATGTTTGTCAGTGTAACTTTTAGGTCTATATGTCTTGTGCTATGAGCAGAGTGGTATTAAGTCCTCCATGAATGTACTGCAAAACTTATAGTGTAAAGAGAAAAGACGGCAGAGCATATACAGCTCCCACGTTTAACAACAGAGACCCATGACACCCCATTCACAGCCCGCCATTTTCATAAAAGCCGGGAAACGTCTCTATAAACTCTAAATGCTGCTAAACATTTATACTGCGGTAACCCAACTCCACTACATCTATTTTACCAGACTACGAAGAAACAAATCATCCCAGTGACAAAAACCTGGAACTATCCTGGAAAAATGAGGGCACAGGCCTCACAGTGCATTGTTATTTGCAGTTGGGATATGTACGCTGCTTCTCTGGGTTCCACAGCAAATCTGAGGTGGGCCTCTGTTCTTCTGCGCATGCTTGGGGGCTCGGACATGCACAGTGAAGACCTGTTTATGGATTAACTGCTAACTCCAATGGACAGTCACTGTGTGTGTGCCAGCCCACACAAATACAGTGATCTGGAAAACAGAGTTGAGGCCGAAGATCTGGCATCATCGGCCTTCCGCACCTCCAGGCCCCAGGGCCGCCGCATCGCTCTGCAACAGTGAAATTTCCATCACTTGTCCACTTGTATGAATATTTTGCTTTCCGATGGAGTATGGTTTTTTGATGAGAGGCCTGGGGTGCTTTAACACGTTGGCAACCTACCGGATGAAGATTACCTAGCTCATAGAATATTGCGAGAGGTGTCTAGAGGCAACAGCTGGCTACATAAGGTTCCATTTACAGTGCATATGTCATATAATCCTATATAAAAGTCAACAACAAACATTACATTGAAGTTGTCAATAAGGATACCATTACAGTAGATCATGCAATTATTGACCCATATTGAAAACACTTTGATACAACAGTTATCGGAGATGTGCCACGGTCAATGAAGACATCTACATTCTTCCAATTAGTCTGATTCAAGGATTACAGGAAACATTGCTGCTGACCAATACTTCTGATCCCCTTTTAATGATTTTCACCCTTACAATCAATGCAACGACATAAGGATACCATACAATACACACACAGTATTTTGATGAGGGTAGGATCGGCGCTAACCTCTTAGGAAAAAGTTCTGAATACACCATATACTGTACTTAAATATTCCAATTGCTAAAATACCCCTTACCCGAATGAACAGGGTATCACAAAGGGATTGAGTAAGGTTTAAAAGTGAAATCATCCTTTTGTAAACCTTGATCATCCCTTTGTGATATCCCATTCATTTGGGTAAGGGGTATCTTAGCTATTGGAATATATAAGTACAGTATTAGGTGTATTCGGAACATTTTCCTAAATCCTACCCTCATCAAAGTACTGTACCTGCTTGGAACTTGGTGTTCTCTTCCGTTCTGTGGGTAAGGCGGCTGCCTCCTTATAGGTTTATTGCGCATACCTAAGTTCTTCTCAACATATCAAAAGGTTTATACAATACAATGCAACAATAGCTACAAAGCAAACACTTGGTAAACATTATCAATCTACTCATATTGCACAGCAGTCTATAGATTGTACATTAGACAGCATATACCATATACGTAAAGCTCAGCTCTATAATTTAGCAGATAAATCACCATATAAACCCTTTTCTCAGCTCTGTATACTGAACAGCAGTGATCTAACCATCACGTTATTGCACAACTCCCCCCTATATACTCCAGATTCCAATAGATAGACTGTGGATGAGTTCTGCCTTACAGAAACCCTAAGATTGATCACCGGCTCTGCGCTCACATTGATTGCCCAAATCTGTATTCCAAATTTAGACACAAAGGCCCGATGGGACTTTGTGCTTAAATGAAGCTGTATTGTGGTAAGATAGAGAGAGAGAGTACAGTGGAAGGAGCTGAGCTGATGGTTGCAGGAATTACTACACAATTTCTTTAAATAGAGAAAAAAAATCATTTTCATCATAGCCCCAAACCAATAGCCATCAATCAGCTGTCAGCAGACTGCCTGAACTCTCCTGGCGGAGGCAGAATCTCAGTGTGTCCTCCGTATGGTGTGGGGGGATCCTCAGCCCAGATGTATGAGAGGTATGAGCTCATCTCAGAGGTGCAATCCCTGTCCTAAGCATTGTGGAGCACCAGTAGGACTAGCACGGCAGCCGCTGTGGATGGGGCATAATAAGGGTTCTCTGGCACAGTACCCCCATACACAGTTCTATCAGTGGGAGCCAGGCATCCTCTAAACTCTCTGTTCAGCACCTCTGGGTGGACAGCTCCTGGCTGTACATTATCACCTACGACCCCTGACAGCTGTAACACCCTGCACATCTCCAGCCAGAGCCAGAAACAGTACTATCAGTGGGAGCCATGCATCCTCCTGTTCAGCACCTCTGGGTGGACAGCTCCTGGCTAGGACCCCTGACAGCAGCCAGACCCAGATACAGTGCATGCTCACACAGCATCAGACACAAAGCCCTGATATGCCATGATACCCAGCAGAGCCTGGCTGCTCATATGCCATAGTACAGTCATCACAGAGGACATGTAGGGTCTGCAGCACATTCTCAGGGGCCACAGGGGGTACATGGACTGCAACGCGTGGCCCCTGGACATCACAGATTCATATGTAATAATGCAACAGTCACAGAGTGCATGCAGCACATCACCTCTCAGGGGCCACAGGGGAGCGTGCACTGCAATGTGTGGCCCCTGGACATCACTCTCCTCCCCCCCTCCCACCACAAGCACTTAAACCCTCTGCATACTCACATTGCAGGGATGAAAGATTGCCCATGAGTGCCCGGAGCTGCTCTGCTAGTCCTAGTGGTCTGGTGGTCCGCAGGGTGGGTAAGGGTCACCGGCTCCAGGGGTCTCTACACGGTGTCCTTCAGGTGTAACCACGGGCTGGCCCCCATCGGGCAGAGGATCAGGCTGGGGATCAGGCGAGCTCCACAGTGAGACATGACACCCGCTCCGGGCAGCCCCTACACAGCAGGGAGTGGGCACTCATCCTCTGCCACCTCCATCCAGGTGCCCGGGCTGCAGAGCATGTGTGCCCGGCTGGCAGGGGTCAGACAGTGCCCGGGCAGCAGCAGCAGCAGCAGCAGCAGCGTCCTCCTCCCGCCGGGCTCATGCAATGCTCAGATCCTGTGCAGCCCCTCCGCCGCCCCCGCACCGAGCCGCCCCCGCACCGCTACGTCACGCCGCCCACCGCCCGCACACACCTAGGGGGCTCCTCCTGCGTGGGGGCTCTCCTGCCGCATGCCCGGCTCTCCCTGCAGCCGCTGCCCGTCTCACTCGCCGGCAGCAGGGATCTCAGCAGCCAGACTCTGCCGGGGAGATGTGTATACTGGGCTGTGTATCACTATGCAGACGCTGCACCTGTAATATTATACTGTGTATCACTATGTATCCACTGCACCTGTCATATACTGTGTATCACTATGTATCTACTGCACCTGTAATATTATACTGTGTATCACTATGTATCCACTGTACCTGTAATATTATACTGTGTATCACTATGTATCCACTGTACCTGTAATATTATACTGTGTATCACTATGTATCTACTGCACCTGTAATATTATACTGTGTATCACTATGTACCCACTGTACCTGTAATATTATACTGTGTATCACTATGTATCTACTGCACCTGTAATATTATACTGTGTATCACTATGTATCTACTGCACCTGTAATATTATACTATGTATCCACTGTACCTGTAATATTATACTGTGTATCACTATGCAGACGCTGCACCTGTAATATTACACTGTGTATCACTATGCATCCACTGCACCTGTAATATTATACTGTGTATCACTATGTATCTACTGCACCTGTAATATTATACTGTGTAATATCACTATGCATCCACTGCACCTGTAATATTATACTGTATATCACTATGTATCTACTGCACCTGTAATATTATACTATGTATAACTATGTATCCACTGTACCTGTAATATTATACTGTGTATCACTATGTATCTACTGCACCTGTAATATTATACTGTGTATCACTATGTATCCACTGTACCTGTAATATTATACTGTGTATCACTATGTATCTACTGCACCTGTAATATTATACTATGTATAACTATGTATCCACTGTGCCTGTAATATTATACTGTGTATCACTATGCAGACGCTGCACCTGTAATATTATACTGTGTATCACTATGTATCCACTGCACCTGTCATATTATACTATGTATCACTATGTATCCACTGCACCTGTAATATTATACTGTGTATTACTATGTATCCACTGCACCTGTAATATTATACTATGTATCACTATGTATCCACTGCACCTGTAATATTATACTGTGTATCACTGTGTATCTACTGCACCCGTAATATTATACTGTGTATCACTATGCAGACGCTGCACCTATAATATTATACTGTGTATCACTATGTATCCACTGCACCTGTAATATTATACTGTGTATCACTGTGTATCTACTGCACCTGTAATATTATACTGTGTATCACTATGCAGACGCTGCACCTGTAATATTATACTGTGTATCACTATGTGTCCACTGCACCTGTAATATTATACTGTGTATCACTATGTATCCACTGCACCTGTCATATTATACTATGTATCACTATGTATCCACTGCACCTGTAATATTATACTGTGTATCACTATGTATCCACTGCACCTGTAATATTATACTATGTATCACTATGTATCCACTGCACCTGTAATATTATACTGTGTATCACTATGTATCCACTGCACATGTAATATTATACTATGTATCACTATGTACCCACTGCACCTGTAATATTATACTGTGTATCACTATATCTCCACTGCACCTGTAATATTATACTATGTATCACTATGTATCCACTGCACCTGTAATATTATACTGTGTATCACTATGTATCCGCTGCACCTGTAATATTATACTGTGTATCACTATGCAGACGCTGCACCTGAAATATACTGTACTGTGTATCACTATGTATCCACTGCACCTGTATTATACTGTGTATCACTATGCAGACGCTGCACCTGTAATATTACAGTGTATCACTATGTATCCACTGCACCCGTAATATTACACTGTGTATCACTATGTATCCACTGCACCTGTAATATTATACTGTTTCACTATGTATCCACTGCACCTGTAATATTATACTGTGTATCACTATGTATCCACTGCACCTGTAATATTATACTATGTATCACTATGTATCCACTGCACCTGTAATATTATACTGTGTATCACTATGTGTATCACTATGTATCCACTGTACCTGTAATATTATACCGTGTATCACTATGTATCCACTGTACCTGTAATATTATACCGTGTATCACTATGTATCCACTGCACCTGTAATATTATACTGTGTATCACTATGTTTCCACTGCACCTGTAATATTATACTGTGTATCACTATGTATCCACTGCACCTGTAATATTATACTGTGTATCACTATGTATCCACTGCACCTGTAATATTATACTGTGTATCACTATGTATCCACTACACCTGTAATATTATACTGTGTATCACTATGTATCCACTGCACCTGTAATCTACTGCACCTGTAATATTATACTGTGTATCACTATGTATCTACTGTACCTGTAAAATTATACTGTGTATCACTATGTGTCTACTGTACCTGTAATATTATACTGTGTATCACTATGTATCTACTGTACCTGTAATATTATACTGTACTGTGTATCACTATGTATCCACTGCACCTTTAATATTATACTGTGTATCACTATGCAGACGCTGCACCTGTAATATACTGTACTGTTTATCACTATGTATCCACTGCACCTGTAATATTATACTGTGTATCACTATGTATATACTGTACCTGTAATATTATACTGTACTGTGTATCACTATGTATCCACTGCACCTGTAATATTATACTGTGTATCACTATGCAGACGCTGCACCTGTAATATACTGTACTGTGTATCACTATGTATCCGTTGCACCTGTAATAATATACTTTATATCACTATGGATCCACTGCACCTGTAATATTATACTGTGTATCACTATGTATCTTCTGTACCTGTAATATTATACTGTACGGTGTATCACTATGTATCCACTGCACCTGTAATATTATACTGTGTATCACTATGTATCTACTGTACCTGTAATATTACACTGTGTATCACTATGTATCTACTGCACCTGTAATATTATACTGTACTGTGTATCACTATGTATCCACTGCACCTGTAATATTACACTGTGTATCATTATGTATCCACTGCACCTGTGCTATACTGTGTATCACTACTGTATGTATCTACTGCACCTGTGCTATACTGTGTATCACTATGTATCTACTGAACCTGTAACATTATACTGTGTATCACTATGTATCTACTGCACCTGTGCTATACTGTGTATCACTATGTATCTACCACACCTGTAATATTATACTGTTCATCACTATGTATCCACTGCACCTATGCTATAATGTGTGTAGCGAGGTATCTACTGCACTTGTAATATTATACTGTGTATCACTATGTATCCACTGCACCTGTGCTATACTGTGTATCACTATGTACCTATTGCACCTGTAATATTACACTGTGTATCACTATGTATCCACTGCACCTGTGCTATACTGTGTAACACTATGTATCTACTGCACCTTTCATATTATACTGTGTATCACTATGTATCCACTGCACCTGTGCTATACTGTGTAACACTATGTATATATTGCACCTGTAATATTATACTGCGTATCACTATGTATCTACTGCACCTGTAATATTATACTGTACTGTGTATCACTATATATCTACTGCACCTGTAATATTATACTGTGTATCACTATGTATCTACTGCACCTGTAATATTATGCTGTACTGTGTATCACTATGTATCTGCTGCACCTGTAATTTTATACTGTACTGTGTGTCACTATGCAGACACTGTACTGTGTATCACTGTGTATCTACTGCACCTGTAATATTATACTGTACTGTGTGTCACTATGTATGTACTGCACCTGTAATATTACTGTACTATGTATCACAATGTAGCAACTGTGATATTATACTGTGTGACACAATGGGGTATATTTACTAAGGTGTGGGTTTTTTTTTTTAGAAGTGGAGATGTTGCCCATATCAACCAGATTCCACTTAACATTTATCTAGCTGCTTCTAGAAGATAATAGCAAGATCTTATTGGTTGCAACATCTCCACTTCTAAAAAAACTCACACTGTAGTAAATATACCCAAACGCATCTACTGCACCTGTAATATGCTGTACTGTATACCACTATGGGGGGAATTCAATTAAGTGCCAGCTAATACATCCAGCGAATCCGCACGACACTGACATTCTTTATGGTGGCAGGGATCTTGCTAAAAAGTCCTTGCTGCACCATAGGATGTGAACACTTTTAAGCGAGTTCCACATTTTGGGGGGTGAATCAGGCTGCTGTTGTCAGTGTCAAGATACCGTGGAATGACTAATCTGCCTTTTCACACCTAATTGAATTCCGTCTATGTATCTACTGCACCTGTGATATTATACTGTGTGACACAACATATCTACTCCGCCTGTAATGTTATACTGAACTGTGTATCACTATATAGCTACTGCGCCTGTATTATTTTACTGTTCTGTACTGTACTGTGTATTACTATGTACAGTGCATCCAGAAAGTATTCACAGCGCTTCACTTTTTCCACATTCTGTTATTTTACAACCTTGTTCCAAATTGGAATAAATTCATTTTTTCCCTTCAAATTCCACACACAATACCCCATAATGACAACGTGAAAAAAGTTTTTTTTGAGATTTTTGCAAATTTATTAAAAATAAAAATTAAGAAATCACATGTACATAAGTATTCACAGCCTTTGCCATGAAGCTCAAAATTGAGCTCAGGTGCATCCTGTTTCCACTGATCATCCTTGAGATGTTCCTACAGTTTAATTGGAGTCCACCTGTGTTAAATCCAGTTGATTGGACATGATTTGGAAAGGCACACACTTGTCTATATAAGGTCCTACACTTGACAGTGCATGTCTGAGCACAAACCAAGCATGAAGTCAAAGGAATTGTCTGTAGACCTCAAAAACAGGATTGTCTCGAGGCACAAATTTGGGGAAGGGTACAGAAAAATATCTGCTGCTTTGAAGGTCCCAATGAGCACAGTGGCCTCCATCATGCGTAAATGGAAGAAGTTCGGAACCACCAGGACTCTTCCTAGAGCTGGCCGGCCTTCTAAACTGAGCAATCAGGGGAGAAGGGCCCTAGTCAGGGAGGTGACCAAGAACCCGATGGTCACTCTGTCAGAGTTACAGCATTCCTCTATGGAGGGAGGAGAACCTTCCAGAAGGACAACCATCTCTGCAGCAATCCACCAATCAGGTCTGTATGGTAGAGTGGCCAGACGGAAGCTACTCCTTAGTAAAAAGCACATGGCAGCCCACCTGGAGTTTGCCAAAATGCACCTGAAGGACTCTCAGACCATCAGAGATAAAATTCTCTGGTCTGATGAGACAAAGATTGAATGTGACGTTTGGAGGAAATCAGGCAACAATCATCACCAGGCCAATACCATACCTACGGTGAAGCATGGTGGTGTCAGCATCATGCTATGGTGATGTTTTTCAGCGTCAGGAACTGGGAGACTAGTCAGGATAGAGGGAAAGATGAATGCAGCAATGTACAGAGACATCTTGGATGAAAACCTTAGTAGGACAACGAGCCTAAGCGCACAGCCAAGATATCAAAGAAGTGGTTTCAGGACAACTCTGTGAATGTCCTTGAGTGGCCCAGCCAGAGCCCAGACTTGAATCCAATTGAACATCTCTGGAGAGATCGGAAAATGGCTGTGCACCAATGCTTCCCATCCAACCTGATGGAGCTTGAGAGGTGCTGCAAAGAGGAATGGGCGAAACTGCCCAAAGATAGGTGTGCCAAGCTTGTGGCATCATATTCAAAATGACTTGAGGCTGTAATTGCTGCCAAAGGTGCATCAACAAAGTATTGCGCAAAGGCTGTGAATACTTATGTACATGTGATTTCTTAGTTTTTTATTTTTAATAACTTTGCAAAAATCTGGAAAAAAATAAATATGTTTTCCACGTTGTCATTATGGGGTAATGTGTGTAGAATTTCGAGGGCAAAAATTACATTATTTCATTTTGGAATAAGGCTGTAACATAACAAAATGTGGAAAAAGTGAAGCGCTGTGAATACTTTCCAGATGCACTGTATGTACTGCACCTTTAGTGTGATATTATACTGTGTAACACAATGTATCTACTGCACCTGTAATATGATACTGTGTATTACTATGCATCTACTTCACCTGAAATATTATACAGAGCTGGCCTTAGACATGGGGAAGTATAGGCATTTGCCTAAGGGCATCTGTAAAGCCTAGGGGCATCTAAATTTTAACTACCAATTTCAGGCTTTATTGCAACTGCACTGGGCAGTGCAATAAAGCTGTTTTTGTTCATTAAGGCATTGTGTGCAGGACATCATGATGTAGGAATAGAAGTGGAGCTGTGGCAGTGGGCAGCTAGAAGACAGCGGCGGGCAGCCAAAAAATGGTAAGTGTGGTGGCTGGAGAGACACTTATGTGGGCTAGGGTCGGAGTCTGCAGAGATTCATCCATGTTGTTTCAGATATTACATATAATAGTGTGCACTGTATTGACAACATTCTGGAGCTGCAGCTGTGTTCTTATACTGTGTATCACTATGTATCTACTGTATCTGTGCCATTATACTGTGTGTCACTATGTATCTACTGTATCTGTGCACTTATACTGTGTGTCACTATCTACTGTATCAGTGCACTTATACTGTGTATCACTATGTATCTATTGTATCTGTGCTCTTATACTGTGTGTCACTATGTATCTACTGTATCTGTGCACTTATACTGTGTATCACTATGTATCTACTGTATCTGTGCTCTTATACTGTGTGTCACTATGTATCTGTTGTATCTGTGCACTTAACTTATACTGTGTGTCACTATGTATCTACTGTATCAGTGCACTTATACTGTGTATCACTATGTATCTATTGTATCTGTGCTCTTATACTGTGTGTCACTATGTATCTACTGTATCTGTGCACTTATACTGTGTGTCACTATGTATCTACTGTATCTGTGCACTTATACTGTGTATCGCTATGTATCTACTGTATCTGTGCACTTATACTGTGTATCACTATGTATCTACTGTATCTGTGCACTTATACTGTGTATCACTCTGTATCTACTGTATCTGTGCACTTATACTGTGTATCACTCTGTATCTACTGTATCTGTGCACTTATACTGTGTATCACTCTGTATCTACTGTATCTGTGCACTTATACTGTGTATCACTCTGTATCTACTGTATCTGTGCACTTATACTGTGTATCACTCTGTATCTACTGTATCTGTGCACTTATACTGTGTATCACTATGTATCTACTGTATCTGTGCACTAATACTGTGTATCACTCTGTATCTACTGTATCTGTGCACTTATACTGTGTATCACTCTGTATCTACTGTATCTGTGCACTTATACTGTGTATCGCTATGTATCTACTGTATCTGTGCACTAATACTGTGTATCACTCTGTATCTACTGTATCTGTGCACTAATACTGTGTATCACTCTGTATCTACTGTATCTGTGCACTTATACTGTGTATCACTCTGTATCTACTGTATCTGTGCACTAATACTGTGTATCACTCTGTATCTACTGTATCTGTGCACTTATACTGTGTATCACTCTGTATCTACTGTATCTGTGCACTTATACTGTGTATCACTCTGTATCTACTGTATCTGTGCACTTATACTGTGTATCACTCTGTATCTACTGTATCTGTGCACTAATACTGTGTATCACTCTGTATCTACTGTATCTGTGCACTTATACTGTGTATCACTCTGTATCTACTGTATCTGTGCTCTTATACTGTGTATCACTCTGTATCTACTGTATCTGTGCACTTATACTGTGTATCGCTATGTATCTACTGTATCTGTGCACTAATACTGTGTATCACTCTGTATCTACTGTATCTGTGCACTAATATTGTGTATCACTCTGTATCTACTGTATCTGTGCACTTATACTGTGCATCACTCTGTATCTACTGTATCTGTGCTCTTATACTGTGTATCACTCTGTATCTACTGTATCTGTGCACTTATACTGTGTATCACTATGTATCTACTGTATCTGTGCTCTTATACTGTGCGTGATACAATGTAACTACCTCTGATATTATACTGTGTATCACTATGTATCTAGGGGTAATTCCAAGTTGATCGCAGCAGGAATTTTGTTAGCAGTTGGGCAAAACCATGTGCACTGCAGGTGGGGCAGATTTAACATGTGCAGAGAGAGTTAGATTTGGGTATGGGCCCTCATTCCGAGTTGTTCGCTCGGTATTTTTCATCGCATCGCAATGAAAATCCGCTTAGTACGCATGCGCAATGTTCGCACTGCGACTGCGCCAAGTAACTTTGCTATGTAGAAAGTATTTTTACTCACGGCTTTTTCATCGCTCCGGCGAACGTAATGTGATTGACAGGAAATGGGTGTTACTGGGCGGAAACACGGCGTTTCAGGGGCGTGTGGCTGAAAACGCTACCGTTTCCGGAAAAAACGCAGGAGTGGCTGGAGAAACGGTGGGAGTGCCTGGGCGAACGCTGGGTGTGTTTGTGACGTCAACCAGGAACGACAAGCACTGAACTGATCGCACAGGCAGAGTAAGTCTGGAGCTACTCTGAAACTGCTAAGTAGTTAGTAATCGCAATATTGCGAATACATCGGTCGCAATTTTAAGAAGCTAAGATTCACTCCCAGTAGGCGGCGGCTTAGCGTGTGTAACTCTGCTAAATTCGCCTTGCGACCGATCAACTCGGAATGAGGGCCATGGTGTGTTCAATCTGCAATCTAATTTGCAGTGTAAAAATAAAGCAGCCAGTATTTACCCTGCACAGAAACAATATAACCCGCCCAAATCTAACTCTCTCTGCACATGTTATATCTGCCGCACCTGCAGTGCACATGGTTTTGCCCAGTGCTAACAAAAATCCTGCTGCGATCAACTTGGAATTACCCCCCTACTGCACCCGTGATATTATACTGTGTATCACTATGTATCTACTGAATCTGTGCACTTATACTATGCGTGACACAATGTAACCTTGTCTGATATTATACTGTGTATCACTATGTACTGTAGCTACTGCACCTGTGATTTTATGCTGTGTATCACTATATATCTACTGCATCTGTAATATTATACTGTGCATCACTGTGTATCTACTGCACCTGTGTTGTTATACTGTGCATCACTATGTATCTATGGCCCATGTTATATTTTACCATGGACTCGGTATGCCGGCAGTCAGATTCCCGACAGCCCCACGGGAAAGATCCTAACCCTTCCCTGTTCCCTACCCTAGCCCTCCCTTGTAGGTGTCTAAGCCTAAACCTCCTTAGTGGTGCTTAACCCTAACCCTCCTTTCCCGCTGCCTAACCCTAACCCTCCCCGCTTGGTGCCTAACCCTAACCTCCCCTTTTTAGTGCCTAACCCTAACCCCCCATTCCCGGTACCTAACCATAACCTTCCCCCTGCAGCACCCTTACCCTAACCCCCCTTGTACTGCCTAAACCTAACCTCCATGGCAGGATGCAAGGGCGTCCACTCCGCTGTAACTATGGTCGGGAATCCAGCTGTCGGTATTTTGATGCCAGGATTCCGATCTCCATCGGGATTTATACACTGATCTTATGCCATCGTTTAGGATTCCAGCGTCTATAATTCAACCGCTGGGATCCCATAAGTCGGCATATTAACTGCACCCCTTTACTGTAAAACAATGCTCCACTGCAGGTGGGGCAGATGTATAATGTGCAGAGAGATTTAGGTTTGGGAGGGGCATGTCCTAACTGTAATATAAATTGCAGGGTATAAATAAAGCTGTCCAGCATCTGTGGGCCAGTATTTAACCTGTATGCAAAAATAATATATGTATTTGCCCCCCCTTGCATTGCAGTATGGTTTGTGATAGATACAAAGATTCTCGCTTTTTTTTTTTTGCTTTGCTCCTAATACAGACTAAGGACCTCATTCAGGTTGGATCACAAATCGTGATCCAACGGAATTTCTGCGTTCGCCCCATGAGTGCATGTGCAGGGCCATTCCTGAGCAGGTGCCCGCATTTACTGCGGGTGACCCTCAGTAAATGCGAATGCCTCTGCCTGATTGACAGGCAGAGGCGTTCTTGGGGCAGCAACATTCCATTTCTAAGGCGGAGACAGAGCATTGCGGGGGCAGCAACAGAGAAATGGAGGCGTGGTGGCGCAAATGGAGGGGTGTGGTGTGGCTGTTATCGGGGTGGCTGTATGACATCACACGCAGCCGTTCCAATCAAAAAGATGGCGGTGGCCCGCAGCCAGGCTACGCCGGAAGGAGGCTTCCCTAATTTCTGCGACCGCGCACTAATTGCGGCGCGATCACAATTAGTGCATGGTCACAGATGGGGGGCGGCCCCCAGCATGCAAGTCAAAGGATTGCAAATTCTTCTAAAAAGCAGAATCTGCAATCCTTACTGAATACGGTCCTAAGGACCTCATTCTGCCGCCCAGAAATAGAGAAAAAAACCCATTGCAGAAATTGCGAATGCATAGCAATATGTGGGCTGATCGCAGAACCATACACAATTACCGGAACATCAAAGATTTTTTTTATCTGCACCAGGCAAGATCATCCACAATTCTTGCGACACAAGAGGCTGGAAATGGTCATCGCTGACGTCAAAGGCCCTCCTTAAAAACGCCTGGGCACGCCTGCGTTTTTTCAGACACACCCAGTAAACGCCAGGTTTCTGCCCAGAAATGCCAGCTTCCTGTAGTCAAACAGCGGCTGCATTGCAATCACGATGTGTGTGCATTTTCTGTCACTATTATTACAGTTATTACATGCATGCGCAGTCGTTCGATAATTAGCCAGGTTGAGATTTGCAAATTTTGCAATCCTTACTGGATAAGGGGGGTAATTCCAAGTTGATCGCAGCAGGATTTTTTTTAGCAGTTGGGCAAAACCATGTGCACTGCAGGTGGGGCAGATATAACGTGTGCAGAGAGAGTTAGATTTGGGCGGGTTATTTTGTTTCTGTGCAGGGTAAATACTGGCTGCTTTATTTTTACACTGCAATTTAGATTGCAGATTGAACTCACCCCACCCAAATCTAACTCTCTCTGCACATGTTATATCTGCCTCCCCTGCAGTGCACATAGTTTTGCCCAATTGCTAACTAAATTCCTGCTGCGATCAACTTGGAATTACCCCCATGGTTTTGCCCAACTGCTAACAAAAATCCTGCTGCGATCAACTTGGAATTACCCACAAGGTCCTAAGCTCCATGGTGTGATGTGTATTAGAATGTAACTACTGGTGAGTGGTAACTATTACAACATTCTCTAAAATTGCAGTCATGGGCCAATTTATGAAGAGAGCCCTAATCTGGGCAACGATGATGATTCTTCATCATTACCTCTGTGATCACTGCAATTAAACAAAAACAATCTGAGCTTTCAGTCCAGTTAAGAAAACAAAGTTTAAAATTAAATTGTCATTCTTTCATACATTTAAATAATATTTAACAAAAAATCTTATTAGAAGTACCTTACTTTTGTGTAGGGAGGGCTCAGTACCTTATCATTGTAGGGAGGGCTCAGTGTTAGTTCACTATTTAAAGTGTCTTTTTTGTTTGTTTTTTTTGTTTTTAAAGAGACTTTCGTTAGCAAAATATATTATTATTATTATCCTTTATTTATATGGCACCTCAAGGGTTCCGCAGCGCCCAATTACAGAGTACATAAACAAATAAAACAGGAAAACAGCAACTTACAGTTGATGACAATATAGGACAAATACAGGGTAAATAAATATAGCTACATCAGCAGATGACCGTGAAATAAGTATCAGGTGGCAGAAGACTGCTGGATTTGGTGCAGTTGAAGATTATTAAAGTAAGAAAAAGGATAAGCACATGAGGGAAGAGGGCCCTGCTCGTGAGAGCTTACATTCTAAAGGGGAGGGGTAGACAGACAGTGGTGACACAGATAGGGTACATAGAGAGCATGGAACAGAGGGTTAGGAAGAGATTTGGCTGGGTTTGGTGAAGAAGTGGGTTTTGAGAGCCTGTTTGAAGTTTTGTAGAGCGGTGGAGAGTCTGAGGGGGAGAGGTAGGGAACTCCAGAGAAGTGGTGCAGCACGTGAAAAATCTTGGAGGTAGGAGTGGGAGGAAGTAATCCGTTGGCAGGAGAGTTGGCGTGCGGAGAGGACGGGTGGGAGTGTAAAGGGAGAATATTAATTAGAAAATGAAAGTTGATGTATTTATAAGGAGAGTAAACAAAAACAACTTATGACAATTCTAGAAGAATAACAAAACAATTAAAAATACACTTCTATTGTTGCAATGTAATTAACCACTTGCTTGGCATGGTCACTGCTGATGCTAATATTCCAGCAGCCGCCAAAATCAGTGGGAACTCCTGGCCCCGTTGGACCTGCGACTCCACCCCCAGCGTGCCTCGATCACTGCTGGCCAATCAGACCATATGATCCCCCCTCCTGCTGACATCAGTGAAGCATAACAGCCATGACTCTGCCCTCCCCCTGTCTGTCCCAGTCACTGCAACCAGCGTGCCCTCTCCTGCTGGCATCACTGAAGTAGAATAAGGTAGCTGCCGCTCTGCCTCCGTATCTGTCCTGATCACTGCGGCTAGCAGTGATTGGACAGCCCATCTGCGCCCTCTCCTGCCAACATCACACAAGCATACCAGGTGAGGCAGACCTGTTGGGCACACTGCAAAGGTTACCCTGTGTGAGATAAGGAAGTGACAAATATTTGACCTAAATTTGGGCAAGGTAGCAGACAGCCTGTAACCACTCAAGGAGCCTTCACCAAACCCCCACAACAAAATGTAGTAGAAAAGATAGTGAGTCACAATGGCGCCAACTCCCAATATCAAATGTAATTAAATACACAATTGCTTGCACTTAAAAATTTTGTTAAAACATAACCACCGGTATTGATGCTCCACTTCAGTAGTTTTTTCTAAAACTTAAAAACATATATATATATGGTGCAATACTGTTTTTATGTAAAAATGTAATCAAATGTAAATATTGCACTCACAATGGAAGAATTAAGATTTGCATATAGCAACACTTCGTTTGTTTTCACTGATGAGCTCTTCACTCTTTACACGGTAATTTAGATGTAATTTTCCACTCTATAGTTCAAAAGCAGGAAGGAACACATAGGTGGTCATTCCGAGTTGTTCGCTCGCCAGCTGTTTTTAGCAGCTGTGCAAACGCGATTTCGCCGCCCACTGGGAGTGTATCTTAGCTTAGCAGAAGTGCGAACTAATGGATCGCAGAGCAGCTACAAAGTTTTTTTGTGCAGTTTCAGAGTAGCTCAAAACCTACTCAACGCTTGCGATCACTTCAGACCGTTCAGTTCCTGTTTTGATGTCACAAACCCACCAGCGTTCGCCCAGCCACCCCTGCGTTTTTCCTGGCACGCCTGTGTTTTTTCGAACACTCCCTGAAAACGGTCAGTTGACACCCAGAAACGCCCACTTCATGTCAATCACTCTGTGGCAACCAGTGCGACTGAAATGCATCGCTAGACCCTGTGCCAAACGACATCGTTCGTTGTGCCCGTATGAGGCGCGTGCGCATTGCGCCACATAGGCATGCGCAGAACTGCCATTTTTTAGCCTGATCGCTGCACTGCGAACAAATGCAGCTAGCGATCAACTCGGAATGACCACCAAAGTGCAATACTGACTGTATTTTGCACGAATATTTATTTACAAGAATTGCACTCACAAAATTAGATAAAAAAACAGCATGTAACACCAATTTTAATCTAATTTTGTGAGTGCAATTCTGGTAATTATTTTTTTTACATTCTGTAAAAACAATATTGCACCTAATATACAGTATATGTTTTTAAGTTTTAGTAAAAATTTCTGAAGTTAAGCATCAATACTGGTGGTTATGTTTTAAAGAATTTTTTAAGTGTATGCAATTGTGTATTTAATTACATTTGGTATTGGGAGTTGGCGCCATTGTGACTCACTGTCTTTTCTACTACATATACTGTGTGAGATAAGCCTTACAAGGATCAAAGGCATATATGGGAAAACTGATATGTGTGTAATATGATATACCAAGTATGAATCGATCAACATTTAGTACATCCTGTTCATGGAGAAACTATTCAAGGCAGCCATCTGAGGTACAATGTGTAGGTTGCTGCTAGCAGGATGTACCACTAATAGAGGTATAGCATACTGTGGAGGGTAAAAGGGAGAAAATATAAGCGAAAAGCAAAACACTGTGGCTTTATAGGCAGTATTGAAGCAGTGGTGCAGGCAGTATAAAAAATAAATCCAGCAATACAAAACCATAAGGTTCAAGTTATTACAGTGGGAGCCAATGTGGGGAAGAGGGTTGAAAGAAACCTGTTAAAATTAAAATAGTAACTTGCCACCACATGCAGGATGGTGCAGTAGTACTCTTGTTCTGTGTGGAGTTAAACAGAAAACAGTCAAAACATTAGTGACTTGGATAGTTTGTTATTTTTCTTCTCCACAGGATCATCTTCAACTTTCTGGAACAGACTTTCAATTTGTGGAAGCATTTCTTCCACTTTTGTCTTTCTTTAAGTCTTCTCAGGTTTTATGAACTTCTTGCAGTGTTTGTAATGGATCCAACTTTCAGCATCTCTTGGTGATGTGGTAGTAGTCAGCAACACCTGATAAGGTCTTCTTACCAACTAAACAGAATGTAAGATTTTCCCATTACATAGTCCTCTACTTTATGATAATAACCATTCTTATGAGTAATATCTGGTGGTAATAGTCTTGAACCATCTTGTTAACTTTTTAGGTGCTTACTCATGCTAATGAGATATTTTATGATTACTTCATTGTTACAATTCAAATCATCCTGTGGTCTTATCATTATGTTTGGCTGCTTTCCAAATAAAATACTGAAAGCTAATAGATTAAAAGGATGCCTGGGAGTGGTTCTGTTGCTATGTAATACCAACGGAAATGTTTCTATTCAAATTCAAACTGTTTCTGTCATTATTTTGCTTTGCTGTATGTTTTTGATAGCTCCATTAAACCATTTTATTTTACCACATGCATGAGGTCTATATAGAGCATGCATTTTGCTTGGAAGACATTTATGGAGAAGTTGGAATTGTTGCTTTATTTGTCACCTTCTTATTTGCAGACAAACGCTTGTAGTAGTTATTGGCGGTAAATACCGCTGTATTTGCAGTTGATTGATATGTTTCTACCTAATTTGAAAATACACCTATAAACATCAATACAAACAGCATGTTGCTACATTTTGGTAACTAAATGAAGCTTTTTTGTATTGCATGGAATGTAATCTCTGTAGGAGGAATGTAGAATGGTTCTATAGGTAGTGGCATTTATAGGGTACTTATGACACAGGAATGGTATGAAGCAGCCTTTATACTAGCTGTATAATAGAAGCCAGGTGTGTACCAATATGCTCCTACCAAGTTACACACGTCATACTTTCTGAAGACAGTCAGGCTCTGACAAGTTCTGAGTAATATATTCTGGGAACTACTGAATTTCCTTGTGTATCTATCTATTATCCAATGGCTTCTTGGTCACATCATCCCATCCATTTCCTCCTGTGGGAAAAAAACACTGTTGCATCTTGAATAGTTTTTACTTGTGATGTAAATTGAAGTCGACCTGTGGATTGCTTTGCAGTTTCCTTAGCAGCTTAAGCTGCTCTGATATTACCAAATGTGACTGGATCTGTGTTTGTTTGAATTTGACATTTTCTTATTGCTACTGGTATTGCTTCTGGAAGCTGTATTGCTCTTAAATTGTTTTGCTCTGATTGTGTGTGAATGAGCCACTGCTTTCCTGCTGCTGTCAGTATATTTCTAAACTGCCACAGAGCTCCAAAAGCATGTGCTACGTAAAATGTAATATATGCTAACCCTTTTTTTTTTAGCCAGCAAACATACAAATGTATTATTGGTGCTCTGGTAGTATGATATTTTGTAAAGCCTGCATTATGTCAGAGGTTGGGTGTCTGAGACACTCGTGTAAGGCAATTGCACAGGTATTTGCCTCTTGTTAGTCAAGGCTGTAACCTGATTTTGCAGACCTTGGGGTACATTTACTAAGGTGGGAGGTTTTTAGAACTGGTGATGTTGCCCATAGCAACCAATCAGATTCTACTTAACATTTGTCTAGCTGCTTCTAGAAGATAATAGATACAATCTGATTGGTTGCTATGGGCAACATCACCAGTTCTAAAAATCTCCCACCTTAGTAAATTTACCCCCTTGTGCCTTGTTTGTGAGAGATGATATAGCAAATGTTCAGCATCAAATATTGATAAAGACAAAGAATTACAACATAAAACCAAATCATCTATACTGTATAAGGACAGACCCACTGATTGGTTAAAAAGACTGCAGACAGTTATCTAATTCTCATGAGAATAAACTTGTACTACTGTGGCTATGAGGCCCTGGAGTAGTCATGTACTGACCTCCTTTAAAATCAACAGCAAAGAAATATGCTTAGTATACAAGGGAATATGCAAAACATAAATCACTAACTTTAAAATTAGCTGAATTAATATTTGCTCAAAAATAAAGGCCAGGTTTGATAAAAACAGGGAATTGACTTTCTACAGCTGTGTTTACAGCTGTTAGTTTTTTCATGAGTCTATTACCCCACCAATAGGCTTTACTTAATGTGAAAGATCGGGCTGTTGGATTTTCCTAATTAAAATCACTTGTTCTAATAACCTCTGAATAACAGTTTTCATGGCTTGTGTGGAATCTTTGTTGCCTGTCTACCTTATTTTAAATAATATAGGGGTAGACAATAAATGGCAATCCAGCTACTGTTAAACTACACATCCCAGCATGTGCTGCCACAGCTTTTCTGTTAGGGCATGCTGGGACATGTAGTTCCACAAAACACAGAGTGCCACATGTTACTTACCCCTGAAATAAACCTATACTGGGGCTACAATGACTATTAGACAAATGTCTTGCCCATCTTTAGTCCAAAGGGAACCTAGGAAATTGATATAGGTAATATAACCCGGTTTACGGTGTAAATCTTGACCAAGTAAATTATTATGGGCCAATGCTGCCAACAGAAAATAATGTTTGGTTTCCAACAGACCTATAGTAACTTCTACCAGTATCATCAGAGCAACTGATGCACCATTTCTGTTACGACTACTGCAAAGATAGTTTGACTTAAGAGGGAAGTTATTTAAGGATGTTGAAAGAGATTTGTCTGCCCTGGTTTCTACTAGAAAAGATTGGTAAAGGCCTGCAATTTTAAATTCAACATTAGGGGATAGATGAATGAAGCAGTAAAAAGAGTGTAGAAGTGTGCCAACGGAAAAGTAGCCGAGGGCAACCAATCAGCTGCTATGTATAATTTTATAGAATGCACTTGATAAATGTTACTTCAATGCTGGTTGGTTGCCATGGGCAACTTCTCCACTGGCACACTTATGCATGGTTTCATACATCCCCCCCTAGGTTTTTTATTCCTGCCCTCTGGTACATCCATTGGCAATAGATTATGGGTATGGCCTCGATCTTATTGGAGCTGTTCCTATGTCCCAGACTGTTTTGGGATATGGGCATTATGGATCTCCTGTTTGGGACTGGACCTCATATGATTATAGCATCTGTTTTGTCTCTTCCCATATCCTTGTTATGACAGACAAGAATATCTTGTACCAACCCCTCCTCTAAAGCAGAGGTGGGGAACCTCAGGCCCGCGGGCCATATAAGGCACGCAAAGCCACTTGATCCGGCCAGGCCCACCTAACTGAGGGAGATGCCGGGCACCCGCTGGTAACAACCTGCAGGCACCCGGCTCCTTCCCCTCAGCAGCAGCCTGAGGCAGAAGCTCACTCCTGAGCTCCGGCTTCCGGCACAGGCAGTGTACATGTGCGGCGCTATGGAAGAGACATCATGACATCTCTCCCATGGTTCCGAGGAGCGGGCGGACAGGCGGAGGGCAGCGGTCCAGAAGCAGGAGCTGGGCTGGTGAGTATTGGGTTTTCTTTTTCTTTTAATGTGTGTGTGTAAGCGACACTACTAGGGGGCATATCTAATGGGCATAACTACAGGGGGCTTATTTAATGGGGCATAACAACTGACTGGGGGCATATCTAATGGGGCATAACAAGTGACTGGGGGCATATCTAATGGGGCATAGCAACTGACTGGGAACATATCTAATGGGGCATAACAAGTGACTGGGGGCATATATACTGGGGCATAACAACTGACTGGGGGTATATCTACTGGGGCATAACTACTGGGGGCAGGCTAATATTTTAAGTTGATAATTTTTGTATGTCCCCCGAAGGATTTTATAAATATCCAATTTGCCCTTGGTAGAAAAAAGGTTCCCCACCCCTGCTCTAAAGGAAGGAACCACCTCTTCATGTCCCACCTGTTATTAAAATCAGGGCAGTGTTCTATTTTACCACCTTTGAAACCTGTTTTTGGGGCATAGGCACCAAACTGAGCTTCATGCTGTTGTAGCAGAACAGTCATAAGCTTAGTGCTAGCAGATATATTTTTATTGTGCACTGTTGCTTCAATGCATCAGCTATTTATGTCCATTTAGATACTTTTATTTGGACTGTGGACTTTGATGGTTACCCTAATCCATCCATCCTTCAATACAGTTACAGCTAGTTCCCTATGATTAACATTAGTTCTTACTGTATAACCTCTACACCACTATATTTCTACATTTTGACTAGAACCCATGTAAAATAATCAATGGCTCATTCTCCATCATGTTGTTTTATTTGAAAAAATGTATGCCATTACAAAACCTGAGGGTCACTCAGATGGCCAATGATTTTGCTGAGTGATCCTCAGACGCCGCAGTGGATCACAGGATCTTGCAGGAGGAGACTATTAAACCAGGATGCCTCCATTACACACAGCAGCTGCGACCGAAGACATAGCTGCTGTGTATACTGTGTCCATGTCTGAATCATGGCCTTTGTCAGTTAATGTTACACCATTAAATCTGCACCAGAAATGAAAGCTACTATTGTCAGGCGCTGGGGGCATACTTCCAGGACTGGGGTCCAGGGTTTGCCCGTCCGGCTGCTAGCGGTACTGCGCGGCCATAGTGAGGCATGACGGGTCTGGTGCGACTGCAGGAGACGAGGAGATGGGGGACCTGGTGGGTAAAAGGGCATGCTCCTGTGTGTCTGCAGCACTGGGATACGCCATGTTGGAGACCAAGAGTCTCTGTGTCCAATCGCTGAGTTCAGTGGTATGCTCAGTCCAATGGGAGGCAGCTTCCTCTTGCAGAAGGGGTCAGCCCACTCTTGCATGATGTAATTCCTTTATTTCTCATACGTCTTAGAGGATGCTGGGGTCCACTTCAGTACCATGGGGTATAGACTGTTCCGCAGGAGCCATGGGCACTTTAAGATTTTTCAAGGGTGTGAACTGGCTCCTCCCTCTATGCCCCTCCTCCAGACCTCACTTTTACAAATGTGCCAAGGCAGACTGGATGCACTCCAGAGGAGCTCTACTGAGTTTCTCTGAAAAGACTTATGTTAGGTTTTTTATTTTCAGGGAGAACTGCTGGCAACAGTCTCCCTGCTTCATGGGACTGAGGGGGCAGAAGTAGGAACCAACTTCCTGAAGAGTTTCATGGCTCTGCTTCTGGCTGACAGGACACCATTATCTCCTGAAGGGAACTGAATGCTAGCCGTGCCTAGATGCTCACTCCCACAGCACGCCGTCACCCCCCTCACAGAGGCAGAAGTCAGGTGAGTCAGATCTTCAATCAAGAAAGTAACAGCTAAAGGTACCGCGCGGCTGGCGGGAGCACAGCGCGCCATGTTGCCCACACATACACAGGCACTGCAGGGTGCAGGGTGCTGGGGGGGGACCCTGGGCAGCATGAAACCTATGGAAACTGGCATAAATAAGGGGCATAAGTTGCTGAGGCACAGTCCTACCCCCGCCAGTATAAAAAATGACCTCATAAAAGCTCAGGAGAAACACACCATTGAAGAGTGGAGCTTCCTCCTCAGTCAGCCAGCACACTGCTCAGCTGCATTTTCTCTCTCTCATCTCAGGCTGCAGAGACAACGCTGGTCCTCCTCCACTACTGAACAAGTATCAGGGTGCAAAACAGGGGGGGCCACAGTGAATTTGGTGCTATATAATTGTGTGATTAGCATTATAAAAGTGCTGCATGTCAGTGGGCATTTTGTGTTCACAGACATTGTGTTACTGGCGCTGGGTTGTTAACTGGCAAATCCTATCTGTGTCCCTCTGACAGATTTTACTGTGGGTCTGTCCCCTATAAGTCCCAGAGTGTATGTGGTGTAGTTGTGCACGTGTGTGACATGTCTGTGGCAGGGAATTCTTCCTCTGTGGGAGACATGTTAGAGACACAGAGGTGTAATATGACACCAAGAGCCTGACTGGGTGAAAGGTTACATGATAGTGTGAATTATATCAGTAAGAGGTTGGACTGAATCTCATACAGAAAACTGAATATAATATGTTGAAGATGTGATTTTTAATAGTTCTGCCTTTCATCCACAGGGACCCCTCTGGGTCACATACAAACAAGTAGTACAAACTGATACCGACACGGATTCTGATTCCTGTGTCGACACTAGTGATTCCAGGGGAATAGGTCCTAAGTTAGCAAAAAGCATTCAAAACATGTTTTAGCTATAAAGGAGGTGTTAGAAGTTACGAAGCCCCCTCTTTTACCACAATGAGAGGGTTTACTTTAATAAAGAAGTAATGTAATTTTCCCTCCATCTCAGGAGTTGAACAGTCTCTTGGAGGGAGTCTGATTTAACCTGAAAAGAAATTTCAGATTCCCAAAACGAATTCAGGCAGCAAAAGGTGGGAGTCACCTCGCATATTAGACAGGGCCCTGTCATAAAAGAGAAAAGGTGGTACTCCCTGCACCTGGAATGGCTTCACTTAAGGAGCCGACAGACCGCAAGTGAGTGAGATGATCTATTGATGTGGCCAATGGGACACTACTCAGGCCTACCATTGTTTGTGCGTGGGTGAGTAGGGCTATTGAAAAGTGGTCAGAAAACTTGTCATTAGACATTGACACAATAGATGGAGACGAGATACTCCTAACGTTAGGTCATATCAAAGAAGCTGCTGCGTACGTACTAGAAACCCTGAAATATATTGGTTTCTTGGGATCAAGAACCGCTATCATGGCAGTATCGGCTCGGAGGGTGTTGTGGATTCGCCAGTGGAATGCTGATGCCGATTCCAAAAGAAATATGGAGGCTCTCCCGCATAAAGGTGAGGCATTGTTTGGTGATGGGCTGGATGCGTTAGTCTTGGCAGCTACCGCAGGTAAGTCGACATTCTTGCCTTATGCTCCTGCACTGGCGAAAAAGACACATCACTCTCACATACAGTCCTTTCGGCCCAACAAATACAAAAAGGCCAAAGGTTCCCCCTTTTTTGCAGGTAGGGGAAGGGGAAAAGGAAAATAATCTGCAGCGTCTCCTGGATCGCAGGAGCAGAAGTCCACCCCTGCTTCTGCCAAATCTACAGCATAACGCTGGGGCTCCTTTGCGGGAGTCCGCTCGGGTGGGAGCACGTCTGAAACTTTTCAGCCAAATCTGGATTCAATCTGGCCTGGACCAATGGGTCTTACAAATAGTGTCCCATGGGTACAAACTAGAGTTTCAAGACGTCCCCCCCCCCCCCAATCGACCTTGCCAGCTTCTCTTCCGGGAAGAGAGGCAGTAACATCGGCAATTAAAAAATTATGTCAGGATCAGGTCATTGTCCTGGTACCCTTGGCACAGTAGGGAAAAGGTTTTTTTTTCAAGCCTCTTCGTAGTTCCGAAGCCGGACGGCTCGGTCAGACCGGTTTTAAACCTGAAATATCTGAATCTCTACCTGAAAAGGTTTAAGTTCAAGATGGAATCCCTGAGGGTAGTGATTTCCAGTCTGGAAGAGGGGGACTTCATGGTGTCAGTAGACATAAAAGATGCTTACTTGCATGTTCCCATTTATCCCGTTCACCAAGCTTATCTGAGATTCGCAGTACAGGATTGCCATTACCAGTTTCAGACATTGCCGTTCGGACTCTACACGGCACTGAGGGTATTTACCAAGGTGATGGCGGAGATGATGGTCCTCCTTCGTTAAACAGGAGTCAATATAATTCCTTATCTGGATGATCTCCTGATAAAAGCAAGATCCAGGGAACAGTTGGTGCAGAACATCGCACTCTCCCTGTCAATACTCCAACAACACGTTGGATCATGAATTTTCCAAAGTCGCAGTTGGAACCGACGACAAGATTGTCCATTTTAGAGATGATTCTGGACACAGAAGTACGGCGAGTATTTCTTCCAGTGGAAAAGGCTCTGGAAATCCAGAAAATGGTCAAACAAATATTGAAACCAACAAGCGTGTCGATCCATCAGTGCATTCGGTTGTTGGGGAAAATGGTAGCGGCCTACGAGGCCATACAGTTTGGCCGATTTCATGCCAGAGTATTCAAGTGGGACCTGTTGGACAAGTGGTCCGGATCCCACCTACACATGCACCGGAAAATAATCCTGTCCCCCAAAGCCAGGATTTTGCTCCTGTGGTGGCTACACAGTTCTCACCTACTAGAGGAACGCAGGTTTGGGATTCACGACTGGGTCCTAATAACCACGAATGCAAGTCTCTGAGGCTGGGGAGCTGTCACACAGGGGAATTTGGTCAAGTCAGGAAGCCTACCTTCACATAAACGTTCTGGAATTGAGAGCCATTTACAACGGCCTTCTACAAGCGATACATCTTCTTCAAGATCCCGTGCAGATCCAGTCGGACAATGTAACAGCAGTCGCATACATAAACAGGCAAGGCGAAACGAAAAGCAGAGCGGCAATGGCAGAGGTGACAAGGATTCTCCTCTGGGCAGAAAGACATGTTAGAGCTCTGTCAGCAATTTTCATTCCGGGAGTGGACAACTGGGAAGCAGACTTCCTCAGCATACACGATCTCCATCCAGGAGAGTGGGGCCTCCACCAAGAAGTCTTCGCAGAGGTGACAAGTCTTTGGGGAGTTCCTCAAGTAGACATGATGGCATCTCGTCTAAACAAGAAGCTTCAGAGATATTGTTCCAGGTCGAGAGACCCTCAAGCAATAGCAGTGGATGCACTGGTGACCCAGTGGGTGTTTCGGTCGGTATATGTTTTCCCTCCACTTCCACTGATTCCAAAAGTCCTCAAAATAATAAGAAGAACAAGAGTTTGAGCTATCTTCATTGCCCCAGACTGGCCAAGGAGGGCTTGGTATCCAGATCTTCAGGAGTTGCTCATAGAAGATCCTCGGCCTCTTCCTCCTCGAGAGGACCTACTACAGCAGGGGCCGTGTGTGTATCAAGACTTACTGCGGCTACGTTTGATGGCATGGCAGTTGAGCGTCGGATCCTAGCCCGGAAGGGTATTCCCAAGGAAGTCATCCCCACTCTTATTCAGGCCAGGAAAGGAGTAACGTCTCAACATTACCACCGTATTTGGAGAAAATGTGTGTCTTGGTGTGAATCCAAGAAGGCTCCTGCGGAAGAGTTTGAGTTGGGACATTTCTCCATTTTCTGCAGGCTGGTGTGGATGCGGGCCTTAGATTGGGGTCAATCAAGGTCCAGATTTCGGCCTTATCAGTTTTCTTTCAAAAACAATTGGCCTCCTTTCCAGAAGATCAGACGTTTGTGAAAGTGGTTCTGCACATCCAGCCTCCATTTGTGCCTCCAGTGGCACCATGGGACCTTAATGTGGTGTTGCAGTTCCTTCAATCAGATTGGTTTGAACTTTTGCAGGAGATAGAATTGAAGTTTCTCACTTGGAAAGTGGTGATGCTTTTGGCCTTGGCATCCGCAAGGCGGATGTCTGAGTTGGGGGCCTTGTCTCACAAGAGCCCTTACCTGATCTTCCATGAAGATAGAGCAGAGTTAAGTACTCGTCAACAATTTCTTCCAAAGGTGGTTTCGTCCTTCCACATAAACCAGCCTATTGTGGTGCCAGTAGCTACTGACAGTTTCACTGAGTCACAGTCTCTAGATGTGGTTAGAGCTCTGAAGATTTATGTCGCAAGAACAGCTCGTTTGTCCTGTATGCTCCCAATAAGATTGGGTGTCCTGCTTCTAAGCAGACTATTGCGCACTGGATCAGCGGGACAATTCAGCACGCTCATTCTATGGCAGGCTTGCCGGTACCGAAGTCGGTGAAGGCCCATTCTACTAGGAAAGTGGGCTCATCCTGGGCGGCTGCCCGGGGCGTCTCGGCTTTACAACTTTGCTGAGCAGCTACTTGGTCAGGGTCAAACACATTTGCTAAATTTTATAAGTTTGACACCTTGGCCAATGAGGACCTCAAGTTCGGTCAATTGGTACTGCAGGGTCTTCCGCACTCTCCTGCCCATACTAGAGCTTTGGTATAACCCCATGGTACTGAAGTGGACCCCAGCATCCTCTAGGACGTATGAGAAAATAGGATTTTAATACCTACCGGTAAATCCTTTTCTCCTAGTCCGTAGAGGATGCTGGGCACCCAACCCAGTGCGTACTTTACTTGCAGTTTGTTCTTTATAGTTACACAAGTTGTGTTTCATTTGTTTTCAGCATGTTGCTGTAAATGGTTTATGCCTGTTGGCGTGTGTCATGTTGAATGCCATGTTGTGCGGCATGGTTGAGGTGTGAGCTGGTATGAATCTCACCATTAGTATAAAAGTAAATCCTTTCCTCGAAATGTCCATCTCCCTGGGCACAGTTCCTATAACTGAGGTCTGGAGGAGGGGCATAGAGGGAGGAGCCAGTTCACACCCTTGAAAAGTCTTAAAGTGCCCATGGCTCCTGCGGAACCGTCTATACCCCATGGTACTGAAGTGGACCCCAGCATCCTCTACGGACTAGGAGAAAAGGATGTACCGGTAGGTATTAAAATCCTATTGTTACTGCCTAGAGCAAAAGCTCCAACTCTGAGCTCCCTCAGGAACCCCCTGTGGTTTTTCCATGATCCAAAGGGTCTCTAACTCTAAAATTCAAGTATGCCTGTCATTCTCCACTGCACCTCTGCCGGAGGTTCCTCTGTTCTGCAGTCTGCAGCTGTCTGCCCTCCGGGCGGCATCCTGGGTGCCCAGCGACTGTAGAGGGGGCTCCCTGGTCATCCGCAGTGCCCTCCAGCCACGACTATCCAGCATCCATCATTCAACCGTGATATCAAGTGTTTTTCAGTCATGTCACTGCAGCATTCATTCTTCAACAGTAATATCCAGTGTTCTTCAGTCACGTCACCACAGCATTCATTCTTCAACAGTAATATCCGGTGTTCTTCAGTCACGTCACCACAGCATTCATTCTTCAACAGTAATATCCGGTGTTCTTCAGTCACGTCACTGCAGGATTCATTCTTCAACAGTAATATCCAGCGTTCTTCATTCACGTGGCCACAGCATTTCTTCTTCAACAGTATTGTCTAGTCACTACAGCATTCATTCTCCGGCAGCCAGTCAAAGTGCTCTTCAGTCACGTCTCCTCAGCATCCATTCTTCCGCAGCTTCATCCAGTGTTCTTCATCCACGCATTGTCAGTATTCAGTCTTTAGCCACGTCGCTTTAGTGCACATTCTCACAGCTCCATCCAGAGTATTGTAATCTAGTTCTTAACGTTCCGTTCTTCAGTTACTTATCCTTGAACCTCGAGTTATATGAGAAGGAACTACATCTAGCCTCCTCAATTCCTCTCTGCTCCCACAGCCACCTCTCCAACAAATGCCCAGCCTACGGATTCTCAACTTCAGGCCGTGATGACACTACTATGAAATTGTTGCAATCAGGAAAGCATTTTCCTTTCTTGCGTCTATCACCATCAACTTCCAGTAACTCTCTGGTTAACAAAGGTTATAATTTGGGTGCATTATTAGGGTCATAAGATAGTGGCTGAGCACTTGGATTATTTACAGCTACTGTACATGGTTGTTTTTCTAATTTACTAAATATAAAATTCAGTCTTATAAAGGGGGGAAACGAGCGCTGTGATTTGTAAAAGTGTTGTGTGATGTAAATAAAACGAGTTACCAACAATGTTTAAGCTCTCTTTTGAACCATTTGTATTTCGCGGCAAGCAGCTGGTCCCGATGTTGTCACTTTCCAACTATCCCTATTTTACCCTAATAGTGACTGGCGTCCTCCTCAGCCACTACCTTTCTCTCCCGCAGATGTCCGTTCTGCAGCGTGCAGTATAGTCAGTGTTAGCTTGGTGATGCGCTCCGTGCGCTAGCAAGGTTCAGCTGATAGCGACGGTGAGCGGCGGTGAGTGGGAATGCAGTGATTAGCGGGTGGTGACTGGTTGACCAGGCGGCTGTATCTCTCAACGCGTTTCACACATGGCAGTGCTTCTTCAAGAGTGATAAAACAGTCCATTTCAACTTTATTTATACATAAAATCTTCAGTACTTCCTGAGGAAGTGACATGACGGAAGTCCTCTAAAGTAGCGGCAACCATGTGCCTGATCCTCCATTATAGATCTTTTTGTGGTAACTCGCATTAGAATGAAATTATGGTGGTCATTCCGAGTTGTTCGCTCGCAAGCTGCTTTTAGCAGCTTTGCAGACGCTAAGCCGCCGCCTACTGGGAGTGAATTTGTATTTTTACAAGTACGTGGATTACAAAAGGATTTACCGAGGAGCCTAAAACACTGGATTATGTGAGTATAATTTTTTTCAACAGGTACACCATGGATTCTACTGGAGAAGAGGACCGACCCTCGTGTGAACATAAGGTAAGTATGTGTATATGGTGGTGTGTATGTATGTATTAAAGTTATACTTTCAAGGTGTGTGTGTATTGTCTTTATTGGGGTATTTTTTTAGTAGTAGTACTACAGGTACCAGCGGGCCTGGTTTTCCGCCGCATGCTGGTACTTGTGGTTCTCCAAGTACCAGCCTGCGTGGGAGGCTTGCTGGGACTTGTAGTACTGCTACTAAAAACAATATTCATTACTTTCAACAAAGGCTATCAGCCTCCCATCCGCAGCCCATTGGATGGGGGGACAGCCTCGGGCTTCACCCCTGGCCCTTGGGTGGCTGGGGGGGGGACCCCTTGATTGAAGGGGTCCCCACTCCCCCAGGGTACCCTGGCCAGGGGTGACTAGTTGGATATTTGATGCCACGGCCGCAAGGCACTGTATAAAAGTGACCCCCGGCTGTGGCATTATCTGTCCAGCTAGTGGAGCCCGGTGCTGGTTTCAAAAATACGGGGGACCCCTACGCTTTTTGTCCCCCGTATTTTTGGAACCAGGACCAGGCGCAGAGCCCGGTGCTGGTTGCTTAAATATGGGGGAACCCCTGTCAATTTTTTCCCCATATTTTTGCAACCAGGGCCGGCTCAAAGAGCCCGAGGCTGGTTTGGTTTAGGAGGGGGGACCCCACGCATTTTTTTTTGGAAAAATTATAACATTTCCCACCGCTTCCCACTGAAATACATGCACGGATCTCATGGATCCGTGCATGCCTATACAAACACGGGATAAAAAAGCAGGTCTGTTTTTTTTTTGCACTTTTTCACGATTTGTATTTCATCACGGCAGTGTTTGGCTATTGTCCGCAGTGTTTGTGTTTTGCACTTTTTAGTAAATTCCCGATTTCTACCAAATTGCAGGCATATTTGACCGATGGTGTATTGATTCGTGATTTTTTCCTAGGACTTCCAAAATATTACGAATGCCCTCATCACTGCCGTGATTTTTGCTTAGTAAATTACCGAGATGACACTTTGAAGAAAAAACGGCATCTCGGTCAAAATCGGGACCTTAGTAAATATACCCCACTGTGTGATTCCAGTCCCTTCTTTATATTGTTCGAATGCTCTGCTATCCTTATTTTCAGCGTTCTTTTGGTTTGGCCAATGTATTGTTGGCCACATGGGCACTCCACCAAATAAAATTACTTTCTTTCTTTCACACGTAAATGTATTTTTAATGTTATATTCTTTTTTTGTTACATGCGATTCAAACTTATCCACATATCTTATATTATTGCTCTGTACTGAACAACCTTTACAGTTCTGGCAGTAATGGAACCCTTTCGTAGCCGATATTTCACTTTTCTTCTCCTTGAGCTAACTAATTGTTAGTTCTTCTTTTAGGCTCTTGGCTTTCCTGTAAATTATTTTTGGTTTATCTGGTATATGTGAACACAAGGGGGTTTATTTACTAAGATTCGTGTTCCTGATGAATTGGTGCGAGTTTAAACTCAAATTTTATCGGCTGTCTGTTTCTGCAACTTTTTGAAATTATTTTCGGTAATTTACTAAGCTGCCGAGTTTTAGTTTTTCGTATTTTCCGATGTCGATGTTATTCGTATTGTCAGGCAGTGTACAGGAGTGATTAGTAAAACACTGCCGGACATATCACAATTAAGCCTGGCCGGATCAGTGAGATCCGTGCAGGGCTTCCTTGTGTACAGTATGAAAAGAGTTAATACAATTAAAAGTGTGAAAAAAAATGCATGGGGGTCCCCCCTCCTAAGCATAACCAGCCTCGGGCTCTTTGAGTCGGCCCTGGTTGTTTAAATACCGGGGGGGGGGGGAATGACTGGGGTCCCCCCGTATTTATTACAAAAAATTGAGAGAAGAGTAACTTGCGCCTTAGTTGCAGCCCTGGACTAAACTCACAAGAGCACTACTCCTTGATAACCATACATATACACAAGATTCGCCTCACTTCTTATAATTTCAACTGGTCATCGTCCTATCCCATATAGGAGACACTCACCTCCAATCAGGGCCCTATGTTCCTTGAAAGGTTTCTTTTACTCTGTGTCACCACTTCAAGCTCTGTCGTGATTTCTTATGTTATCCACCATCGACACTGGCCAGGATGGGCGCAGATGGTCCAACACCGAATATATGGCGTAAAAAGGAATTATACGTATATCCAAAAAAAGGAATTTATTCCAAACAGCAATATAAAACAGATTAAAACAGTAAAATAAAAAATAAAATAAAAAAAGGGTGAATCGATCCTCTGGTCTGGAGTTTGTTCCAGCGTATACCCCCCAAAAAATGGAAAAATATCACTTCATAAATCTCCAAATGGGGATAAATACAGCAAATGGAACAGCTTACAGACCTGGGTCTAAATCACAAAAGCAGGTACCAACGCGTTTCGGATCTATCAGCCTTCCTCAGGGTATATCCCAGAACAGAACCTATCCAGCCTTTTATACCCACTATCCATTTCCTGGGATAGTAGCAGCCAATCAGGTTCTTTAAGTGTCTAATCCACCTCTATATTCTATTTTTTACTTTTCCTCTCCAATCACATTATTCTTTATATTCATATATCACTGAAATAGCCATTATTCACCCATAAAAACATTTTTAAACTTTACAAATAGCATAAATAAGACATAATTGATAAACACAAATTCCAGCACTGGATTCCTGGAATCTCATAATGTCCATAGAATAGTATTATGTGATAATGTCCCCAATCCGGATCATTTTGCCGCTTTTTAGGGAGTTTCAATGTGGCATTAGAGTCCATCCTTTCCATTTCCCCCGGAAGTGACATCCTCTGGTGTGACTGGCCAACATGTCCCTTACGGCACATTTCCCCCATTCTTTAGTTCCTATGTGAAGGAGCCGCGTCGCTGGTCCGTCTGCCCGCGACCGGAAGTGACTAAGCCGAACTTCCGGTTGGTGGAACGCAGGTCCCGGAGGATGTTGAGACGCACGGCCATCTTCAGCATACAGATTCACATTCCGGGGAAATAAACAATAAATACAGTAGGTTATTCTCTACATCACATCCACTAAACTTGGCCTTATTACATCCACATTATCCTAATTTATGTTGTAATCGTAAAACACATGATTATATAAAATATAGTATTTAGACAACCAGCACCGTGCTCTTGGGCCGGCCCTGGTTCCAAAAATATGGGGGACAAAAGACGTAGGGGTCCCCCGGATTTTTAAAACCAGCACCGGGCTCCACTAGCCAAGAAGATAATGCCACAGCCGGGGGACACTTTTCTAAAGGTCCCTGCGGCCGTGGCATTACCCCCCCCAACTAGTCACCATCAAGAGTGACCCCAATTAACTTCTCGGTTAACCCGCAGACCGCAAAGTTCCCATCATAGGCCAGAATGGAGATGCGCTAAGCTCCATTCATGCCGCTGCACTCTGCCTGATTGACAGGCCAGGACCGCACAGCCAATCAGGAGAGCGCCATGACGTAGCACTCCCTGATTGGCTGGTGGGATCTCCAGTCACGGGGGGTCCCGGCATTCGGGAAAAAGGGTTTCATGTGTGGTTATGCTTAGGAGGTGGAACCCCATGCAATTTTTTTTTTATTCTTAACTCTTTCAGACCCCTTTCCACAGATAAGCATGTACGGATCTCACTGATCCGTGCATGCCTATCTGAACACGCCACCAAAAAGCAGGTCTGTTTTAAACCTGCTTTTTTTTAACGAATTGTATGCTTTCCCGGTAGTGTTTGGCTATTGTCGGCAGTGATTGTGAATATGAATTCTTAGTAAATTACCGAGTTGTATCAAATAACAGGCGTGTTTGACCGATGGTCTATTCATTCATATATGTGAACTCAGCCTGGGGAAAAAAATTGAATAGCCCCAACACTGCCGAGATAACACTTAGAAAAAAAAAAAAACTCGGACAAAATCGGAACCTTAGTAAATATATCCCAAGGTTGTATCCAATTTTAGAATGTGCCAGTGCTTGTGGAGAGTATTTTCTATTTGTTTATAATCTCCATTGTACTGAGTGATAAAAGAGAGCCTCTGATTCTCTTCTGGTCCTTTGTCTTTATATTTCAACATTTCTGCTCAATTCATTTTCGCCACTTCATCTAATTCTGTTTGTAGAAATTCCTGTTCATACCCTTTCTGTTGGAACTGCAATTTTAAGTTGGTACTTTGTTCTTCAAAGGTGCTGTTCTGTGTACAATTTCTTCTTACACGCCGGAATTGGCCTCTGTATATTTTTGATCCACTTATAGTGGTGGTTACTGTTTATTGGAAAATAACTATTTCCATCTGTTGGTTTTCTATAGGTTCTTGTTTGTAGGCCCATGGCATCCACATAGATTTCCAAATCAAGGAAGACAATCCTATCTCTGCTGTAATTAGACGTGAACTCTAAATTGATATCGTTGTAGTTCACAGTGCTGCCATCAGAAATGATGCCCCCCCTTTCCCATAGCTCCCCCAAAGCTTACCAGAGGGGTCACGGGTGGCAGTAATGAGGATCGCGGAGACAGGTCAGCTGCCTGCGCAGCGGCAGGGCACACAGCCATGGAGGCGAGCAGAGCTGCGGTTGTAATATTCTTTCTATCGAGCCAGCCATGAGCCAGCTCCTGATTGGCTGCCGCTCCGTGAGCTCCGATTGGCTCATGGCCGGCTCAATAGAAAGAATACACACTGCTGCTCTGTGTGCCTCTGTGGAAGCGTGCCCTGCCGCTGCGCAAGCAGCTGACTTGTCCCTGCGATCCTCATTACTGCCACCCAGGCCCCCTCTCAGTCAGGGCCCGGGACTGGAGTCCCCACCGTCCCCCCTTGATGGCGGGCCTGGTAGTTCATGTATTCCAATTCAGTCTGTTTGTGCTACAAAAAAACCTGTGGCCCACTGAAAATAAATGGTCATCTACAAAGTCTGGCCAATCTGTTGTCCTTTTGCTTAAGGAGCTGTAAGGTCACAATGATCATTTTTGCAGTGTCTTCCCCCCACTGCCCAGCTAAATTTACAAAAATGACCCTTTGTAGGCAAACAGAACTTTGTAGGCAAATAGAGCAGCACGCACAGAAGGAATCAGACAGCTCACAAGTAGGGAGACAGATGAGTTTGCCAGAGAAGCAAAAATGCAGCTTTTGTTATGCGCTGCTCAGGATTTACCCGTTTCCTGACTCCTGTTTGCATGGATGTTAAAGGGGACACATATCATATACAATGTGCATGTATCTCTGCATCTCTGTATGTAGAACGTGTTCACCTTATTTATATAAAGTGTTCACTGTTTACTAAAATGTCTCACTAGGTAACCTTACTCTTCTTTTGTTCTAGCAGATTGGTGTCACAGCCAGAGCTGCATGCCCAGTAATCAGGGGCGTAGCCAGAACTCTGTGGGCCCCATAGCAACATTTTGAAGGGGCCCCCATCCCAATGCTTCTAGAGAGACACTTCTCTGCAGTAGATAATTTTATGCCCTATCAACTCAGAATTACCCACCTAGTTCATTTCCTGAACCATAGTAGAGGCTTAATTAATGTTATGCCCCATAGTAGTGCGATTCATAAAATAAACTATGGCACTACTATGGGGCATTACATTAAATAAGGCTCTACTATGGTTCAGAAAATGCACTAGGGGGGTAATTCTGAGTTGATCGCAGCAGGAACTTTGTTAGCAGTTGGGCAAAACCATTTGCACTGCAGGTGGGGCAGATGTAACATGTGCAGAGAGAGAGATTTGGGTGTGGTGAGTTCAATCTGCAATCTAAATTGCAGTGTAAAAATAAAGCAGACAGTATTTACCCTGCACAGAAACAAAATAACCCACCCAATCTAACTCTCTCTGCAAATGTTATATCTGCCTCCCCTGCGGTGCACATGGTTTTGCCCAACTGCTAAATAATTTCCTGCTGCGATCAACTTGGAATTACCTCCTAGGACACTAGTGCCAGTACACATTATGCCGCACAGTACCCCCAATTCACATTATGATATACAGTATAGTGCTCCCTGTTCATATTGTGCCTCATTACAGTGCCCCGGTTCATATTATATAACATTAAAATGACCTCCAGTTCATTTTATGCCACACTACAATGAGCAGGTCCAGGGGCATACCTAGATATACAGTATTGCAGGCCCCAAGGAAGAAGTTTGAAAGGACCCCTACTTACCCCTAATGGTGAAAAATGTATATAACACATGTAACTGTGACATGGAAGGTGGCCCCTCTCAGCTCTGGCCCCATAGCAGCTGCACTCCCTGCACCTATGGTAGCTACACCCTGTATATAACACATGTAACTGTGACAGGGAAGGTGGCTCCTCTCAGCTCTGGGCCCCATAGCAGCTGCACTCCCTGCACCTATGGTAGCTACATCCTGTATATAACACATGTAACTGTGACAGGGAAGGTGGCCCCTCTCAGCTCTGACCCCATAGCAGCTGCACTCCCTGCACCTATGGTAGCTACACCCTGTATATAACACATGTAACTGTGACAGGGAAGGTGGCCCCTCTCAGCTCTGGGCCCATAGCAGCTGCACTCCCTGCACCTATGGTAGCTACACCCTGTATATAACACATGTAACTGTGACAGGGAAGATGGCCCCTCTCAGCTCTGGGCCCCATAGCAGCTGTTCTCCCTGCACCTATGGTAGCTACACCCTGTATATAACACATGTAACTGTGACAGGGAAGGTGGCTCCTCTCAGCTCTGGGCCCCATAGCAGCTGCACTCCCTGCACCTATGGTAGCTACACCCTGTATATAACACATGTAACTGTGACAGGGAAGGTGGCCCCTCTCAGCTCTGTACCCCATAGCAGCTGCACTCCCTGCACCTATGGTAGCTACACCCTGTATATAACACATGTAACTGTGACAGGGAAGGTGGCACCTCTCAGCTCTGGCCTCATAGCAGCTGCACTCCCTGCACCTATGGTAGCTACACCCTGTATATAACACATGTAACTGTGACAGGGAAGGGGGCCCCTCTCAGCTCTGGCCCCATAGCAGCTGCACTTCCTGCACCTATGGTAGCTACACCCTGTATATAACACATGTAACTGTGACAGGGAAGGTGGCCCCTCTCAGCTCTGGGCCCCATAGCAGCTGCACTCCCTGCACCTATGGTAGCTACACCCTGTATATAACACATGTAACTGTGACAGGGAAGGGGGCCCCTCTCAGCTCTGGCCCCATAGCAGCTGCACTTCCTGCACCTATGGTAGCTATGCCCTTGGTTGCCGCCTGCAGGGGGAGGGGTAAACGCTGTGCAGGTGTGCGATTGCTTGTGTAGAGAGCTGCACAAATAAAAGTTTGTGCAGTCTCTGCACAGCTCAGGACTTATTCAGCCGCTGCGATGATCCAGCCAGGAGCGAACGTCAGGAGCCCTCCCTCCAAACAGCTGGGCACGCCTGTTTTTTTCCAGATACTCCCTAGAAATGGTCAGTTGACACCTACAAATGGTCTCTTCCTGTCACTACTCTTGCGATCGCCAGTGCGATTGCTTTCTTCGTTAAAGCCGTCACTGTCCAGATATCCCCATCGATGGCGGCCGACGCGCCTGTGCATTGTGGAGCATACGCATGCGCAATACAGACCCGATCGCACCGCTGCAAAAAAAGCTATCGTATGATCACGTCTGAATGACCCCAGCTAAACAGTTCGCTCCCAAACCCCAGAAAACGGACAAAAACTGTCATTCCGATGAGTTGGTTGAATCAGTTTGATTTAAATAACCTGTATGAATGACAATTTTGTCCATTTATTGAGGTCTGGGAGCAAACTGCCACCTGTGGCTCCAAAACTATATGGAGGAGACTGATGACAATGCTAAATTCCTTTGTCGTATAAACAACCCTTTATGAAGCTAAGAACACTGTACGCTGTTTACTTAAGAAGTACCGTAATGGTACGCTAGTTGCGTAACGATCGCTCAGCCGTAGGCGAGACGCTCAAGCGTCACGTTCGCTCACGGCCCAGGGATCACAGGACACGTTATTGGTTATGTCTAGGGTAATGATTCGCTATGGCGTAGCTTACGCTTGAGACCACGAGGAGGTCACCAGCGATGCAGACGCTCACAACACTATACCTTTATGATAAAACCTTATACCAATGAAATACACTGAATACCTTAATGTGAGTACAGGGTGTAAGTGCAACCTTGTGTAACCTGACTAACTACAAAGCTGCTTGAGCGTCACCGACGCTCAAGTGAACACTTAACACTATAGAAAATACACAGATACAGGTTTAGGTTCCAAGGCCTATTAACTGTATTATATCTAATATACTTGTAAAAGGGGATAACAGTACAATTGATACACTACAATATAACAGAGACTTCCTAACCGCAGAACTAAACCATAAATACAAAAAGACAATACTACTCTGACCTAAATGCAATACAATACAATACTATCTAATACAATACAATACTAGCCTAGTCTAGGGGAGATATGAGAGAACAGAACAGAGAGAGAGAGAGAGAGAGAGAGAGAGAGAGATGAGATGAGAGAAATTGGCTCACAGAAAGACAATGATAACGGAGAGAAACTTACGCACAAAGGGTATGATCGCCTGCGCCTCGATATCCAGCTCCCGGCTATCAGCAGATAACCGTTGATGAGAGAGTGAGAGCTGGATGTGGTCGGCCTGCCTATTTATGCCCCACACACAATGCAATCTCCTGGTCCTACAATCCCATTGTCCATTGGCCGAAGGAATTCGGCCCTGCATCATAACAAAAGGTCATAGGGTGATTCATACAGGTGGGCTGTGACGATTTCCAACAGCTCAGGTGGGTGGGAAACTGGGTTTCCCGCCGCATACCTGAGTATGTGTAATTAATAGAAATGGACATAAACTTCTTATGTCCATAACTATTCGCACGAGCGATTAATACGCTCCAAACCAACACCGGAATATTGCTAATTAAATACTCTTCCGATGGGTACCAAACACTGCTGTATGATTCCTGTTAGACCCTTCGTACGATATAAAGAGGGATTCCTCAGCTCTGGGACATTGTATTTTAACCAAACTTTCAGAATCTATCAAAGGAACCGTGATCTATAAACTACATTATTTGTGAACATTTGTAACGAATGAGTCGCACGCTACGACTACATAAACTCTACCGTAAATACGCATACCGCGCCTGCGAGTGCACGTTATTGCGGGTATGCGCATCCACGGGAGAGCGTACGCACGCGCAGCGCGGACCAGTGTGCGGTGCAAATATGGCAACGTGCATTGAGACATTTTTCTGACTTTGACAGTCCACCCTTTGGCAGTCAATAATAACTGCCACAAAACATTTAAGGAAAAAAATGTAAGTCAGGGGTTAATTGATTTCCATGGTTGGGTAGGGGAGGAGAGAGGAGAAGGTGTGAAGAGGGTATGACCTAGTGAGATAGCAGAAGCATGTGTGTATGAATCCATGTTTGGGGGGTCATGTATCATCGTGCCGTACGTGTTGTAAATCAAGCTTCGAGGTATTGCGAAGTATACATTTGAATTCCTTCTTATCCTGTGGTACAGGTCTGTGGATGGGCTGTCAAACTTTACCGAGCTCTTTTCGGATTTTGAACAAAATGGGGAGCACATTTTAGTTGATGATACATGAATGGGGGAGGTATGTGGTTGCTGATATCTGTGCCTGTATTCCCTATCGTCTATGTGTGTCGTTACCTGAGGGTTGTAGAGATGAAGATAAAGAACACTTACGAAAAATGCAATGATATTCTATGTCAGGGAAATGTACATCTGTTGTTGAAGTTGTGTTCGGTATCTGTTGAGAGTCGTCTTCTTTGCGCTGTATTGCTCCTTAGGCATGAGCAACAAGCTTTGTCAGTGCCATCAGATTTACAAAAATGTTGGGCTAGCGTGAGTTTAAAAATACTAGGGAAACTGGGGATCCATGGCAAAGTTCATCAAGTGTCCATATTTAAAGTTGTCAAATCTTCTTCTTTGGTGCTTGTCTGTTGTCTGTATACATCTCGTCTCGTCAGCTTCCTCGTCCAAGGGGGTCTTTGTATCTTGGAGAAAAGCAGAAAAACAGGTGAAAGAAACGGACCGTATAATCGCATTTTCATCACATTCTGGTTTCTATCATTGGGTCATAAATCAAATCCAGGTTAATTACAGTTTCCTCACTCCTCAAGCTCATCACTTTTGTACTTTGTTTGCACCTCATTAAAGCCTGCCCGCATCTAAATATCAATCCAATCGATATAACGACACCCAAGATACATAGTAGAAACTTTCCAACATCCATTATGACTCCTTGAGCCCACTCTCCCAAACCGGAGAACCAATTTCGCGGGTTCAACCATGACACCCAACCAGTCAGCTCATTACCTACAGCAGCAAGGGTGAGATTGTGTTTTCGACGAAATTCCCACTTCAATTGGAGAATATCGTCCATCTTTTGGTCTATGACCTCTACCGGATCCTCGGTGCTATTTGTGATATACGTGCAACACTTTATACCGTACTGTGTTGCCAATGTAACACAATATCCGCCTGTTACTGCTGTAAGATAATTAAGAACCATCCTATGCTGAACTAGTTCTGTTTTATAAGCTTGAAGTTCTCTTCCAGTGTATCTAAACGTGTCATCATACATTTCAGTGATATTATCTAACAAATTGGCGAGTGCGGAAATGTATCTATAATTCATCACACCTCGAGCGGTGCGAGTGAAATCTAACGCTACCAGAACCTGAATCCCGGTGGATTCATGGATAAGATCAGAGGCCGGATGCTCTAACCTTTCTGACAGTTGTCTTTTAACTCGGTGCTCGTAATGAGTGTGAGTATAAGGAGCTTGGGCACCACGGTGTATGTCCTTCATTTTGTCATGTGTAACAGTCATCACTTCAGGCAATACTTTTCCAATATAACACAATCCTTCAGAGTTTGGGGCAAGCCACTTGTACGCCTTTCTCCCGCATATGAAATATGCATCATCGGGGAGAACATATGGGACGGAGAAGGACATGACCATGTTACAAACCTTCCAGGTGAAATCTCCTGACCCTAATTCTTCCATCTGCTTAATGCACGTATCGGTTTGTACGATATGTGCACAGTATCCTGGTGATACCTCTCCAACTCTAGTAATCCTATTTCCTAAGGTATATCGATACCGGAGAGATTTTCCTCTACTGGCTATGTGGCGTACCAGCTCTGTATCTGTAGGCATTCTATCTGCTCTGTGTGAAAAGGTCATGGTAAGGTTGCTCCATGACACTTCCCAATTTCCCGGTTTTCTGGGATTGGAGATGTTAAAACATAAGAGGGACCTATCCACATGGTATTGGTGGAGCTTCAAACTAGGAGGGCTGGAGATGTTAAACCTCCGGTCCACCGGTCTCCCACCACTTAGCTCAAGTACCTCCCCTAACGTTAAAGGAAATGGTACTAGCCCTGATTTGCTGTGACCCTGAGGTACTTGAGAGCATACCCAACAATCTGTTTGGTTTAACACGTTACCCACTAGAGAGTGATAGTCACTCAATGGATGCCGGTCCATATGGATATTAAAACTAGATTGGCATTTCTTTGTTACAGAGCCTACAGATACAACTTTCTTTTTGAACTAACATTCCTTCACAGTTGTTTACAAATAACATGGTTGTTAGATCGTGCCCGGTACTCGCCTTTGCTTGGTGATTGGGTTGCTATTGGAAATTTACACCTCCGTCTCAGTCATCAGGACCTTTCTGGATCCTTTCTCGACCTCACTGGTACTCTCACCGAAACAGACTGCTCTGGTCAACATCATGGTTAACGGGAAAATCCATGTCACAGTCTCTTGGGGCAAGTCCATCTTACAGGAGGAGAAAAGAAGAAATTTGTAAATGGGGTATAAGAAAATCAGTTTGAGGGGGAGAGAACTCGTTACGATAATAAGTTCTCTCGTCTTGTTGTTCTTCTTGTTCTGCTGTCCTCTCAAAGGTGTTGTCTCTCAGTCTTCAAAAACGATCATTCTGGTGATGCAATATTCCTTCCTAACCGACGATCTTTCTGTAAGGAGCAAAAATCTGGCATTACCATTGGTCCAACTGAGGGGTGACATACCATCTTTAAATCATGGAAACATGAGTGAGAAGAGAGAGAAAATAAAAACAAAAGAGATAGAGAACAATTCATGTGCATATATACATTACATAACTCGACAATAACCATCAATAAGAGAAGAGAAACAAAGCATTTTTAAACATTGTCAACATTGGGAAAACATTGTCAGACTATTTGGCTGTCGTATCTACGTGTCTAATGGTTTCCTTGAGCAGTCCCTCCCCATCAGCACTTGCATTATTCCACTGTCTGTATCTGGCCAGAATACATTGTGGTGGATAGGTCATGCTGGGGTTTGGTAGACTTCTGCAAGGACCAAGCGAATATGCAATGTTTGAATTCTTACCAATAATCGTCAGAGATGGGGATAGAGAGAGGGAGAGAAAAACATTTTTTCACAAATACATTTACAACTTTTCACCTGGTCATTCCTGTGTCTTTAGTGAATGACCTCCCACTTCATTAACCGTTACTTCAGGCTTGCCTCCATTCCTAATAATCACCTTTCCTGCCTATGTGATCCTTGATTATAATGGTGTGTATTGTAATTTTGCTCATTTCTTGGTCTAGGGGGTCTAACTTTATGTGGGTTATTACAGTTGCTAGCATAATGCCCTTCTCTCCTACAATGGTAACAAATCCTGGGCTCCCTCCACGTGTCAATGACCTGAGGTTTTGGTTGATTTGATGCCTCCTCAAACGCTCGGATGCTCATCATCATCAATCGTTTCCCCTGTACTTCCCTGGTTCCTTGGATACCATGATTATGTCGTTGTCTTTCTCTTGATCTACAATCTCTTGCAATGTGTCCCTTTTTATGACAATGGTAACAGACTACCATATCTGGGTTTCTCGCAGGGGTGTGGGGCTTTTGTTGGGGTGGTCTTGTGGTTTGGGCCTGTATATTTGCTGCCATTAACTTATCTCTTAGTGACTCTCTGTACCTGGTGATATTCTGGTCATGATTAATGACGGCCTCTCTTAGTGCGGCCACCGAGACATCTCTCCAGTTTGGGTTGGTGGTCTGTACCCTTGTTTTTAATTCATCCTTTAAACCATTCATTAATACCTTAACCGCTATTCCTTTATGTTGTGCATTTGTCTTGATGTCTGCGATCCCAGTGTTTCTAGCCATTATTTGCAGTGCTCGATTGAAATAATTAGAAACATTTTCCTTTTCGTTTTGCCTTATAGAGAGAATGTCATTCCACTTGACAGCAGCTGGGAAATATATTCCTAACTGTCGGTTAATCTGCCTAATACATTCCTGATTGTGTTCCTCCATACAAGGTACCTCCGTGTTTAATTTACAATCAGCAATGAATTTTTCAGGGTCAACCCTGGAGGGCAAACATGCCCTCAGCACTGTCCGCCACTCTTTGTTGGTGGGTTCTGTGGCGTTTCCTAGTTCTTTAATAAACCTTTGACATTTGGCTAGATTTCTCCTAGGATCAGGAAATTCAGACATAATTGATCTCAATTCGGTCCGGGACCAGAGACAGCGCATTGCACTGTCCTTGACGGGAATGATTCCCTGATCGTCAGTCTTCCCATTGGGGACTGAGATCACCCTGGCCAGATCGAGCTCAGTTACATCATCTTGTTTTGGTCTTATAATATGGGGTACATTTGTTTGTGCGTGATATAAAACATTGTACGTACCTGTGGACACGACCTCACCTGACCCTCCGTTAGGGGGTTTGATTATTGCCTTTACCAATTTGGTCGTGTCCACCTGGATGTCTTGTAGGATGGCTTCTGGAAGAGGTGCCGACATCGTTCTGGGCTCACTTTCTTGTTTGTATTCCTGAGGGAGGTTTGACATGGGGTGCAGCTTGCACAGGTTAATAGTTGTACATTCAACAGTATTACAATAATCATTGTTACATTTATTACACTTATTCTTATAATCTATATTACAGTTGCTAAGAGCGTTTTTATTGTTCCACCTTTGTGCTTTTCTCTCCGCAATCAACTCCTCTCCTGCTGCCATATCTCTCCTCTCAAGATAAGAGTCAGAAAAGTCAATAGACTCTTTTTGTAATTCACTTTCCTGTTGCCATAACTGTAAATATTCATAATGTTTATTTTGTCTCTTCGTTGGTTCAACGAGACTTATCCTCCTCCTTAAATTTTGTAACCCTACTGGACTGAAGCTACCTATTCTTGGGAATTTGTCCCTGTCTTGTACAGTCATTCTCTCCCATTCATCACATAAAACTTCAGCGTGATTTCCATATTTCTTACACATCACATATCGTGCCGACCCGATGGATCGGTTCTCTGAATCAACCCGAACCGAGGTTGATCGCCCCCTACCTGAACAAATGGCCCCCATAATCTGCAGGCATTGCCTATTCCTCCTTGAATATCAAGGCTTTCAGCGAACCCTTACAAACAAACCAAGATGTCCTTGGGCAGGCCGGCGGTGGTGGTTTATCAAGTACCCCACTTACTTCTCGCCCACGTTGGCCTGTGCTGCAATCACTGTAGCCAGAGCTGCTGTACCCAACCTAGGGCCCCTGTGAACCTTTATTTACTGGGGCGTGCTGGACCTACCAGTCCCCAGTAAGTATCGGTTGTTGGATAGTTCCCGAGTGACCAGCGAACTTCCCTTCCAAAAATAAAAAATTACACAAATCACGTCAGAATGTACAAATAGCGTTTGTGACCACTTTACTCTAATGGTATTAGGTCAGATTACTAACTACTGCACACAATTACGTGCGGTCCAATCGTTCAGTACACGAGCACTACTTGTCATGTACTGAAAGATCAATGGAATCTATGTTTCCGGCTGCGATTCCTTCAGCCAGAGCTTGTATGGCCTATATGGGTTCTGCACCAACACCCCAGGCGTTGTGCCACTGGACTTTTATAGCGGACCTCTTTGTTACCTTATGACCTCCTGGTCTGTTCCTTATGACCTCCTGGTCTTGTTACCTTATGACCTCCTGGTCTTGTTACCTTATGGTCCGCTATACTCTAATGCTCAAATATTATTTAACCAGGGATGCCTCCCTAGCCACCGTATATGTCACTTACACGTATGTCCCTTGACGAGTACCCGGCTTTCCTTTTGGTTCCACCTTAAAGTTATATAAACTTTTGTATACAAAACACACTCACTCAACACATGTACACTTTTGTTTCTATATCTATTTCTGCGCAGAAATTTGTCTTTAGCCCAACAGTGTTACCAATTAGGAGCAGGATCTGTTAAACTAAATTTCCGATTTTCCAAAAATAGATTTGCGTTATTTACCGCGTCGCGTTATCTACCGCTGTGCGTTACTTATCGCCTTGCGCTAATTATCGCTTTGCGCTAATTCAACTTTTTCGTGACTTGAGCTACGTGAGCGTAACCGGACGCTACGTTGCGTAATGTACGCTGCGTGCGTCTGCCTTTTGGATTGCGTACGCTAGTCTTTGTTAGCGACACGTGTACGCAATGCAAAGGATCCACCGTAACACAATATATTTTTATCAATGTAAATGATCCCTGATCATCTACCGCAATCCACACTGACTGCCTTGTATCTCAGACAAACCGTGTGTTTGTTCTATACTTTAACTATTACCTCTACTATGAAATAACAGCAAATCTCTTTTTAGCACTTTCTATCAACTATAAAATTGGCAAACAGGAATAGTGATATACGAAAATGAAACAGAAATGCAGATATATGCGTGCGTACGCAAGACAAAAGAAAAAAAATAAACAGTTTTAAAAGGACACAAGCGTTTTGTTCTTACTTCCGGTTACCGGGTTCCTTCAGCACTCTTTATCTAAGCGAAGCAGACGCTTATCCCGCCAGCACTATGAGACAATCTCCCACCCTTTGCTGGGGGATAATGTCTGCTGATCTACCTAGTGCAGATGTGAGAAGTATAGGACGAGCCCGCAATTGACAATGCTAAATTCCTTTGTCGTATAAACAACCCTTTATGAAGCTAAGAACACTGTACGCTGTTTACTTAAGAAGTACCGTAATGGTACGCTAGTTGCGTAACGATCGCTCAGCCGTAGGCGAGACGCTCAAGCGTCACGTTCGCTCACGGCCCAGGGATCACAGGACACGTTATTGGTTATGTCTAGGGTAATGATTCGCTATGGCGTAGCTTACGCTTGAGACCACGAGGAGGTCACCAGCGATGCAGACGCTCACAACACTATACCTTTATGATAAAACCTTATACCAATGAAATACACTGAATACCTTAATGTGAGTACAGGGTGTAAGTGCAACCTTGTGTAACCTGACTAACTACAAAGCTGCTTGAGCGTCACCGACGCTCAAGTGAACACTTAACACTATAGAAAATACACAGATACAGGTTTAGGTTCCAAGGCCTATTAACTGTATTATATCTAATATACTTGTAAAAGGGGATAACAGTACAATTGATACACTACAATATAACAGAGACTTCCTAACCGCAGAACTAAACCATAAATACAAAAAGACAATACTACTCTGACCTAAATGCAATACAATACAATACTATCTAATACAATACAATACTAGCCTAGTCTAGGGGAGATATGAGAGAACAGAACAGAGAGAGAGAGAGAGAGAGAGAGAGAGAGAGATGAGATGAGAGAAATTGGCTCACAGAAAGACAATGATAACGGAGAGAAACTTACGCACAAAGGGTATGATCGCCTGCGCCTCGATATCCAGCTCCCGGCTATCAGCAGATAACCGTTGATGAGATAGTGAGAGCTGGATGTGGTCGGCCTGCCTATTTATGCCCCACACACAATGCAATCTCCTGGTCCTACAATCCCATTGTCCATTGGCCGAAGGAATTCGGCCCTGCATCATAACAAAAGGTCATAGGGTGATTCATACAGGTGGGCTGTGACGATTTCCAACAGCTCAGGTGGGTGGGAAACTGGGTTTCCCGCCGCATACCTGAGTATGTGTAATTAATAGAAATGGACATAAACTTCTTATGTCCATAACTATTCGCACGAGCGATTAATACGCTCCAAACCAACACCGGAATATTGCTAATTAAATACTCTTCCGATGGGTACCAAACACTGCTGTATGATTCCTGTTAGACCCTTCGTACGATATAAAGAGGGATTCCTCAGCTCTGGGACATTGTATTTTAACCAAACTTTTAGAATCTATCAAAGGGACCGTGATCTATAAACTACATTATTTGTGAACATTTGTAACGAATGAGTCGCACGCTACGACTACATAAACTCTACCGTAAATACGCATACCGCGCCTGCGAGTGCACGTTATTGCGGGTATGCGCATCCACGGGAGAGCGTACGCACGCGCAGCGCGGACCAGTGTGCGGTGCAAATATGGCAACGTGCATTGAGACATTTTTCTGACTTTGACACTGACCAGGAAGGAACTGAATGGATTGTTTCTCGCATGCCGATCAGATGATAAGTGCACTGAATGGGGTTCGGTCCTCATACACTAACAAGCTGGAAGCTGACCACTCCACCTGCTCACTAAAAGCCAGATCTTTCCAATCATGTCACCCACAAGTATAGTCAAAAGTGAACCCCTCAGCACCAAAACATTTTATGATACTAGTATTACTTAGAGGATACAGTTATGCTGATGCGATGTGGCCGGGATTGCAGCGGACATGTGACCAATGGCGGAATCCCGAACCACTCGGAATCCCGGCGCCGGAACACCTACCGCTGGCAACCCGAAGGTAAGTATTAGGGTGACAGCTAGGGCCCGGGGTGGGGAAGGGGGGTACGGTTAGGCACTAGAGGGTAGGTTAGTCATAACTGCCACCCCTGAGTCTTAGCTCTAGCCGCCACCCCCACTATCTTAGCCCTAGCTGCTGGTGCAGGCAGGATAGGGTTAGGGTAGGGGACAAGGGGGGTTTAAAATAATGACCCCATCCTCTGTAGGAATTCCAATTGTCAGGATGCCGGTTGTGACCGCCGGTATTCCAACCACCGGGATACTCTATCACACCCCTGCTGATATACTGTGATTACCTGTTTTCTATTGCTATCCCTTTAAGAAATATTTTCAATTGACGATTCAGGTCAGCAGTTTTGTAAAACACCAGAAAATGTGGATGGTTAAATATGTAAAGTGAATTTTTGGGACTTCCCAGGGTCTGATGCATAGGAAAGCAGATCATCCGCCTCTCCTGCGCGCCATGGACCGTGCACATGTGAACTTACAGAAATACATTATTCTTATGTCTCCATTAAACTGTGGACAGAGATGAGATCCCCGGCGAGGGACAAATTTAGGTTTTCCTAAAATACTACAATCAGTTTACCGCTGCCATTCTCCTCTCCAGCAGGTAATAAAAATGAGGAACAGAATGGAAAACAGAGCAGAATCCTTGTAAAAATGAACACATCCAGAGCAAGATTCATAACCACATACAAGATTTATAAGCTGGAGGAATGAGTCCAGAGCTCATAGAAAATTCATGTGCAATGCGTTTATTTTCTCTCCTTTTTTTTTTTTTTGCAGGACGCCGGGGTCATGTACAGAACATCATTTGCTTTAATGATTTTACAGAACGGCTCTCAAATGATATTTGTTTGTGACTACATAATACAGTATAAGCGATCGTGTTCTCCCTGCTGTAAAATATTTGGATATTAGAAGTCACCGAGGATTTCCCTGACAATATCAAACATGAGACTGTAGGCAGGGCTGGTTTTAGCTCTTGTGGCGCCCCGGGTGAAAATAGAGGTGTGGCTTCATAAAAGGGCGTGGTCAGGTATGCCCCCTGTACAGTTGTGCCTCCGTTTGTGCCCCCAGTACTGTGCTCCCGTTTGTGCCCCCTAGTTCGTGCTGCTTACAAAATAAAAAATTAAAAAATTATTAATTAATATTCACCATCCCCGCTCCTGATTCCCGACCGCTGCTGACCTCCGTCTCCAGCTGCTCCGCTGATCTATGGGAGAGACATCATGATGTCTCTCCCATAGCACAGCATAGACACTAGAGGTCAATTATGACTCCTAGCGTCTATGTGCCAGTCCCACAATGCCGTGTGGTGCGCAATGACGTCATCGCGCACCGCACTGCAGTGAAAGCACAGCATCGGGGGGCACCACCAGTACCGGAAGGCGGTGCCCCGGGCAAAAATCCCATGTGCCCGTAGCAAGATCCGCTACTGACTGTAGGTCAAGTACTATTATACAGGTCAGAGGTGTTCCACAATAGTATGGCACAATTATTATAATACACGTTTTCCTAATGAACACTAAACTGGTGACAATTAGTGTCACTATCGGTTTGTATGCAGATACCAAATACAGATGTGTGTACATTTATTAACACACCACTTATATGATGAATAACAACACCCAGGGCTGACTTCAGAAATTGTGGGGCCTGGGACTGACAAGATATACAGAGGCCCCCCAAAAACGTTACTTATAGGTTTGTTGCGATCCTACAGGAACTTTCACAGACAGCTGATACGCAGGGAAGTAAAGTTTTCCTTGCGCATCAGCCCACAGTTGTTCCACAGCGTGGTCCAGCTCTCCTGGTACTGGTGGGAGGAGCCAGGGGTGGACCTCCCTCTCTGTAAGGGCCTGGGATACCTGTCCCCACAGTCCCCCTCTGATGGCTGCCCTGACAACACCATATAGGTTGCGCACATGCTGAGGTTGTCAGGTTAAATACATATAGTTTATTTATCAGGATGACACACAGACTGTTAGGCGCCGGGGTCCGCTCGTCGGTGCGGCCCGGCGCCTAGCAACCAGGGACGCCGTGCGCGTACAGCCGCCGGCTCCCTGGCAACGCTAGACGCCGGGCGCACGGAGCCGCTCAGACCCTAGCAACGGGGACGCCACGTTCGGGCCGCGTTCCCCGTTGCTGGGTCTTTTCTAATTGTACAATGGTGTGCTGGCCGTGCAGCATGCAAGCTGCACGGCATTACTTGTGATTACCCAGTCTGGCTCCTGATTGGGGAGCTCACAGTTATAAGCACCCTTTGGACTTCTCACAGACGCCGGTGATAGCTTCCTGTTTGCCTGTGTTGGTTACAGAGAGTTTGCAGTCCTGCTCAATCCGGTTGTTCCTGTCCTCAGTGATCCTGTACTCGGAAATTGTCATCTGTTCCTGGAGTCTGACCAAGCACCTTTAACATCCTGTGGTGTTCGTGAGTCGCGGCGTAGCCGTGTGTTGCGGCTTGACCGCTTACTGTTTATTATTTTGTATCTTTGTGTTCTGGAGCTTTTGCGGAGGATTCCGCTCCCCCTGATCCACTCTGGTATCCAGCGGTGCTGGATAGGAGTAACGGATCAGTGGATCTTTGGTTGTCCTTTTCCCTGGCGGTTTGTCCGCACATACTTTTTGGTTTAGTTAGTTAGCTTGTAACCCCTGGCCTGGTTGCTTAGTCAGAGGGCCCCTTGTTATCACCCTGTCTCGGATTTCCCTTTGTCTCCCATTAAGACCTGAGGGGGCATCGGGGTTGGGCAGACATAATCCGCCCTTCGAACGCGGCTGCCATGGGCTCAAGCAACCATAGTCTCGCAGGGGATTTCTGATAACACGGGCGAGACAACGGAGTTAGGGCGCCAGGGGTTACTAGGCTCTCCTGCTCCCACAACCAGTATATCTTTCCAGTACTCAGACCTCTGCCATAAGATCTCCTCTGGTCTGGAGTACGGGAATCATAACATTATCACCGGCCAGACTAAATTTAAAATTAAACAGGAGTTAATTTTTTCCCTTGTTCAGTTGGGAGATTTGTCGGCCTCATGAATCCCACCGGTGTCGGGCCAAATCCTGGCCAGCTTCTAGTTAGCCAGATTCAAGAGCTTACTCAGATGGTTCAGGATCTGTCTCTTCGGGTGAGGTCACAGGAAGATCTGTTACGGACTTCCCCGAGGGTCATTCCTGAACCAAAAATGCATCTGCCTGACCGTTTTTCTGGGGATAGAAAACAGTTTTTTAATTTTAAAGAGTCTTGTAAACTTTATTTTCGTTTGAGACCAGTCTCCTCAGGTACGGAGGCTCAGCGGGTTGGAATTATTATTTCTCTGCTTCAGGGGGATCCTCAGACCTGGGCTTTTGGTTTAAAGACAGACGATCCGGCTTTATTTTCTGTAGACGCCTTTCTAAAGTCTTTAGGGCTATTGTATGACGACCCTGATAGAGAGGCATCCGCCGAGAGTCAGTTGCGTGCTCTCAGACAGGGTAGGAATCCCGCAGAGATTTATTGTACGGAGTTTCGCCGTTGGTCGAACGACTGTGGATGGAATGACCCAGCCCTGCGCAGTCAGTTTCGCCTCGGCTTATCTGAGTCTATAAAAGACAGTCTCCTTCAGTATCCCGCTCCTGAGACTCTCGATAAACTCATTGAGCTCTCTATTAAGATTGATCGTCGGCTCAGAGAGCGGAGGGCTGAAAAAGGAGCATCTGTCGGGTCAACTCCTTGTGTTTTTTCCATCCCTGTGGACATAGAGGAGCCTATGCAGATAGGTCTCTCCAAACTGTCTTCTGAAGAAAGAACCAGAAGGCAAAATTCTGGTCTTTGTTTATACTGTGGAGGTAAGGGACATTTTGCCCGTAGTTGTCCGAACAAGTTGGGAAACGTCTCGACCAAGTGAATTGTGAGGGGGTTCACTTTGGTCTGCAGCTTATCTCCTCAAATAATTCACTGTTAGTCCCAGCTAAAGTTTCCTTTGGCAGCCTCTGTTCCTCGGTCTCTGTTTTTGTGGACAGTGGAGCTGCAGGGAACTTTATGGATTTGACATGGGCCAAGACCTTAGGTATTCCTCAGTTAGCCTTGGGTAGGTGTATCACCATGCATGGTTTAGATGGGAGTCCCTTGTCCAATGGGGTTATTTCTCTCTGTACACCTCCTGTTCTACTCTCGGTAGGAGCTCTGCATTCTGAAAAAATTGAGTTTTTCCTCACCCATTGCCCAGCAGTTCCAGTGGTTCTGGGTCACCCTTGGCTGGCCTTTCATAATCCCATCATTGATTGGCAGTCGGGGGAGATCTCACAATGGGGTACCATCTGTAATAAGGAATGTATTACGCTTCCCATCAGAATAGCTGCTGCCATTCCCGCACCCATTCCTGTGGAATACCAGGATTTTGTTGATGTTTTTTCCAAGGGCAATGCGGATATTCTGCCTCCCCATAGGCCTTATGATTGTGCTATTGAGCTAATTCCTGGTGCCACTTTGCCTAAGGGAAGGTTATATGCATTGTCCGGACCTGAAACTGTGGCCATGAATGAATATGTTAAAGAAAGCCTAGGGAAAGGATTTATCAGGCCATCTAAGTCCCCTTTAAGTGCAGGCTTCTTCTTCGTAGAGAAGAAGGATGGTTCACTCAGACCCTGCATTGACTTTAGAGCCTTGAATAAAATCTCAGTAAAAAATACTTACCCTCTGCCACTGATCTCTGTCCTCTTTGATCAGCTACGTTCGGCTGTGATTTTTTCTAAGATTGACCTGAGAGGAGCATATAACCTCATCAGAATCAAGTCAGGGGATGAGTGGAAAACGGCATTCAGTACTCAGTCAGGCCACTATGAGTATCTGGTTATGCCATTCGGCCTGTCTAACGCTCCGGCAGTTTTCCAGGATCTCATTAACGATGTGCTCCGTGAATTTCTTGGAAAATTCGTTGTAGTCTACTTGGACGATATTTTGATTTATTCTGACTCTGTAGAACAACATGTTACCCAGGTGCGTCAGGTTCTAAAAAAATTACGTGAAAATCACCTATATGCCAAGCTGGAGAAGTGTGAATTTCATGTCACGGAGGTATCCTTTTTAGGATACATTATTTCCCCTCGGGGATTCCGTATGGAACCAAAGAAGCTCCAAGCCATCCTTAGTTGGGCGCAACCCACCAACTTAAAAGCAATTCAGCGCTTTTTAGGGTTTGCGAACTACTATAGAAGATTTATTCACTCTTTCTCTGACCTAGTTGCTCCCATTGTGGCACTGACTAAGAAGGGAGCGGATCCTACCAATTGGTCACGTGAAGCCGAGCTATCTTTTCAGGCCTTGAAACAGGCCTTTGTCTCAGCCCCTGTCCTCAGACACCCCAACCCAGAATTGCCTTTCATTGTTGAGGTTGATGCCTCAGAGGTTGGAGTAGGGGCTATCCTATCTCAGAAGGATCCGGATTCCCTTGAATTACACCCTTGTGCCTTTATGTCCAGAAAATTCTTTTCTGCTGAGTCCAACTACGATGTTGGTAACCGGGAATTGCTGGCTATTAAATGGGCTTTCGAGGAGTGGAGGCATTGGCTTGAGGGAGCGACTCATATCATTTCAGTTTTGACTGATCACAAAAATCTTCAATACATTGAATCAGCTAAACGACTGAATGCCCGGCAGGCTCGTTGGGCTTTATTTTTTACTCGTTTCAAATTCATTATCACCTTCAGGCCAGGTTCCAAGAATACCAAGGCAGATGCCCTGTCACGCAGTTTTCTTCCAGTTCAAGACAACAGTCCTGTTACTCCCATACTTCCGTCTTCAGTCATTCGGGCAGGCCTCACACAGGATTTATTTACCCAGTTAAAGCTGCTTCAACATCAGGCTCCTGGAAATACTCCTGCTGGTCGTCTTTTTGTCCCTGAGTTTTTGAGAGCAACTGTTTTGACGGAGTTTCATGATAGCAAAGTTGCCGGGCATCCGGGAATCGCTAAGACTTTGGAATTAGTCTCCCGCTCAGTATGGTGGCCTGGTCTTTCCAAAGACATTAAGGAGTTTGTTTTTTCGTGTCAGGTCTGTGCACAGCATAAAGTTCCCCGTTCTTTGCCTATCGGTCAGCTTATGCCCTTGAATGTTCCTCTTAGGCCATGGTCTCATATCTCCATGGATTTTGTGGTGGACCTCCCTCTGTCAGCCGGATGCCGAGTCATATGGGTGGTAGTGGACCGTTTTAGTAAAATGGCCCATTTCATTGCTCTTCCCCGATTGCCATCTGCCCAGGGATTGGCAGTCTTGTTCCTCCGCCATGTTTTCAGACTCCATGGGTTACCCACTGATATTGTTTCCGATCGGGGTCCACAATTCATTGCACAGTTTTGGAAATCTTTTTGTGTCTCATTGAAGATGAAATTATCTTTAACGTCAGGCTACCATCCCCAATCCAACGGGCAGACTGAGCGAGTTAATCAATCACTAAAACAATATTTGCGGTTGTACTCGGCCAAACTCCAAAATGACTGGTCTGAGTTTCTTCCATTGGCGAAGTTCGCTTACAATAATGCCTGTCATTCCTCCACCAATGTGTCTCCATTTTTTGCAGTTTTTGGTTTTCACCCCAGAGCTAATTCCTTTTTTCAACATTCCTCTGTCTCCTCACTGACCTTGACCTCTCATCTTAGGCTCATTTGGAGAAAAGTGCACCTGGCTCTCAGAAAAGCGGCATTTCAGGAAAAGAGATTTTCTGACAGGCTCCGGCGGCCGTGCACTTTTAAAGTAGGAGATAGGGTGTGGTTGTCGACTCGCAACATTAAACTTCGACAAACCTCAGCCAGATTGGGTCCTAAATTTATTGGACCATTTCACATTATCAAAAAAGTCAATCCAGTTGCCTTCCGGTTACGTTTACCAAAAACTTTACGGATCGGAAATACTTTCCATTGCTCATTGCTGAAACCATATGTTTCGTCCAGTAGATTTCCTCGTAAGATATCTCAGGGGAGATCACCAATTGTTGTACAGGGTCAGCAGGAGTTCTTGGTGGAGAAGGTTCTCGATTCCAAGTTGTCCCGGGGTCGGCTTTATTTTTTGGTGCATTGGAGAGGTTATGGTCCAGAAGAAAGGTCTTGGGTCCTGGATAAGGATCTCCATGCCCCGAGGCTCAAGAGGGCATTTTTTCGAGAATTTCCTCGGAAACCGGGCTTTAGGGGTTCCTTGACCCCTCCTCAAGGGGGGGGGTACTGTTAGGCGCCGGGGTCCGCTCGTCGGTGCGGCCCGGCGCCTAGCAACCAGGGACGCCGTGCGCATACAGCCGCCGGCTCCCTGGCAACGCTAGACGCCGGGCGCACGGAGCCGCTCAGACCCTAGCAACGGGGACGCCACGTTCGGGCCGCGTTCCCCGTTGCTGGGTCTTTTCTAATTGTATAATGGTGTGCTGGCCGTGCAGCATGCAAGCTGCACGGCATTACTTGTGATTACCCAGTCTGGCTCCTGATTGGGGAGCTCACAGTTATAAGCACCCTTTGGACTTCTCACAGACGCCGGTGATAGCTTCCTGTTTGCCTGTGTTGGTTACAGAGAGTTTCCAGTCCTGCTCAATCCGGTTGTTCCTGTCCTCAGTGATCCTGTACTCGGAAATTGTCATCTGTTCCTGGAGTCTGACCGAGCACCTTTAACATCCTGTGGTGTTCGTGAGTCGCGGCGTAGCCGTGTGTTGCGGCTTGACCGCTTACTGTTTATTATTTTGTATCTTTGTGTTCTGGAGCTTTTGCGGAGGATTCCGCTCCCCCTGATCCACTCTGGTATCCAGCGGTGCTGGATAGGAGTTACGGATCAGTGGATCTTTGGTTGTCCTTTTCCCTGGCGGCTAGTCCGCACATACTTTTTGGTTTAGTTAGTTAGCTTGTAACCCCTGGCCTGGTTGCTTAGTCAGAGGGCCCCTTGTTATCACCCTGTCTCGGATTTCCCTTTGTCTCCCATTAAGACCTGAGGGGGCATCGGGGTTGGGCAGACATAATCCGCCCTTCGAACGCGGCTGCCATGGGCTCAAGCAACCATAGTCTCACAGGGGATTTCTGATAACACGGGCGAGACAACGGAGTTAGGGCGCCAGGGGTTACTAGGCTCTCCTGCTCCCACAACCAGTATATCTTTCCAGTACTCAGACCTCTGCCATAAGATCTCGTCTGGTCTGGAGTACGGGAATCATAACACAGACCTACAATGGAGAGTCACAGAACTTCCCGTGGCCCTACCACTAGCTAACAGGGTTCACTCTAGCCAATGGCCAACTACAGGGTATTTCACTCACTATAGACCGCAAAGCTTTTCTTATAACTTTTAAAGTGATTGATGTAATTTACTGAAATTTTACACTGACATTCCTTAGTCTATGCCAGAGGTTCTCAAACGCGGTCCTCAAGGCACCACCAATGGTCCAGGTTTTAAGTTTATCCATGCTTGGCCACAGGTGACTTAATTATCACATTTGATTTGACCATCTGTGCAGAGCCACGGCTAAGCCTAAAACCTAGCCCGCTGAGGTGCCTTGAAGACCACGCTTGAGAACCTCTGGTCTGTGAGAAACATGAGGAAGTCATAGCAAGTGTTGAAAGTGTTCACCATTAGCATCTGGGGTCTGTAGCGAGTGAAACACCCTATATTAGATCTCTCTTCCAGATTGGCAGGCGGGCGACCTTCAAATCTGCTAAACCACTTAATATTTTTTCCAAAAATTGTTCAAAAATGTTTTTTTTTTTTAATGAGTGAAACAGTTTAAGTACATTTATTTAAAACATATCCAACATGATTTAATTAGAAAATAACTTATTTTTCAATATAAACATCGGTACAAATATTGATGGTCGACGCATGATTGATTGATGGTTACGGCCATTGATGGTTAGGGCCGTTGATGATTGGACCATCGCGACTCTACATTTTCTGGGTGGTTGCTCCTCTGTGCAGCTGTCGGGTGTCCATAGGGAATGTTAATGTTGCTTTTTACGTTTCCTCAGCGGTTGCTCCTCTCTACAACCACAGAGTGTGTGGGGAGGGGTGCACCGGACTGCCTGATCAGCTGTGATAAGCTGAACGACAAGCACCGCAGGAGGAATCAGGAGGCAGAGGGACTAGGAGGTCCCTCTGTGATCAGCAGCTGCTGAAAGATTCTCATGCAGAAATCGCACAGTGGCCGTTTAAGATATGACCATGGTGGTCATTCCGAGTTGATCGCTCGCTAGCAGTTTTTAGCAGCCGTGCAAACGCTATGCCGCCTCCCACTGGGAGTGTATTTATTTATTTAGCAGAAGTGTGAACGAAAGGATCGCAGAGCGGCGGCAAACTTTTTTTGTGCAGTTTCAGAGTAGCTCAAAACCTACTCAGCGCTTGCGATCACTTCAGACTGTTCAGTTCCTGTTTTGACGTCACGAACACGCCCTGCGTTCGCCCAGCCACGACTGCGTTTTTTCTGCCACGCCTGTATTTTTTCAAACACTCCCTGAAAACGGTCAGTTGACACCCAGAAACGCCCCCTTCCTGTCAATCACTCTGCGGCCAGCAGTGCGACTGAAAAGCTTCGCTAGACCCTGTGTGAAACTATATCGTTCATTGTGATAATAAATGTGCGTGCGCATTGCGCCGCATACGCATGTGCAAAAGTGCCGATATTTAGCCTGATCGCTGCGCAGCGAATGAAAGCAGCTAGCGATCAACTCGGAATGACCCCCCATGTAGGGAAAGCCCAGCCTTTGATGCATCTGATGCGACCACGCCAGGCAAGTGGTTCAGGGAGATCTCCTCAAGTGCTCTGTTTTGTCACCACACCTGTCAGCTACTGCAAGCTGTGGAAGAAGATGCTTTTGATTCAAACAAAGCAGGTAAAACTGGGTATACAACTATCTGTCGGATCGCCCAGATAATTGGACAGTGTATGCGGGTGACCGATCTGCAAATATTAATTTTGTTGTCCAGCATGTTCATCCAATGGAATATTTTCTAAATTGAAAGTTGATACCTGTTGCTTAGTCAGGCATTTTATCTGTGTTTGCCCAGCTTTGGTCACACATTCTTTCTACACTAAGTAAATGTGTTCGATTTGTATATCTTCAAGCTTGGTGCAATGCTGCACCTGTGTGCAACCCTGTGTGCTGGTCGTCCCTGGGGCTTGTCAGCTAAACACCTATGATTCCTCTCTAGGCAACCACTCCCTCCGTCACAAGGCAAGCCAGCGGCGTGTCGGCAGCGTAGCTTTGTTTCAGGACTCCGGAACCCTCTCCCGCCATGACAGCAGCACATACGTGGTTACACATTAGTGCACTGGGGTCACGCTTGAAGTGACCGATGGTGGGATCACTTGCTACTAGCACATCGCTGCGTGTGAATACTGACACATCTAGGCGCCACTTATTATCTAATGTGATTTTTTTTTTTAAACTGGAAATCCAGGGAGCTGCTGCTTTGTTTGTTTTTTATTTGTTTTTGTTTTTTTGACAATAAAAACTTTTTGCCACGTTTGTCTAATATAGTTTTGCACATTTTTTTTTAACAAATTACAATGTTATTTATCTCATCAATTGATGAAAACGAAAAAATCTTTCTTGCTCTGACTGGTATATTACATGCACAGTATTGTGTAATATAATGAAACAATAGCATTAGTTGTCAGTGAATGGGTGTACAGTATATACTGTAGGTTATTTTGGGTTGGGTTCGTTATGCCGGTGCTTGGGATGCAGTCGGTCAAAATACAGATCGCGGCATCCCAATGTTGAGAATCCTGACAGAGGGAAGGTAAGTATACTTACCTTTCCCCAATGCCCCCCTAACCCTAACTTCTCGCAGCCTAAACCTAACCCCCCTCCCCCACAGCATCCTAACCCTTCCCGGTGGTGCCTAAACCTAACCCCCCTCCCCCACAGCAGCCTAGTCCTCCCCGGGGGTGTCTAACCCTAACCCCCCTCCCCGCAACCTAAACCTAATCCCCCATCCCTGCAGCCTAATCCTAAACTTACCCCGGCAGCCTAAACCTTACCTCTCCCCCTTGTGGCTTCCCTGGCAGGCAAACACTCAATCGGGATCCTGGCATTCGGGATTGAGTTCCTTGTTGAGATGTCAGTGCCGGTATTCCGAGCCGTGTCGGGATTTTGGCGTCGGTTTTTCGACTGCCGGGATCCAGACCAGATCCCGTTATTTTTTAGGGTTCACTACCGTTTATAATGATTATCCAACAAATCCCCATTAGCTGCAGTATTGTGCAGTTGTTTGTTGATTTCGTCGTCTTCTCATTTATTTTCTGTGCTCTCGTTCTCATTTCTGTGAAGTGCTAGTTACAGGGCACTTATGTCTGTCGAATGTCTGTAAATTAAATGTATAATTTATTATTGATTATTTTATTAGCAGTTTCTTATATAGCTCAGCATATTCCATTGCGCTTTACAATTAGAACAACAGTTATAGGGGGTCATTCCAAGTTGATTGTAGCTGTGCTAAATTTAGCACAGATACGATCATTCACACTGACATACGGGGGGACACCCGCCCCGCATGTCAGTGCCCCCCCCCCCCCCCCCCCGCAGAAGTGCAAAGGCATCGCACAGCGGCGATGCCTTTGCACATCAAGAGTAGCTCCCGACCAGCGCAGCTTTAGCGTGCTGGCTGAGAGCTACTCCTCGCTCCCCGGCCCGCAGTGGCTGCGTGTGACGTCACGCAGCCGATGCGGCCCGCCCCCCGTTCGGTCTGGCCACGCCTGCGTTGGCCGGACCAAACCCACGAAACGGTGGCAAAATGCCGCCGCTCCGCCCCCTACCGCCCAGCGATCGCCTCTGCCTGTCAAACAGGCAGAGGCGATCGCATCGCTGCTACGGCCTTCGGCAGTCTGTCATGCTCCGGCGCACACTACGGCGCATGCGCAGCAGGGACCCGTTCGCTCTGCTGCGTGAAAACGTAGTGAGCGAACAGGTCAGAATGACCCTCATAGAACAAAACTAGGCAGACAGACATAGAGGTAGGAGGGCCCTGCTCGCAAGCTTACAATCTATAGGATGATGTTTACATCTATTTATTGTACCCTGACTTGGTGCATAGCCGGGAAGATTGTGCCTGTGTCTAGCGCTCACTAAGTAATATATGTAATGAGAATGATTGAATAACAGCAAAGTTCTGCGTGGCAAATACGATGCACATTTTGTAGATCTTACAGAGATTGTTATTTAACTTAAAGCAACAATACCATTGGTTTACACTTTCTATTTACATTTTATTCATCATATTGACATGTTTTAAAACCTTCATGAGCACCGTAACCCATAAATACATGATTCACAGGCATTGAGACGTTTGCAGGAGTTTTGTGGACCATGGGGGTAATTCCAAGTTGATCGCAGCAGGAATTTTGGGGGTCATTCCGAGTTGTTCGCTCGCAAGCTGCTTTTAGCAGCTTTGCACACGCTAAGCCGCCGCCTACTGGGAGTGAATCTTAGCTTAGCAAAATTGCGAACGAAAGATTAGCAGAATTGCGAATAGACACTTCTTAGCAGTTTCTGAGTAGCTCCAGACTTACTCGGCATCTGCGATCAGTTCAGTCAGTTTCGTTCCTGGTTTGACGTCACAAACACACCCAGCGTTCGCCCAGACACTCCTCCGTTTCTCCAGCCACTCCCGCGTTTTTCCCAGAAACGGTAGCGTTTTTTCACACACACCCATAAAACGGACAGTTTCCGCCCAGAATCACCCACTTCCTGTCAATCACATTACGATCACCAGAACGAAGAAAAAACCTCGTAATGCCGTGAGTAAATACCTAACTGCATAGCAAATTTACTTGGCGCAGTCGCACTGCGGACATTGCGCATGCGCATTAGCGACTAATCGCTCCGTTGCGAGAAAAAAATAACGAGCGAACAACTCGGAATGACCCCCTTTGTTAGCAGTTGGGCAAAACCGTGTGCACTGCAGGGGAGGCAGATTTAACATGTGCAGAGAGAGTTAGATTTGGGTGTGGTGTGTTCAATCTGCAATCTAATTTGCAGTGTAAAAATAAAGCAGACAGTATTTACCCTGCACAGAAACAATATAACCCACCGAAATCTAACTCTCTCTGCACATGTTACATCTGCCTCCCCTGCAGTGCACATGGTTTTGCCCAACTGCTAACAAAATTCCTGATGCGATCAACTTGGAATTACCCCCCTGATGCTATAAAGTTACTCAGATATGAGGAGCTGTGAAATTATTATAAATATCATTGTTTATATTTCTAGAGTAATGATAGAATTTTATTTCACACAGTTTATCATTTTATTGGAGAGTATTGATATTACTTGCAGCACATGATCCCTGGCCAGGGTGTTACATGGTTCCATGTACAACTCTCAGCAAAGCTCCCCGAGGAGCCGATTTATCACCATCTGCAGCTAACCGCCGCTACTGCCACTACCGAGCCGACCCTTCTATTGCGACTAAATGCCCCCTACCCCCATGCCACAGGGTATCCGGTCTCTACGTCGACCACACTTAGGTCGACAATGTCTAGGTCGACCACTATTGGTCGACAGTAAGTAGGTCGACATGTTTTCTAGGTCAACATGAGCTTTTCAATTTTATTTAAATTTTTTGAACTTTTTCATGCTTTATGATCCACGTGGACTACAATTGGGAATGGTAACCTGTGCCGAACGCAGCGAGGTACCTTGCCTGAAGCATGGTGAGCTAAGTGAGACATGTGAGGGGACACGCTGCACTAATTGGGGTTCCCGGTCACTCTACGGAGAAAACGACACCAATTTTTTTTTAAAACTCCCTTCTGTCATGTTGACCATGTACATGTCGACCTAGAGACCCTGTCGACCTAGAAACCATGTCGACCTACTTACTGTCGACCTAGACACTGTTGACCTAAGTGGGGTCGACTCTATGATCCACACCCATGCCACAGACGCCCTCCTACTGCTGATCACACTTCTCAAACCAGGGATCATCGATCGGCGCTCCTGGATGACTGCCGGTCATTTTTGACAATCGGCCATAGGGAACCAGAGATATCCGACTTCAAAGCAGTGGTCCCCATCCAAGCCTGTTAATTGCTCTTGCAAGCCAGATATCTCGGGCTCTGTATGACTTAGAGTTTTGCTGAGGATACATTTCAAAAGCTGGGACTCTCCACTTTCGGTGGACACTGGCAGCTTGTCTCTACTATGCCCAGAACCAGAGATATGAGCCTTCAAGCAGCTGGTCCCTGCTCAAGCTCCACACACCTAATATGCAGTTTTATATATTCGTTGGTGGATTGCTCTGGCTCCTGAACTCTGATCCCCAAGTCCCCAGTACCTCCTGACAGGTGAGACACTCTAATTTTTTATCCCATTCAAAGCTAAGAAATCTTTTTCCAGGAACTTGAGATATCTGCAGTCATGCAAGCTGCTCTCTCACCAGAAAATGATGAATGTTAAGCCCACTCCACTATCCACCCCTCCCTTACATATTAAACACTCCATGCCACCATGGAAGTCATGTACCAGGGCCCCTTCATTCAGCCCAATGCCACCTTCTACAGTTTAGTGTTCTCCCTCCCACCATCTGTGCAGTAAAGGAGTAATTAGCAGAAATTACTGCTCCAGGTCCTATATGCTGAGCAGAAGATAGTACACCCCCTACCGCCCGCGGGACATCAAAGCTGCCACTGATAGCACCCCCCCTGCAGGATGGGTAGGGGCCCCATTGCATTGCTGTGCCCAGGGGCCCACACTGCTGTTCAGACGGCCCTGCTGATGTACTGTACAGTAAATTAAGTGGCATGGGTGCAAATACATCATAAAAGATTTTAAGGCATATGCATCACAGCTTGGAGAGTGATAAAAGTAGGGAGAGATAAATTACCAGCCAATCAGCTCCTAACTGCCATGTTACAGGCTGACTGTGAGAAATTAGGAGCTACTTGGTTGGTACTTTATCTGTCTCCACGTTATCTCTCTGCAAGTTTTGATACATATGCTTCTTTGTTTTGCAAGTTGAGATTACTAAATGCCATAAATGGGTGAAGGCATTATCTGGACTGAGATGTAAAGTTCCATCTTTCCGCTATATACAGGGGTAGCTGAAAACCCACAAAACTGGGCAGAGTTTCAGGACCCAGTTCCCAGAGGAGGAAGATGGGGCATGTTTACCTTCAAATCCACAGACAAGAAGGTAAATAAGGAAGCCGGGGGCGTCCACATTTTTGCGGTTCCTAAATGACACACCTGGATATCGGGCTCAGCTGGCAAAGCTGCTTCTGTCTCAAACTGTTTGCCCCATACAATTACACATACAGTATATTAGAGGTCATTTTGGAGTTATGTGACCTATAGAAGAGATCTTGTGTTTGTGTGTTGTAGGATATTGCAGTTACACCCTGGTATGTGGACCACAGTCAGCTTTAAAATTGGGCAACACCACTTTAAAAATAAGTAGATATATTAAATTAATCAGGCGTACAATTACAGTACTTCTCGTTGCTTAGTTGAAACCTGATAAACCTGTACAGTTTCATTTGGATTTATACTACAAAGGTAAATAGCAATTCTCGAAAGATTACTGTAAAGTAGTTTTGGGAACAGAAACTTCTGGAGCTGTCTGTCTCTCCCGCATCCATGCACCTGTTGCTGTACCACTGTCCACTTCTCTAGAAGGATGCAATGGAGGGCAATATACTGTACTCATGTTTAAATGTCTCAGGTTATAGCGTAGGGATTGACCGGCATTACTGACAGATGTATGTAGCTATAAACGCCGTCTGTTTCAAGTACACTATTTGACTCTGTAAAACAAAGACCTTGGTACTGTATATATTCAATGTCTTTCCCAAATTCATATATAGTTTTATAAAGCCCCGTTGATCCTTCAGAATTTGAATTCCCAACATGGGCTCTTTTTAGCAGTGGGCCTGTGGTCATCTGGGACCTCTACTGGTCAGCCTAAAATGCCTGCAAGCTAATGACTGGGCAAGGGCAATGGTACCCTGTCGGAAGCTAGATGCCAAGACTTTGCTGGACCACCCTTATAGATCTTTGCACACATGGACCAGAAGAGCCCTCAAAGGAGAACCCAACCAAAGTACTATTATGCTGGGTAGGAAATGCCGCATAGTGCGTTTACGTTAAGTGTCGTAAAAGCACGTCCTCTTTAACGATGATGTAACCCTCATCTCTCTGGGCACTGATCTCTTCAGCACAGTGTCACCTACCTCTTACACTTACAGGTACACAATTCCAAGATCAGCCTAACTCAGTAATGAAATCTCTCTTCACTTGACTTGTTCCCACGGATTCTTCGCTGTGAAGTATGTTTCTGATGTTTCCTGTGGTGCCAGTGTGCGCAATAATATGACGGTTACCATGACGCTTATATAAAAACAAACAAAAAAACAAACAGAACATTATTTATGGATAACGATAAAATAAAAATCTTTTGCACAAGTTGTCTGAGCTACAGAAGTATAAAATACTCGCTGTCTTGTAGTTGCATTGTATCTATTATGGGCTGATGAATTTTCAATACTAAAACCTAAATTTACAAATATCTAAAAGGTCTGCGACTACAAATATGTCCTCCGCTTGCTATTGAGAGATAATTATAATGCATCCATAAGATTGACAGGGGAGCTTGGCAAACACAATAACATCTGGGTTACATGCACTGGTGCCATTGGGGTTAGGGTCACCCAATGTGCGCTAAAGGGGGCGTGGCCTATCTAATGGATCTCTTGCACCAAGGAGAGAGATGGTGCAAATGTGCGGGGAACCCGTGTGCACCACACACCCTGGACCCATTGTAGATACGCCTCTGTCACTATCGGCAAGTCCATATAATATGGCAAGTTGTCTTTTTGGTACATGGAAACATGACGCTCCGGGCATGAGTAATTCCTGACAAAATTACCAGAAAACAAAAATAATGTGAATGGTGACTTTCTTCATGTTTTCCGAGAATCAGTGTAAGTTAGGTGGATATAGGATGTACATACTATATAAATATTAGTGATGAGCGGGTTCGGTTTCTCGGAAACGGAACCCCCCCGAACTTCAGCCTTTTTACACGGATCCGAGGCAGACTCGGATCTTCCCGCCTTGCTCGGCTAACCCGAGCGCGCCCGAACGTCATCATCCCGCTGTCGGATTCTCGCGAGGCTCGGATTCTATCGCGAGACTCGGATTCTATATAAGGAGCCGCGCGTCGCCGCCATTTTCACACGTGCATTGAGATTGATAGGGAGAGGACGTGGCTGGCGTCCTCTCCGTTTAGAGTAGACTAGAGAGTAGTAGAGACACTGGATTTACTAATTTTGGGGAGCATATTAGGAGTACTACTTGCTGATAGTGTGACCAGTGACCACCAGTTTAATTAATCCGTTCTCTGCCTGAAAAAAAAACGATCCACAGTGTGACACAGTCACATACCATATCTGTGCTCAGCCTCAGTGTGCTGCATCATCTATGTAATACTGTATATCTGACTGTGCTGAGTGCTCAGTGCTCACACAGCTTAATTGTGGGGGAGACTGGGGAGCAGTTATAGCAGGAGTACATATTTTAACAGTGCACACTTTTGCTGCCAGAGTGCCACTGCCAGTGTGACTGACCAGTGACCACTGACCACCAGTATATTGTGATTGTCTGCCTGAAAAAGTTAAACACTCGTCGTGTGGTGTTTTTATTCTATAAACGCATTCTGCTGACAGTGTCCAGCAGGTCCGTCATTATATAATATATACCTGTCCGGCTGCAGTAGTGATATATATATATTTTTTATATCATTATCATCCAGTCTATATTAGCACTGCAGCAGACGCAGTACGGTAGTCCACGGCTGTAGCTACCTCTGTGTCGGCAGTCGGTCGTCCATCCATAATTGTATACCACCTACCCGTGGTGTTTTTTCTTTCTTCTATCTTCTTGATACTAGTAGCTTACTTTAGGAGTCTGCAGTGCTGAGCTGACAGTGTCCAGCAGGTCCGTCATTATATAATATATACCTGTCCGGCTGCAGTAGTGATATATATATATTTTATATCTCATTATCATCCAGTCTATATTAGCAGCAGACGCAGTACGGTAGTCCACGGCTGTAGCTACCTCTTTGTCGGCAGTCGCTCGTCCATCCATAATTGTATACCACCTACCCGTGGTGTTTGTTTTTTTTCTATCTTCTTGATACTAGTAGCTTACTTTAGGAGTCTGCAGTGCTGAGCTGACAGTGTCCAGCAGGTCCGTCATTATATAATATATACCTGTCCGGCTGCAGTAGTGATATATATATATTTTATATCTCATTATCATCCAGTCTATATTAGCAGCAGACGCAGTACGGTAGTCCACGGCTGTAGCTACCTCTGTGTCGGCAGTCGCTCGTCCATCCATAATTGTATACCACCTACCCGTGGTGTTTTTTTTTTCTATCTTCTTGATACTAGTAACTTACTTTAGGAGTCTGCAGTGCTGAGCTGACAGTGTCCAGCAGGTCCGTCATTATATAATATATACCTGTCCGGCTGCAGTAGTGATATATATATATTTTATATCTCATTATCATCCAGTCTATATTAGCAGCAGACGCAGTACGGTAGTCCACGGCTGTAGCTACCTCTGTGTCGGCAGTCGCTCGTCCATCCATAATTGTATACCACCTACCCGTGGTGTTTTTTTTTCTTTCTATCTTCTTGATACTAGTAGCTTACTTTAGGAGTCTGCAGTGCTGAGCTGACAGTGTCCAGCAGGTCCGTCATTATATAATATATACCTGTCCGGCTGCAGTAGTGATATATATATATTTTATATCTCATTATCATCCAGTCTATATTAGCAGCAGACGCAGTACGGTAGTCCACGGCTGTAGCTACCTCTGTGTCGGCAGTCGCTCGTCCATCCATAATTGTATACCACCTACCCGTGGTGTTTTTTTTTTTTCTATCTTCTTGATACTAGTAGCTTACTTTAGGAGTCTGCAGTGCTGAGCTGACAGTGTCCAGCAGGTCCGTCATTATATAATATATACCTGTCCGGCTGCAGTAGTGATATATATATATTTTAAATCTCATTATCATCCAGTCTATATTAGCAGCAGACGCAGTACGGTAGTCCACGGCTGTAGCTACCTCTGTGTCGGCAGTCGCTCGTCATCCATAAGTATACTAGTATCCATCCATCTCCATTGTTTACCTGAGGTGCCTTTTAGTTGTGCCTATTAAAATATGGAGAACAAAAATGTTGAGGTTCCAAAAATAGGGAAAGATCAAGATCCACTTCCACCTCGTGCTGAAGCTGCTGCCACTAGTCATGGCCGAGACGATGAAATGCCATCAACTTCGTCTGCCAAGGCCGATGCCCAATGTCATAGTACAGAGCATGTAAAATCCAAAACACCAAATATCAGTAAAAAAAGGACTCAAAAATCTAAAATAAAATTGTCGGAGGAGAAGCGTAAACTTGCCAATATGCCATTTACCACACGGAGTGGCAAGGAACGGCTGAGGCCCTGGCCTATGTTCATGGCTAGTGGTTCAGCTTCACATGAGGATGGAAGCACTCAGCCTCTCGCTAGAAAAAGGAAAAGACTCAAGCTGGCAAAAGCACAGCAAAGAACTGTGCGTTCTTCGAAATCCCAAATCCACAAGGAGGGTCCAATTGTGTCGGTTGCGATGCCTGACCTTCCCAACACTGGACGTGAAGAGCATGCGCCTTCCACCATTTGCACGCCCCCTGCAAGTGCTGGAAGGAGCACCCGCAGTCCAGTTCCTGATAGATTGAAGATGTCAGTGTTGAAGTACACCAGGATGAGGAGGATATGGGTGTTGCTGGCGCTGGGGAGGAAATTGACAAGGAGGATTCTGATGGTGAGGTGGTTTGTTTAAGTCAGGCACCCGGGGAGACACCTGTTGTCCGTGGGAGGAATATGGCCATTGACATGCCTGGTGAAAATACCAAAAAAATCAGCTCTTCGGTGTGGAAGTATTTCACCAGAAATGCGGACAACATTTGTCAAGCCGTGTGTTGCCTTTGTCAAGCTGTAATAAGTAGGGGTAAGGACGTTAACCACCTCGGAACATCCTCCCTTATACGTCACCTGCAGCGCATTCATCATAAGTCAGTGACAAGTTCAAAAACTTTGGGCGACAGCGGAAGCAGTCCACTGACCAGTAAATCCCTTCCTCTTGTAACCAAGCTCACGCAAACCACCCCACCAACTCCCTCAGTGTCAATTTCCTCCTTCCCCAGGAATGCCAATAGTCCTGCAGGCCATGTCACTGGCAATTCTGACGAGTCCTCTCCTGCCTGGGATTCCTCCGATGCATCCTTGCGTGTAACGCCTACTGCTGCTGGCGCTGCTGTTGTTGCTGCTGGGAGTCGATGGTCATCCCAGAGGGGAAGTCGTACTCGTAAGACCACTTTTACTACTTCCACCAAGCAATTGACTGTCCAACAGTCCTTTGCGAGGAAGATGAAATATCACAGCAGTCATCCTGCTGCAAAGCGGATAACTGAGGCCTTGGCATCCTGGGCGGTGAGAAACGTGGTTCCGGTATCCATCATTACTGCAGAGCCAACTAGAGACTTGTTGGAGGTACTGTGTCCCCGGTACCAAATACCATCTAGGTTCCATTTCTCTAGGCAGGCGATACCGAAAATGTACACAGACCTCAGAAAAAGACTCACCAGTGTCCTAAAAAATGCAGTTGTACCCAATGTCCACTTAACCACGGACATGTGGACAAGTGGAGCAGGGCAGGCTCAGGACTATATGACTGTGACAGCCCACTGGGTAGATGTATGGACTCCCGCCGCAAGAACAGCAGCGGCGGCACCAGTAGCAGCATCTCGCAAACGCCAACTCTTTCCTAGGCAGGCTACGCTTTGTATCACCGCTTTCCAGAATACGCACACAGCTGAAAACCTCTTACGGCAACTGAGGAAGATCATCGCGGAATGGCTTACCCCAATTGGACTCTCCTGTGGATTTGTGGCATCGGACAACGCCAGCAATATTGTGTGTGCATTAAATCTGGGCAAATTCCAGCACGTCCCATGTTTTGCACATTGCTTGAATTTGGTGGTGCAGAATTATTTAAAAAACGACAGGGGCGTGCAAGAGATGCTGTCGGTGGCCAGAAGAATTGCGGGACACTTTCGGCTTACAGGCACCACGTGCAGAAGACTGGAGCACCACCAAAAACTAGAGATGTGCACTTGAAATTTTTCGGGTTTTGTGTTTTGGTTTTGGGTTCGGTTCCGCGGCCGTGTTTTGGGTTCGACCGCGTTTTGGCAAAACCTCACCGAATTTTTTTTGTCGGATTCGGGTGTGTTTTGGATTCGGGTGTTTTTTTCAAAACACACTAAAAAACAGCTTAAATCATAGAATTTGGGGGTCATTTTGATCCCAAAGTATTATTAACCTCAAAAACCATAATTTCCACTAATTTTCAGTCTATTCTGAATACCTCACACCTCACAATATTATTTTTAGTCCTAAAATTTGCACCGAGGTCGCTGGATGACTAAGCTAAGCGACCCTAGTGGCCGACACAAACACCTGGCCCATCTAGGAGTGGCACTGCAGTGTCACGCAGGATGGCCCTTCCAAAAAACACTCCCCAAACAGCACATGACGCAAAGAAGAAAAAAAGGCGCAAAGAGGTAGCTGTGTGAGTAAGATAAGCGACCCTAGTGGCCGACACAAACACCTGGCCCATCTAGGAGTGGCACTGCAGTGTCACGCAGGATGGCCCTTCCAAAAAACACTCCCCAAACAGCACATGACGCAAAGAAGAAAAAAAGAGGCGCAATGAGGTAGCTGTGTGAGTAAGCTAAGCGACCCTAGTGGCCGACACAAACACCTGGCCCATCTAGGAGTGGCACTGCAGTGTCACGCAGGATGGCCCTTCCAAAAAACACTCCCTAAACAGCACATGACGCAAACAAGAATAAAGAGGCGCAATGAGGTAGCTGTGTGAGTAAGATAAGCGACCCTAGTGGCCGACACAAACACCTGGCCCATCTAGGAGTGGCACTGCAGTGTCACGCAGGATGGCCCTTCCAAAAAACACTCCCCAAACAGCACATGACGCAAAGAAGAAAAAAAGAGGCGCAATGAGGTAGCTGTGTGAGTAAGCTAAGCGACCCTAGTGGCCGACACAAACACCTGGCCCATCTAGGAGTGGCACTGCAGTGTCACGCAGGATGGCCCTTCCAAAAAACACTCCCCAAACAGCACATGACGCAAAGAAGAAAAAAAGAGGCGCAATGAGGTAGCTGTGTGAGTAAGATAAGCGACCCTAGTGGCCGACACAAACACCTGGCCCATCTAGGAGTGGCACTGCAGTGTCACGCAGGATGGCCCTTCCAAAAAACACTCCCCAAACAGCACATGACGCAAAGAAGAAAAAAAGAGGCGCAATGAGGTAGCTGTGTGAGTAAGCTAAGCGACCCTAGTGGCCGACACAAACACCTGGCCCATCTAGGAGTGGCACTGCAGTGTCAAGCAGGATGGCCCTTCCAAAAAACACTCCCCAAACAGCACATGACGCAAAGAAGAAAAAAAGAGGCGCAATGAGGTAGCTGTGTGAGTAAGATAAGCGACCCTAGTGGCCGACACAAACACCTGGCCCATCTAGGAGTGGCACTGCAGTGTCACGCAGGATGGCCCTTCCAAAAAACACTCCCCAAACAGCACATGACGCAAAGAAGAAAAAAAGAGGCGCAATGAGGTAGCTGTGTGAGTAAGATAAGCGACCCTAGTGGCCGACACAAACACCTGGCCCATCTAGGAGTGGCACTGCAGTGTCACGCAGGATGGCCCTTCCAAAAAACACTCCCCAAACAGCACATGACGCAAATAAAAATGAAAGAAAAAAGAGGTGCAAGATGGAATTGTCCTTGGGCCCTCCCACCCACCCTTATGTTGTATAAACAGGACATGCACACTTTAACCAACCCATCATTTCAGTGACAGGGTCTGCCACACGACTGTGACTGAAATGACGGGTTGGTTTGGACCCCCACCGAAAAAGAAGCAATTAATTTCTCCTTGCACAAACTGGCTCTACAGAGGCAAGATGTCCACCTCATCATCATCCTCCGATATATCACCGTGTACATCCTGTTCCTCACAGATTATCAATTCGTCCCCACTGGAATCCACCATCTCAGCTCCCTGTGTACTTTGTGGAGGCAATTGCTGCTGGTCAATGTCTCCACGGAGGAATTGATTATAATTCATTTTAATGAACATCATCTTCTCCACATTTTCTGGAAGTAACCTCGTACGCCGATTGCTGACAAGGTGAGCGGCGGCACTAAACACTCTTTCGGAGTACACACTTGTGGGAGGGCAACTTAGGTAGAATAAAGACAGTTTGTGCAAGGGCCTCCAAATTGCCTCTTTTTCCTGCCAGTATAAGTACGGACTGTCTGACGTGCCTACTTGGATGCGGTCACTCATATAATCCTCCACCATTCTTTCAATGGGGAGAGAATCATATGCAGTGACAGTAGACGACATGTCCGTAATCGTTGTCAGGTCCTTCAGTCCGGACCAGATGACTGCATCAGCAGTCGCTCCAGACTGCCCTGCATCACCGCCAGCGGGTGGGCTCGGAATTCTGAGCCTTTTCCTCGCACCCCCAGTTGCGGGAGAATGTGAAGGAGGAGATGTTGACAGGTCGCGTTACGCTTGACTTGACAATTTTGTCACCAGCAGGTCTTTGAACCCCAGCAGACTTGTGTCTGCCGGAAAGAGAGATCCAAGGTAGGTTTTAAATCTAGGATCGAGCACGGTGGCCAAAATGTAGTGCTCTGATTTCAACAGATTGACCACCCGTGAATCCTTGTTAAGCGAATTAAGGGCTCCATCCACAAGTCCCACATGCCTAGCGGAATCGCTCCCTTTTAGCTCCTCCTTCAATGCCTCCAGCTTCTTCTGCAAAAGCCTGATGAGGGGAATGACCTGACTCAGGCTGGCAGTGTCTGAACTGACTTCACGTGTGGCAAGTTCAAAAGGTTGCAGAACCTTGCACAACGTTGAAATCATTCTCCACTGCGCTTGAGACAGGTACATTCCACCTCCTATATCGTGCTCAATTGTATAGGCTTGAATGGCCTTTTGCTGCTCCTCCAACCTCTGAAGCATATATAGGGTTGAATTCCTATACCCTGCCCTGCTCCACTTGTCCACATGTCCGTGGTTAAGTGGACATTGGGTACAACTGCATTTTTTAGGACACTGGTGAGTCTTTTTCTGACGTCCGTGTACATTCTCGGTATCGCCTGCCTAGAGAAGTGGAACCTAGATGGTATTTGGTAACGGGGGCACACTACCTCAAGAAATTGTCTAGTTCCCTGTGAACTAACGGCGGATACCGGACGCACGTCTAACACCAACATAGTTGTCAAGGCCTCAGTTATCCGCTTTGCAACGGGATGACTGCTGTGATATTTCATCTTCCTCGCAAAGGACTGTTGGACAGTCAATTGCTTGGTGGAAGTAGTAAAAGTGGGCTTACGACTTCCCCTCTGGAATGACCATCGACTCCCAGCAGCAACAACAGCAGCGCCAGCAGCAGTAGGCGTTACACGCAAGGATGCATCGGAGGAATCCCAGGCAGGAGAGGACTCGTCAGAATTGCCAGTGACATGGCCTGCAGGAATATTGGCATTCCTGGGGAAGGAGGAAATTGACACTGAGGGAGTTGGTGGGGTGGTTTGCGTGAGCTTGGTTACAAGAGGAAGGGATTTACTGGTCAGTGGACTGCTTCCGCTGTCGCCCAAAGTTTTTGAACTTGTCACTGACTTATTTTGAATGCGCTGCAGGTGACGTATAAGGGAGGATGTTCCGAGGTGGTTAACGTCCTTACCCCTACTTATTACAGCTTGACAAAGGCAACACACGGCTTGACAAATGTTGTCCGCATTTCTGTTGAAATACTTCCACACCGAAGAGCTGATTTTTTTGGTATTTTCACCAGGCATGTCAACGGCCCTATTCCTCCCACGGACAACAGGTGTCTCCCCGGGTGCCTGACTTAAACAAACCACCTCACCATCAGAATCCTCCTTGTCAATTTCCTCCCCAGCGCCAGCAACACCCATATCCTCCTCATCCTGGTGTACTTCAACACTGACATCTTCAATCTGACTATCAGGAACTGGACTGCGGGTGCTCCTTCCAGCACTTGCAGGGGGCGTGCAAATGGTGGAAGGCGCATGCTCTTCACGTCCAGTGTTGGGAAGGTCAGGCATCGCAACCGACACAATTGGACTCTCCTTGTGGATTTGGGATTTGGAAGAACGCACAGTTCTTTGCGGTGCTTTTGCCAGCTTGAGTCTTTTCATTTTTCTAGCGAGAGGCTGAGTGCTTCCATCCTCATGTGAAGCTGAACCACTAGCCTTGAACATAGGCCAGGGCCTCAGCCATTCCTTGCCACTCCGTGTGGTAAATGGCATATTGGCAAGTTTACGCTTCTCCGACGACAATTTTATTTTAGATTTTGGAGTCCTTTTTTTACTGATATTTGGTGTTTTGGATTTTACATGCTCTGTACTATGACATTGGGCATCGGCCTTGGCAGACGACGTTGCTGGCATTTCATCGTCTCGGCCATGACTAGTGGCAGCAGCTTCAGCACGAGGTGGAAGTGGATCTTGATCTTTCCCTAATTTTGGAACCTCAACATTTTTGTTCTCCATATTTTAATAGGCACAACTAAAAGGCACCTCAGGTAAACAATGGAGATGGATGGATACTAGTATACTTATGGATAGACCAGCGACTGCCGACACAGAGGTAGCTACAGCCGTGGACTACCGTACTGTGTCTGCTGCTAATATAGACTGGATGATAATGAGATGAAATTAATATATATATATATATATATATAATATCACTAGTACTGCAGCCGGACAGGTATATATATTTATTATGTAATGACTGATGACGGACCTGCTGGACACTGTCAGCTCAGCAGCACCGCAGACTGCTACAGTAAGCTACTATAGTAGTATGTATCAAGAAGAAAGAGAAAAAAAAAACACGGGTAGGTGGTATACAATTATGGATGGACCAGCGACTGCCGACACAGAGGTAGCTACAGCCGTGGACTACCGTACTGTGTCTGCTGCTAATATAGACTGGATGATAATGAGATGAAATTAATATATATATATATATAATATCACTAGTACTGCAGCCGGACAGGTATATATATTTATTATGTAATGACTGATGACGGACCTGCTGGACACTGTCAGCTCAGCAGCACCGCAGACTGCTACAGTAAGCTACTATAGTAGTATGTATCAAGAAGAAAGAGAAAAAAAAAACCACGGGTAGGTGGTATACAATTATGGATGGACCAGCGACTGTCGACACAGAGGTAGCTACAGCCGTGGACTACCGTACTGTGTCTGCTGCTAATATAGACTGGATGATAATGAGATGAAATTAATATATATATATATATATAATATCACTAGTACTGCAGCCGGACAGGTATATATATTTATTATGTAATGACTGATGACGGACCTGCTGGACACTGTCAGCTCAGCAGCACCGCAGACTGCTACAGTAAGCTACTATAGTAGTATGTATCAAGAAGAAAGAGAAAAAAAAAAACCACGGGTAGGTGGTATACAATTATGGATGGACCAGCGACTGTCGACACAGAGGTAGCTACAGCCGTGGACTACCGTACTGTGTCTGCTGCTATTATAGACTGGATGATAATGAGATGAAATTAATATATATATATATATATATATATAATATCACTAGTACTGCAGCCGGACAGGTATATATATTTATTATGTAATGACTGATGACGGACCTGCTGGACACTGTCAGCTCAGCAGCACCGCAGACTGCTACAGTAAGCTACTATAGTAGTATGTATCAAGAAGAAAGAGAAAAAAAAAACATGGGTAGGTGGTATACAATTATGGATGGACCAGCGACTGCCGACACAGAGGTAGCTACAGCCGTGGACTACCGTACTGTGTCTGCTGCTAATATAGACTGGATGATAATAAGATGAAATTAATATATATATATATATATATATATATATATAAAATATCACTAGTACTGCAGCCGGACAGGTATATATATTTATTATGTAATGACTGATGACGGACCTGCTGGACACTGTCAGCTCAGCAGCACCGCAGACTGCTACAGTAAGCTACTATAGTAGTATGTATCAAGAAGAAAGAGAAAAAAAAAAAACCACGGGTAGGTGGTATACAATTATGGATGGACCAGCGACTGCCGACACAGAGGTAGCTACAGCCGTGGACTACCGTACTGTGTCTGCTGCTAATATAGACTGGATGATAATGAGATGTTAATATATATATATATATATATATATATATAATATCACTAGTACTGCAGCCGGACAGGTATATATATTTATTATGTAATGACTGATGACGGACCTGCTGGACACTGTCAGCTCAGCAGCACCGCAGACTGCTACAGTAAGCTACTATAGTAGTATGTATCAAGAAGAAAGAGAAAAAAAAAACCACGGGTAGGTGGTATACAATTAGGGATGGACCAGCGACTGCCGACACAGAGGTAGCTACAGCCGTGGACTACCGTACTGTGTCTGCTGCTAATATAGACTGGATGATAATGAGATGAAATTAATATATATATATATATATATAATATCACTAGTACTGCAGCCGGACAGGTATATATATTTATTATGTAATGACTGATGACGGACCTGCTGGACACTGTCAGCTCAGCAGCACCGCAGACTGCTACAGTAAGCTACTATAGTAGTATGTATCAAGAAGAAAGAGAAAAAAAAACCCACGGGTAGGTGGTATACAATTATGGATGGACCAGCGACTGTCGACACAGAGGTAGCTACAGCCGTGGACTACCGTACTGTGTCTGCTGCTAATATAGACTGGATGATAATGAGATGAAATTAATATATATATATATATATATAATATCACTAGTACTGCAGCCGGACAGGTATATATATTTATTATGTAATGACTGATGACGGACCTGCTGGACACTGTCAGCTCAGCAGCACCGCAGACTGCTACAGTAAGCTACTATAGTAGTATGTATCAAGAAGAAAGAGAAAAAAAAAACCATGGGTAGGTGGTATACAATTATGGATGGACCAGCGACTGCCGACACAGAGGTAGCTACAGCCGTGGACTACCGTACTGTGTCTGCTGCTAATATAGACTGGATGATAATGAGATGAAATTAATATATATATATATATATATATTGACAATGCTAAATTCCTTTGTCGTATAAACAACCCTTTATGAAGTCTAAGAACACTGTACGCTGTTTGCTTAAGAAGTACCGTAATGGTACGCTAGTTGCGTAACGATCGCTCAGCCGTAGGCGAGACGCTCAAGCGTCACGTTCGCTCACGGCCCAGTGATCACAGGACACGTTATTGGCTATGACTAGAGTAATGATTCGCTATGGCGTGGCTTACGCTCAAGACCACGAGGAGGTCACCAGCGGCGCAGACGCTCACAATGCTATACCTTTATGTCTAAACCTTATACCAATGAAATACACAGAATACCTTAATGTGAATACAGGGTGTACGTGCAACCTTGTGTAACCTGACTAACTACAAAGCTGCTTGAGCGTCACCGACGCTCAAGTGAACACTTAACACTATAGAAAATACACAGATACTGGTTTAGGGTCCGAAGCCTATTAACTGTATTATATCTAATATACTTGTAAAAAGGGGATAACAGTACAAATGATACACTACAATATAACAAAGACTTCCTAACCACAGAACTAAACAATAAATACAAAAAGACAATACTACACTGACCTAAATGCAATACAATACAATGCTATAATACTATGAGAGATATAAGAGAAAAGAGGAGAGAGAGAGAGAGACGGAGAGAGATGAGAGAAATTGGCTCACAGTAAGACAATGATTACGGAGAGAAAACTTACGCACAAGGGGAAACGATCGCATGCGCCTCGATATCCAGCTCCCGGCTATCAGCAGATAACCGTTGATGAGAGAGTGAAGTTGGATATGGTCGGCCTGCCTATTTATGCCCCACACACAATGCAATCTCATAGTCCCTACAATCCCATTGTCCATTGGCCGAAGGAATTCGGCCCTGCATCATAACAAAAGGTCATAGGGTGATTCATACAGGTGGGCTGTGACGATTTCCAACAGCTCAGGTGGGTGGGAAACTAGGTTTCCCGCCGCATACCTGAGTATGAGTAAATAATAGAAATGGACATAAACTTCTTATGTCCATAACTATTCGCACAAGCGATTAATACGCTCCAAACCAACACCGGAATATTGCTAATTAAATACTCTTCCGATGGGTACCAAACACTGCTGTATGATTCCTGTTAGACCCTTCGTACGATGCAAAGAGGGATTCCTCAGCTCAGGGACATTCTATTTTAACCAAACTTTCAGAATCTATCAAAGGGACCATGATCTATAAACTACATTAATTGTGAACATTTGTAACGAATGAGTCGCACGCTACGACTACATACTCTTTACCGTAAATACGCATACCGTGCGAGCGGGTGCACGCAATAGCGGGTATGCGCAGTCACGGGAAAGCGCACGCATGCGCAGCATGTACCAGTGTGCGGTGCAAATATGGCAGTGTGCATAGAGACATTTTTCTGACTTTGACAGTCCACCCTTTGGCAGTCAATAATAACTGCCACCTTCTAAAATATTTAAGGAGAAAAATGTAAGTCAGGGGTTAATTGATTTCCATGGTGGGGTAAGGAAGAAGAGAGGAGTAGGTGTGAAAAGGGTATGACCTAGTGAGAAAGTAGAAGCATGTGTGTATGAGTCCATGTTTGGAGGGTCATGTATCATCGTGCCGTACGTGTGGTAAATCAAGCTTCGAGGTATTGCGAAGTATACATTTGAATTCCTTCTTATCCTGTGGTACAGGTCTGTGGATGGGCTGTCAAACTCTACCGAGCTCATTTCGGCTTTCAGTTGTAACAAAATGGGGATGCACATTTTAGTTGATGATACATGAATGGGGGAGGTATGTGGTTGCTGATATCTGTGCCTGTATTCCCTATCGTCTATGTGTGTCGTTACCTGAGGGTTGTAGGGATGAAGATAAAGAACACTTACGAAAAATGCAATGATATTCTATGTCAGGGAAATGTACATCTGTTGTTGAAGTTGTGTTCGGTATCTGTTGAGAGTCGTCTTCTTTGCGCTGTTTTGCTCCTTAGGCATGAGCAACAAGCTTTGTCAGTGCCATCAGATTTACAAAAAATGTTGGGCTAGCGTGAGTTTAAAAGTACTAGGGAAACTGGGGATCCATGGCAAAGTTCATCAAGTGTCCATATCATAGGTTGTCAAAACTTCATCTTTGGTGCTTGTCTGTTGTCTGTATACATCTCGTCTCGTCAGCTTCCTCGTCCAAGGGGGTCTTTGTATCTTGGAGAAAAACAGAAAAACAGGTGAAAGAAACGGACCGTATAATCGCATTTTCATCACATTCTGGTTTCTATCATTGGGTCATAAATCAAATCCAGGTTAATTACGGTTTCCTCACTCCTCAAGCTCATCACTTTTGTACTTTGTTTGCACCTCATTAAAGCCTGCCCGCATCTAAATATCAATCCAATCGATATAATGACACCCAAGATACATAGTAGAAACTTTCCAACATCCATTATGACTCCTTGAGCCCAGTCTCCCAAACCGGAGAACCAATTTCGCGGGTTCAACCATGACACCCAACCAGTCAGCTCATTACCTACAGCAGCAAGGGTGAGATTGTGTTTTCGACGAAATTCCCACTTTAATTGCAGAATATCGTCCATCTTTTGGTCTATGACCTCTACCGGATCCTCGGTGCTATTTGTGATATACGTGCAACACTTTATGCCGTACTGTGTTGCCAATGTAACACAATATCCGCCTGTTACTGCTGTAAGATAATTAAGAACCATCCTATGCTGAACTAGTTCTGTTTTGTAGGCTTGAAGTTCTCTTCCAGTGTATCTAAACGTGTCATCATACATTTCAGTGATATTATCTAACAAATTGGCGAGTGCGGAAATGTATCTATAATTCATCACTCCTCGAGCGGTACGAGTGAAATCTAACGCTACCAGAACCTGAATCCCGGTGGATTCATGGATAAGATCAGAGGCCGGATGCTCTAACCTTTCTGACAGCTGTCTTTTAACTCGGTGCTCGTAATGAGTGTGAGTATAAGGAGCTTGGGCACCACGGTGTATGTCCTTCATTTTGTCATGTGTAACAGTCATCACTTCAGGCAATACTTTTCCAATATAACACAATCCTTCAGAGTTTGGGGCAAGCCACTTGTACGCCTTTCTCCCGCATATGAAATATGCATCATCGGGGAGAACATAAGGGACGGAGAAGGACATGATCATGTTACAAACCTTCCAGGTGAAATCTCCTGACCCTAATTCTTCCATCTGCTTAACACACGTATCGGTTTGTACGATATGTGCACAGTATCCTGGTGATACCTCTCCAACTCTAGTAATCCTATTTCCTAAGGTATATCGATACCGAAAAGATTTTCCTCTACTGGCTATATGGCGTACGAGCTCTGTATCTGTAGGCATTCTATCTGCTCTGTGTGAAAAGGTCATGGTAAGGTTGCTCCATGACACTTCCCAATTTCCCGGTTTTCTGGGATTGGAGATGTTAAAACATATGAGGGACCTATCCACATGGTATTGGTGGAGCTTCAAACTAGGAGGGCTGGAGATGTTAAACCTCCGGTCCACCGGTCTCCCACCACTTAGCTCAAGTACCTCCCCTAACGTTAAAGGAAATGGTACTAGCCCTGATTTGCTGTGACCCTGAGGTACTTGAGAGCATACCCAACAATCTGTTTGGTTTAACACGTTACCCACTAAGGAGTGATAGTCACTCAATGGATGCCGGTCCATATGGATATTAAAACTGGATTGGCATTTCTTTATGCACCCATCTTCAACCAGATTATCACAGAGCCTACAGATACAATTTTCTTCAGCTAACAATCCATCACAATTTCTTCTATCGGATCGTTTTCTGATACTCGCCTTTGCTTGTTGGTTTGGTTGATCTTGGAAAACTACGCCTCCATCATCATAATCGGAACCCATTCCAGAACCTCTTTCGACCTCTATGGTACTCTCGCCGGAACAGACTGCTCTGGTCAACATCATGGTTAACATCAAAATCCGGATCACAGTCTCTTGGGGCAAGTCCATCTTTGAGGAGGAAATAGAGAAGAATGAGAAGGGGGAAAAAGAAATTTTAAGGGAGAGGGGCTGGGAAGTGGAGAAAAACAATAAAAGGGAGAAGGGAGTCGACAACTGCTTTCGGTCTTCAAGGCTCAGGTGCCGCCTCAGTCCTCCTGGAACAGACACTCCAGTGATACAACCTCTACCGTCTGTTCCTTATCACGGGACTTCTCTGGATCAGCAACCTTTTTGCAGTGGGATGAATGGACCCAAGTCTCTCTCTCAGCAACCTTCAATGCTGTGGTGCTAGTCAATAAGACCTGGTATGGTCCTTCCCATCTATCAATAAGACAACCTGAGCGTAGAAAATTTCGTATCATTACATAATCCCCAGGTTCAATGTCATGACAATTACTACCTGGTAAATCAGGAATCACCAACTTCAGATTATCATTTTGACTCCTCAACTGCTTACTCATGTTAATCAAGTACTTTACAGTTACTTCATTGTTACATTTCAAATCATCCTGAGGGTTAATCATGACATGCGGTTGTCGACCAAACAAGATTTCAAAAGGAGACAGATTAAGAGGGGACCTGGGAGTGGTTCTGATGCTATACAAAACAATGGGTAAAGCTTCTGGCCACGTCAATCCTGTCTCTGTCATTACTTTACTCAATTTATTTTTAATAGTGCTGTTCACTCTTTCGACCTTCGCACTCGCCTGTGGACGGTACGGAGTGTGCAGCTTACTATCAATTCCCATCAACTTACACATTCCTTGAAAGACATCACCTGTAAAATGGGTACCCCTATCACTTTCAATGATTCTAGGGATACCATATCTACATACAAATTCCTGCACAATTTTCTTAGCTGTAAACATAGCGGTATTTGTAGCTGCTGGAAAAGCTTCGACCCAATTCGAGAAAACATCTATACAAACAAGTACATATTTCAAATTTCGACATGGGGGTAATTGAATGAAGTCAATTTGTATTACCTGGAAAGGGCCGCCGGCAGGTGGGATATGGGATGGTTCTGTAGGTATTGCTTTTCCAATATTCTTTCTCAGACAGGTAAGGCATGACATTGCTCTTTTACTCGCATGAGAGGAGAATCCTGGGGCGCACCAGTATGCTCTTACCAATTTGCACATCCCTTCCCTGCCTAGATGAGTCAGCCCATGAGCTGCTTCAGCCAGACATGGAAGGTATGCCCTGGGGGCCACTGGTTTACCATGTCCATCCGTCCAGAGCCCTGAGGACTCCTGGCCATATCCCTTTGCCCTCCAGACTGCTCTTTCCTGTGTGGAACACAAATTCTGCATCTCACACAACTTCTGTGTGTTGATGGTATTAAATACCATCAGTTGTGTGGTGTCTGTCCATATGGGGGTAGCAGCTGCAAGCTTTGCGGCCTCGTCTGCTCGGCTGTTACCAAGGGATACTGGGTCTTGGCTATATGTATGTGCTTTACATTTGATAACAGCCACTCTGTCGGGTTCCTGTATCGCTGTTAGAAGCCTTTTTATATAAGCTGCATGCGCTATCGGTGTACCAGCCGCCGTCATGAAATTTCTGAGCCGCCATAAGGCTCCGAAATCATGTACTACCCCGAAGGCGTATCTAGAATCGGTGTAGATATTGGCTGACTTACCCTTAGCCAATTCACATGCTCTGGTTAGGGCGACCAGTTCAGCAACCTGGGCTGAGTGAGGTGGGCCTAGCGGTTCCGCTTCTATGGTGTCTTGGTCATCTACGACTGCGTATCCAGTACACAAGTCTCCCGAGTCTGACTGTCTATGACAACTACCGTCCGTGTAGAACGTGAGTTCTGCATCTTCCAGTGGGTTGTCACTGATGTCAGGCCTTGCGGTAAAATTTTGGGTCAAATATTCCATACAATCATGTGTATCTTCCTTTGCATTAAATCCTCCTTCCCCATCACTCTCACCTTCCACCCTTTGTGCCTGACCAGGCACACCTGGGAGAAATGTTGCAGGATTTAATGCACTGCATCTCCTTATGGTGATGTTTACTGGGGCCATTAATGCCAATTCCCATCTTGTAAACCTTGCTGATGAGACGTGTCTGGTTTGGGCAGAATTCAATAAGGCAGATACCGCATGCGGTGTATGGATTGTGAGGTTGTGGCCTAGCACGACATCTTCGCTTTTCGTCACTAGCAATACTATCGCCGCAACGCTACGCAAGCATGTGGGGAGGGATCGCGCTACCGTGTCTAGCTGGGCGCTGTAGTATGCAATTGGCCTGCTGGCGTCACCGTGTTTTTGTGTTAGTACACCTGCTGCGCACCCAGCACTTTCTGTTCCGTATAGTTCAAAGGGTTTCCCATAGTCTGGCATACCTAGTGCTGGTGCCTGCGTTAGACACTGTTTGAGTCTCTCAAATGCTGTTTCGGATTCGTCTGTATGCGAAATCCGATCAGGTTTGTTTGAGGAGACCATTTCCTGCAAAGGTAGCGCCAATATGGAAAACCCTGGGATCCAATTACGGCAATACCCACACATTCCTCAAAACGTCCTGATCTGTTGCTGGGTTTGTGGCAGTGTCATGTCTCTAATGGCTTGGATTCTATCAGCGGTCAGGTGTCTCAGTCCTTGTGTTAGACAGTGTCCCAAATATTTTACCTTAGTTTGGCATAATTGTAACTTGTCTTTGGAAACCTTGTGACCTGTGTCTGAAAGATGAAACAGGAGCTGTTTCGTATCCTTCAGGGATGCCCCCAATGAATCAGAACACAGTAGTAGATCATCCACGTACTGTATCAACACTGATCCACTCTCCGGTTGGAAAGACTGTAAACAATCATGCAAAGCCTGAGAAAATATACTTGGACTATCTATGAAACCTTGGGGTAACCGAGTCCACGTGTATTGGACTCCTCTGTATGTGAATGCAAACAAATATTGGCTGTCAGGGTGCAGAGGTACCGAAAAGAAAGCGGAGCAGAGGTCAATAACAGTGAAAAATTTGGCAGTGGGAGGAATTTGCATTAGGATGACAGCTGGATTAGGCACTACGGGGAACTGACTCTCAACTATTTTGTTAATCCCCCTTAGATCCTGCACTAGCCTGTAACCCCTCCCCCCACTCTTTTTAACAGGGAAGATGGGACTATTTGCTGTGCTGGACGTTCTTACTAGAATGCCCTGTTGTAGCAAGCGCTCTATTACTGGGAAAACTCCTAACTCCACCTCTGGCTTCAGAGGATACTGTGGGATTTTTGGAGCTATCCTACCATCTTTTACTTGTACAACTACTGGAGCTACGTTTGCCATTAATTCAGTGTCCTGTCCATCTTTTGTCCAAAGTGACTCTGGTATCTGAGATGTCATCTCTTCTACTTGGGATGGGTTCCTATTTGTCATAATGGAATGTGACATTAATTTTGATGGGGAGTCTAACATGTCTCGTACTTCCTGAGCGTGATTCTCAGGGATGTCCAAGAATACACCTTCAGGAGTACAATAAATGACGCAACCCATTTTACATAGTAAGTCTCTTCCCAGGAGATTAGTTGGTGCCGATGCAGCCAGCAAAAAAGAATGCTTGGTATGCAAAGGCCCTATTGTAATCTCGGCTGGTTTGCTAACAGGGTAGTGCTGGACTACTCCTGTTACTCCCATGGCTGGAATTGTCCTACCAGTGGTTCTCATGCCCACTGTCGAATTTATCACTGACTTGGCCGCCCCTGTGTCTACAAGAAAGTTTAAAGTTTTACCAGCTACATTGATTGCAATCTCTGGTTCGCTTCCAAGACTAGCAATCAACTTAACTGGGTGCAGATTACAGGTATGGCCACACCCCTATTGGGTATGCTGACCTCCCTGAATCCCGCTGGCAGCGACTACTTGTGCGGGGGTTAGCTGGGAACTACCAGAGGCATGCCAATCTCTGTTCGGGGGATATCTTTTTGTTTCCCCTGTATGTGGCTCAAAACTCCGCCTCTGTGGACCCTGCTCCCAATGTCGTGTGTCGTGTCGTTGTCTAGGGGGTTGAAAAGATCTTTGTACACTCTTTGTTCTACATTCTCGTGCATAGTGTCCCGGTCTGTTACAAGAAAAACATGTTATTACACTTGCCTTACCCACAGGATTCGGTGGTACATACGCAGGCTGCCTTGTGGTCAGCGCCTGTATACTTACGGACATCAACTTATCACTTTGCGATTCCCTGTGCCTAGTGATGTTTCTGTCGTGATCAATAGCAGCCTCTCTCAATGTGGACACTGACAGACCTCGCCAACATGGTTGTGTGGTCTGTACCCTAGCTTTTAATGTTTCTTTCAAACCATCCATCAGTACAGATACTGCTACTTCTCGATGGTTTGGGTTGGTCTTAATGTCTTCTATACCAGTGTACTTTGCCATTTCTAATAGTGCCCGGTGAAAATATTCTGTTGCCGTTTCGGACACCTTTTGCTTAATGGAAAATATTTTATTCCATTTAACAACGGCTGGGAAATACTCCTTTAGCTGTAAATTTATCCTTTTTACATTATCCTTGTTGTACACGTCTGTAAGCGGTACATCTTTATCCAATGCACAGTCAGCTAAAAATTGAGTTGCGTCGACATTGGAAGGTAAACAAGCTCTTAGCAGTATCTGCCAATCCTTGTTGTTGGGTTCTACAGTGTTACCTAGATCCCTGATGTATTTTTGGCTAGCAACTAAGTCCTTCCTGGGGTCAGGAAATTCGGACACTATTGTTCTTAATTCCATTCTGGAAAATGGAGTGTACATGGCGATGTTTCTTATGGGAGTGGCTCCAGACACATCTGTTTTTCCATTGGGAACTGCTATTACCCTTACAGGAGCAATTCTAACAGCCTCTTCCTGTGTAGATTCTACAGCTTGTTGTGGTACAATTGTTTCAGTGTAGTGCATGGTGCCGTACTTACCCGTTGACACGACCTCACCTATCCCTCCGCTAGGGGCTTTCACTAATCTCGTGGGTGTCGCTGTGCCTACTGTGGTCTCTGCTATGGTGGCTGCAAGAGAGAGAGCTGAAATTGTTGCCGAATCTTCTTCTTGATCACACTCCTGAGGAAGGTTCAAAACAGGGTACATCTTGCACGGGTTAATACTTGCATGAGTTATTTGGTTAACATCATTAACATTTACAGGGTTACTAAGAGTTTGTGTTTTACAACCCAGTGCGTTTCTCTCCGCAATCAACTTCTCTCCTGCAATGTATGGTGGAGGAGGAGCTGTGGCTATCAGCTTCCTGACTGCCCCAGATCCTGCCGCCAGAGCCAAACCTCTCTGTATCTCACCTTCCTGGTGCCATAACTGTAAATAATCATGATGTTGAATTCGTCTCTTTGTTGATTTTACGAGACATATCCTCCTCCTTAAATTTTGTAACACTTCTGGACTAAAGCTACCTATTCTTGGGAATTTGTCCCTGTCTTGTGCAGTCATTCTTTCCCATTCATCACATAAAGATTCGGTGTGACTTCCATATTTTTCACACATTACATATCGTGCCGACCCAACTGGTCGGTTCACAGAATCAACCTGAACCAAGGTTGATCGCCCCCTACCTGAGCAACTGGCCCCCATAGTCTGCAGGTGTTGCTTAGTCCTCCTTGGATTTCTGTATCAAGGTTTTCAGCAAGCCTTTACAGACAACCAAATTACTCCACAGTAGGCCGGCGGTGGCGGTTTACCGAGTACCCCACTCACTCGCCCACCTCGACCAATACGACCTGATCACACCGACGTGGTGCTGGCGTACTCGATACAGGGCCCTACCAAAAACCTTCTGTTTACTGGAACATATGAGGGTTACCCGCAGGACACTTACTCTTTCCAGTAAAGGTGGGGTTGTTAGATAGTTCCTGAGTGACCAGCGAACTTCCCTTTAAAAATAAAAAATTACACAAATCACGTCAGAATGTACAAATAGCGTTTGTGACCACTTTACTCTAATGGTATTAGGTCAGATTACTAACTACTGCACACAATTACGTGCGGTCCAATCGTTCAGTACATAAGCACTACCTGTTATGTACTGAGAGATTTAATGGAATCGATGTTTCCGGCCGCGATTCCTTCAGCAAGAGCTTATGGCCTATATGGGTTCTGCACCAACGCCCCCAGGGGTTGTGCCACTGAACTTTTATAGCGGACCTTTTAGTACCTTGTGACCTCCTGGTCTTGTTACCTTATGACCTCCTGGTCTTGTTACCTTATGGTCCGCTATACTCTAATGCTCAAATATTATTTAACCAGGGATGCCTCCCTAGCCACCGTATATGTCACTTACACGTATGTCCCTTGACGAGTACCCGACTTTCCTTTTGGTTCCACCTTAAAGTTGTATAAACTTATGTATAAAAACACACTCACTCAACACATGTACACTTTTGTTTCTATATCTATTTCTGCGCAGAAATTGTCTTCAGTCCAACAGTGTTACCAATTAGGAGCAGGATCTGTTAAACTAAATTTCAGATTTTTCCAAAAATAGATTTGCGTTATTTACCGCTTCGCGTTATCTACCGCTGTGCGTTACTTATCGCCTTTGCGCTAATTATCGCTTTGCGCTAATTCACCTTTTTCGTGACTTTGAGCTACGTGGGCGTAACCGGACGCTACGTTGCGTAATGTACGCTGCGTGCGTCTGCCTTTTGGATTGCGTACGCTAGTCTTTGTTAGCTACACGTGTACGCAATGCAAAGATCCACCGTAACACAATATATACTTTTATCAATGTAAATGATCCCTGATCATCTACCGCAATCCACACTGACTGCCTTGTCTCCTAGACAAATCGTGTGTTGTTCTATACTTTAACTATTACCTTTACTATGAAATAACAGCAAATCTCTTTTTAGCACTTTCTATCAACTATAAAAATTGGCAAACAGGAATAGTGATATACGAAATTTGAAAAAGAAATGCAGATAAATGTATGCGTGCGTGTATACGCAAGACAGAAGAGAAATAAAACAGTTTTAAAAGACACAAGCGTTTTGTTCTTACTTCCGGTTCCCGGATTCCTTCAGCACTCTTTATCTAAGCGAAGCAGACGCTTATCCCGTCAGCACTGCGAGACAACCTCCCACCCTTTGCTGGAGGGATAATGTCTGCTGATCTACCTAGTGCAGATATGAGAAGGATCGGACGAGTCCCCAATTGACAATGCTAAATTCCTTTGTCGTATAAACAACCCTTTATGAAGTCTAAGAACACTGTACGCTGTTTGCTTAAGAAGTACCGTAATGGTACGCTAGTTGCGTAACGATCGCTCAGCCGTAGGCGAGACGCTCAAGCGTCACGTTCGCTCACGGCCCAGTGATCACAGGACACGTTATTGGCTATGACTAGAGTAATGATTCGCTATGGCGTGGCTTACGCTCAAGACCACGAGGAGGTCACCAGCGGCGCAGACGCTCACAATGCTATACCTTTATGTCTAAACCTTATACCAATGAAATACACAGAATACCTTAATGTGAATACAGGGTGTACGTGCAACCTTGTGTAACCTGACTAACTACAAAGCTGCTTGAGCGTCACCGACGCTCAAGTGAACACTTAACACTATAGAAAATACACAGATACTGGTTTAGGGTCCGAAGCCTATTAACTGTATTATATCTAATATACTTGTAAAAAGGGGATAACAGTACAAATGATACACTACAATATAACAAAGACTTCCTAACCACAGAACTAAACAATAAATACAAAAAGACAATACTACACTGACCTAAATGCAATACAATACAATGCTATAATACTATGAGAGATATAAGAGAAAAGAGGAGAGAGAGAGAGAGACGGAGAGAGATGAGAGAAATTGGCTCACAGTAAGACAATGATTACGGAGAGAAAACTTACGCACAAGGGGAAACGATCGCATGCGCCTCGATATCCAGCTCCCGGCTATCAGCAGATAACCGTTGATGAGAGAGTGAAGTTGGATATGGTCGGCCTGCCTATTTATGCCCCACACACAATGCAATCTCATAGTCCCTACAATCCCATTGTCCATTGGCCGAAGGAATTCGGCCCTGCATCATAACAAAAGGTCATAGGGTGATTCATACAGGTGGGCTGTGACGATTTCCAACAGCTCAGGTGGGTGGGAAACTAGGTTTCCCGCCGCATACCTGAGTATGAGTAAATAATAGAAATGGACATAAACTTCTTATGTCCATAACTATTCGCACGAGCGATTAATACGCTCCAAACCAACACCGGAATATTGCTAATTAAATACTCTTCCGATGGGTACCAAACACTGCTGTATGATTCCTGTTAGACCCTTCGTACGATGCAAAGAGGGATTCCTCAGCTCAGGGACATTCTATTTTAACCAAACTTTCAGAATCTATCAAAGGGACCATGATCTATAAACTACATTAATTGTGAACATTTGTAACGAATGAGTCGCACGCTACGACTACATACTCTTTACCGTAAATACGCATACCGTGCGAGCGGGTGCACGCAATAGCGGGTATGCGCAGTCACGGGAAAGCGCACGCATGCCCAGCATGTACCAGTGTGCGGTGCAAATATGGCAGTGTGCATAGAGACATTTTTCTGACTTTGACAATATATATATAATATCACTAGTACTGCAGCCGGACAGGTATATATATTTATTATGTAATGACTGATGACGGACCTGCTGGACACTGTCAGCTCAGCAGCACCGCAGACTGCTACAGTAAGCTACTATAGTAGTATGTATCAAGAAGAAAGAGAAAAAAAAAAACCACGGGTAGGTGGTATACAATTATGGATGGACCAGCGACTGCCGACACAGAGGTAGCTACAGCCGTGGACTACCGTACTGTGTCTGCTGCTAATATAGACTGGATGATAATGAGATGAAATTAATATATATATATATATATATATATATATATATATATATAATATCACTAGTACTGCAGCCGGACAGGTATATATATTTATTATGTAATGACTGATGACGGACCTGCTGGACACTGTCAGCTCAGCAGCACCGCAGACTGCTACAGTAAGCTACTATAGTAGTATGTATCAAGAAGAAAGAGGAAAAAAAAAACCACGGGTAGGTGGTATACAATTATGGATGGACCAGCGACTGCCGACACAGAGGTAGCTACAGCCGTGGACTACCGTACTGTGTCTGCTGCTAATATAGACTGGATGATAATGAGATTAAATTAATATATATATATATATATAATATCACTAGTACTGCAGCCGGACAGGTATATATATTTATTATGTAATGACTGATGACGGACCTGCTGGACACTGTCAGCTCAGCAGCACCGCAGACTGCTACAGTAAGCTACTATAGTAGTATGTATCAAGAAGAAAGAGGAAAAAAAAAAACCACGGGTAGGTGGTATACAATTATGGATGGACCAGCGACTGCCGACACAGAGGTAGCTACAGCCGTGGACTACCGTACTGTGTCTGCTGCTAATATAGACTGGATGATAATGAGATGAAATTAATATATATATATATATATATATAATATCACTAGTACTGCATTTATTATGTAATGACTGATGACGGACCTGCTGGACACTGTCAGCTCAGCAGCACCGCAGACTGCTACAGTAAGCTACTATAGTAGTATGTATCAAGAAGAAAGAGAAAAAAAAAAACCACGGGTAGGTGGTATACAATTATGGATGGACCAGCGACTGCCGACACAGAGGTAGCTACAGCCGTGGACTACCGTACTGTGTCTGCTGCTAATATAGACTGGATGATAATGAGATGAAATTAATATATATATATATATAATATCACTAGTACTGCAGCCGGACAGGTATATATATTTATTATGTAATGACTGATGACGGACCTGCTGGACACTGTCAGCTCAGCAGCACCGCAGACTGCTACAGTAAGCTACTATAGTAGTATGTATCAAGAAGAAAAAAAATAAAACACGGGTAGGTGGTATACATATACAATTATATATATATTATATACAATTATATATATATATATATATATATATATATATATATATATATTAAACTGGTGGTGATCAATTAAACTGGTGGTCAGGTCACTGGTCACACTATCAGCAACTTGCAAGTAGTACCCCTAAGCAGACAATCACAATATATACTGGTGGTCAGTGTGGTCACAATGGCAGTGTGGCACTCTGGCAGCAGAGTGCCAGCAAAAGTGTGCACTGTACGTTAAAATATGTACTCCTGCTCTCAGACTCTAACTGCTCCCCACTGTCTCCCCCACAAGTCAGATATACAGTCACACTATCACTTCAGCAAGTAGTAGTACTCCTCCTAATGCTCCCCAAAATTACTAAAGTAAATAATACTGTCTCTCTCTACTCTAGTAGTCTCACTCTCTATAAACGGAGAGGACGCCAGCCACGTCCTCTCCCTATCAATCTCAATGCACGTGTGAAAATGGCGGCGACGCGCGGCTCCTTATATAGAATCCGAGTCTCGCGATAGAATCCGAGCCTCGCGAGAATACGACAGCGGGATGATGACGTTCGGGCGCGCTCGGGTTAACCGAGCAAGGCGGGAAGATCTGAGTCGCTCGGACCCGTGTAAAAAAAACTGAAGTTCGGGCGGGTTCGGTTTCCGAGGAACCGAACCCGCTCATCTCTACCAAAAACGCCTGAACCTGCCCTGCCATCATCTGAAGCAAGAAGTGGTAACGAGGTGGAATTCAACCCTCTATATGCTTCAGAGGTTGGAGGAGCAGCAAAAGGCCATTCAAGCCTATACAATTGAGCACGATATAGGAGGTGGAATGCACCTGTCTCAAGCGCAGTGGAGAATGATTTCAACGTTGTGCAAGGTTCTGCTGCCCTTTGAACTTGCCACACGTGAAGTTAGTTCAGACACTGCCAGCCTGAGTCAGGTCATTCCCCTCATCAGGCTTTTGCAGAAGAAGCTGGAGAGATTGAAGGAGGAGCTAACACAGAGCGATTCCGCTAGGCATGTGGGACTTGTGGATGGAGCCCTTAATTCGCTTAACAAGGATTCACGGGTGGTCAATCTGTTGAAATCAGAGCACTACATTTTGGCCACCGTGCTCGATCCTAGATTTAAAACCTACCTTGGATCTCTCTTTCCGGCAGACACAAGTCTGCTGGGGTTCAAAGAACTGCTGGTGAGAAAATTGTCAAGTCAAGCGGAACGCGACCTGTCAACATCTCCTCCTTCACATTCTCCCGCAACTGGGGGTGCGAGGAAAAGGCTCAGAATTCCGAGCCCACCCGCTGGCGGTGATGCAGGGCAGTCTGGAGCGACTGCTGATGCAGGGCAGTCTGGAGCGACTGCTGATGCTGACATCTGGTCCGTGTCACGAACCGGTCTCTCACCTTTGCGGGTTCTGGGGTTCATCCGTTGCCAGTGCGGTTGCTCGCGGTGCTGTGCGCCCGTGTGGGGACACGGCGTGATCAATGGCACAGGTAATGCAGAGTCTGGGAACTGTGAGTGCGGGGACCAAATGGCCTAAGGCACTGCGGTGTGTCTGCTTTATAGGAGGTGGCCATGTTGGAGACCAAATAGCTAATACTGAGCACTTGTGAAAACACCTGTGGGCAGGTGTAAGCCAATCCCGTGCTTGTGCTGCCTTTAAGTAGGCTGGGATTATGTCACTCTGGGCCAGTGCTTTGTTGTATCAAAGCTGTGCTCTAGCTCTGAACTCTCTCCGTGCATTCCTGTGTGATTCCCGTGGTCCAGATATCGCCTCCGTTCCCAGAGGTCCGTTTTGCAGCCTTCACTGCCAAAGATCTACCGGCTCTCCATTGTGCTATCAGTCAATTGCACACCTATTGGAAACACTTGGATTCCCAGTGTCCTGCATGAGGTTACCTTGTCTGTCTGCCTATCATACAAAGTCTGGAGGATTCCAATTCCCTCAGCTGTTCGTTTGTTCAACTCTGCATTTAACCCATTCATCACCTCGCCATCTACTACAGTTTCACAGTGATCTCCGGAACCCGCAAGTAACCCAATTCAGTACTTTTTCTATGTTGTCATTACAAGGATAATTCTTCACAGTCTCTCAGTTAACTCTTAAAACTCCATTGCAAATTCTTACAGTTAATTCTCCATGTCTGCATTAACCAGTTAAACACAATCTGCAGTTCAGCATCAAAGCCTGTTTATATTTGGACAATTCAACATTTATTCTTCAGCTTGTTTTTGCATATGTTTCCATGAATATTTCTTTTATTTATTTCTGAGTTTTCTCTTGCATATTATTTCTGTCATTCCTGCAATACTTCAGTATAATGATGATTAACAACTAGTAATTTAACTCCTTACTGAATTGTCACTTTAATAAATATATGAAACGGAACTTCCTTCGTCCTCCCTGTTTTCTTCATACCCCAGCACCTACCCCTGTGGTTGGTTCCAGGTTAACGGATTCACAAAAACACCCGGACCTGACAGTAAGCACTGGCCACATGGATCCGTCAAGTGACCAATTCGCAGGAGGCGGTGCTACGTCAAATATCCTTTCCCGTCTGGAAAACCAGGAGTCTATACAGACACAAATAGTGCAGTTTATGCAAACTATGGCAGACCGTTTAGAGACTCTTCATACAGCAATTAAAACGTCTCAAGTCCAGATTCCAACTCCGGTTGTCCCAGTTACCACTACAGCTTCTCCTGTGATGCTGCCTACGTCCCGCTTGCAGTTACCCTCTCCGAGTAAGTTTGACGGAACTCCAAAACTTTGCAGGGGATTCCTGAATCAATGCGAGATCCAGTTCGAACTGATGTCCGCCAGTTTCCCATCAGCTCGTTCTAAGGTCGCATATATTATTGCCCTCCTCTCCGGTCAGGCTCTGGAGTGGGCATCACCATTATGGGAGAGAGGTGATCCTATCCTCTCTAATTACAAAGAGTTTGTATCTTCTTTCCGGAGAATCTTTGACGAACCCGGCAGGACCACCTCAGCATCTTTGGAGATTCTCCGTCTACGTCAAGGTTTACGTCCTGTCAATCAATATATTGTTCAGTTTCGCACGTTGTCTTCAGAGTTAAACTGGAATGAGGAGGCCCTGATCGCCGCGTTTTGGAATGGACTTTCTGAGAGAATCAAGGACGATTTAACTATCCGGGATGTGCCAACTAAACTGGATGAATTGATTTCTCTCTGTAACAAACTTGACCTACGCTACAGGGAGCGATGTTTAGAGAAATCCAGGGCAGAGCGATCCAGTCCACGTTATCATCCTAGGCCTCGACAAGATTCTTCATCACAGTCTCCGGTAACGACAGACGAACCTATGCAGATTGGGCGCTCTCGCCTCACAGAAGAGGAACGACTTCGTCGTCGACAGGGTAACCTCTGCATGTACTGTGGGTCCTCTGAACACTTAGTTAAATTCTGCAAACTCCGACCGGGAAACTCTCGCTCCTAGCTTATTCAAGAGAGGTTAAGCTAGGAGTTACTCTAGAATCACGTTCTGGGAAAGAGCCGACCTTGTCTATTCAATTAGAAGTGCCAAGTTCTACAGTGAAAGTTTCAGCTCTCCTAGATTCTGGGGCAGCCGAGAACTTCATCTCCTCAGCCTTTGTCATGCGGTCTAAAGTTCAAACCATGCCTCTGGAAGCAGCAGTTGCCGTTACAGCAGTGGATGGAAGTCGAATTCCAGATGGTATAATTACTCATCGAACCGTATGTCTCAAGATGAAAGTTGGTGTGCTCCATTCCGAATACCTCTCCTTCTACGTGATTCCCAAAGCCTCTCAAGATGTGATACTTGGTTTACCTTGGCTGCAGAAACATAACCCTCAACTTAATTGGCACACCATGGAAGTCCTTTCATGGGGTAAATCTTGTACCAAGAACTGTTTAGCCTCAATTGTACCTCTCCGGTCAATCAGCCTTCCCGACCTACCTCCGGTGTATCAATCCTTTGCGGATGTTTTCAGTAAACAAGCAGCAGACTCTCTACCTCCTCATCGCGAATGGGACTGCCCAATTGTCCTGGTTCCGGGTAAAACACCTCCTAGGGGACGAATTTATCCGCTATCCATCCCAGAGACGCAAGCTATGTCTGATTATATACAAGAAAATCTAACCAAAGGATTTATCAGACCATCTTCTTCACCTGCAGGAGCCGGATTCTTTTTCGTTAAGAAGAAGGACGGTGGGTTACGACCATGCATAGATTACCGTGGACTCAATGAGATCACTGTGAAAAACAAGTATCCATTACCCTTAATTCCAGAATTATTTGACCGGGTAAAAGGAGCTACTGTGTTTACAAAACTGGATCTCCGAGGGGCCTACAATTTAATCCGCATCCGAGAAGGGGACGAGTGGAAGACTGCTTTTAATACCCGGGATGGGCATTACGAATACCTTGTAATGCCTTTCGGTCTTTGTAATGCACCTGCAGTTTTTCAAAGCTATGTGAATGAACTTTTTCGTGATCTTCTCTACAAGTGTCTAGTAGTGTACCTGGATGATATCCTAATATTCTCTAGGGATATAAAGTCTCACCGTCACCAAGTTAAAGAGGTACTGACACGTCTGAGGAAAAATCAACTTTATTGTAAGTTAGAGAAGTGCACTTTTGAAGTATCTTCCATACCGTTCCTTGGTTACATCATTTCTGGATCAGAGCTATGTATGGATCCCGGTAAGGTACAAGCTATCCGAGATTGGTCCACTCCTACAACTCTCAAGGGGATTCAGCGATTTCTCGGCTTTGCTAATTTCTATAGGAGATTCATTAAGAATTATTCTACGTTAGCTGCTCCCATCACAGCCCTAACTCGTAAGGGAGCAAATCCTACGAACTGGTCTTCAGAAGCAATCAAAGCCTTCTCTGATTTAAAGCAAGCCTTTGTGTCAGCCCCCATTCTTCGACAGCCTGATCTGAATCGTCCCTTTCTACTAGAGGTGGATGCATCTACAGAAGCAGTAGGAGCTGTGTTGTCACAAGTCTTTGAAGATAAAAAGGTCCATCCCTGCGGATATTTCTCCCGTAAGTTCCTCCCGGCAGAACGTAATTATGCAATCGGTGAGCAAGAGTTACTTGCCATCAAGTTGGCATTTGAGGAGTGGAGATACCTTCTAGAAGGAGCTCAACATCGCATTACAGTTTATACTGATCATAAGAATCTTCTGTATCTGCAGTCAGCTCAGTGTTTGAATCCACGACAAGCCCGATGGGCGCTTTTCTTCTCACGATTTGATTTCAAACTCACCTATCGTCCAGGGTCTCAGAACAAAAAGGCAGATGCTCTTTCCCGGTCCTTTGCTTCTTCTGAATTAAATGATGCTACCACGAATCAAGCCATTGTGAATCCTAGGTCCTTTTTAATGACTCGAACCTCTCCAGTTCCTTCGCCTGGCAAGACCTTTGTCGCCACAAGTCTTCGAAAACGGCTGCTTACCTGGGCTCACTCCTCTTCCTTCATGGGTCATCCTGGGGTTCTAAAGACTCTCAAGTTTATTCAACAGTCTTATTGGTGGCCACGTCTCAAAGCCGATGTCCAAGAGTTTATAGCAGCATGTCCTAAATGTGCCCAACATAAGAGTCCAAGAAGTTCTCCACCAGGTTTGTTACATCCACTATCCATACCCAAACAACCATGGACTCATATCTCAATGGATTTCGTGACCGATCTACCTCCATCAAAAGGGCGAAATACCATTTGGGTGATAGTGGATCGATTTTCGAAAATGGCACATTTCATTCCATTAACTGGGTTACCATCAGCCCCTTTACTAGCCAGATTGTTCATCTCTGAAATCTTCAAGTTGCATGGCCTTCCTCGAGAAATTGTTTCTGATCGGGGAACACAGTTTGTGGCCAAGTTTTGGAGGTCGCTTTGTTCATCTTTAAATGTCAAGTTGAACTTTTCTTCTGCATATCATCCTCAGACAGATGGACAAACTGAGAGAGTCAACCAAGACCTTGAAACATTTCTCCGGCTATATATATCGTCCTCACAGGATGACTGGGTTGACTACCTTCCATTGGCAGAATTTGCTCATAATAATCTCTTCCATTCATCTTCAGAATCTACGCCCTTTTATATTAACTTCGGCTTTCATCCTCGTGTGCCAGAGTTTCATCCATTGCCAGCCCTAGAGGTCCCAGCGGCAGATCAAGAGCTTCAACGTCTATCTAGCATCTGGAGTTGTGTACGTAAGTCCTTGGTCAAAACTTCCGCTCGTTATAAATCTTTTGCAGATAAAAAACGTAAAGCTGTACCGAATTACAAAGTGGGAGACCAAGTTTGGATTTCTACGCGCAATCTCAAGTTCAAAGTTCCTTCTAAGAAATTTGCTCCCAGGTTTATTGGTCCATTTCCCATTGTAAAGGTACTCAACCCTGTGTCATACAAAGTCAAGCTGCCACCGTCTTTGAGAATTCCTAACGCCTTTCATACATCTTTACTGAAGCCTTTGATTCTCAATAAGTTCCGTACTACCCAGTCCAAATCTCCTAAAGTTCACTCTTTGCAGAATGAGGAATTTGAAGTTAAAGAGATTGTGGACTCACGTTCCCGATATGGACGTTTACAGTTTCTGGTCGACTGGAAGGGTTACGGCCCGGAGGAGAGATCCTGGGTTTTCTCTGAAGATGTTCATGCTCCAAGACTGGTACAGAAATACTTCTTCAAAAATCCTGACAAGGTTCAAAGGTGTTCGGAGACCACCCGTCGAAGAGGGGGTACTGTCACGAACCGGTCTCTCACCTTTGCGGGTTCTGGGGTTCATCCGTTGCCAGTGCGGTTGCTCGCGGTGCTGTGCGCCCGTGTGGGGACACGGCGTGATCAATGGCACAGGTAATGCAGAGTCTGGGAACTGTGAGTGCGGGGACCAAATGGCCTAAGGCACTGCGGTGTGTCTGCTTTATAGGAGGTGGCCATGTTGGAGACCAAATAGCTAATACTGAGCACTTGTGAAAACACCTGTGGGCAGGTGTAAGCCAATCCCGTGCTTGTGCTGCCTTTAAGTAGGCTGGGATTATGTCACTCTGGGCCAGTGCTTTGTTGTATCAAAGCTGTGCTCTAGCTCTGAACTCTCTCCGTGCATTCCTGTGTGATTCCCGTGGTCCAGATATCGCCTCCGTTCCCAGAGGTCCGTTTTGCAGCCTTCACTGCCAAAGATCTACCGGCTCTCCATTGTGCTATCAGTCAATTGCACACCTATTGGAAACACTTGGATTCCCAGTGTCCTGCATGAGGTTACCTTGTCTGTCTGCCTATCATACAAAGTCTGGAGGATTCCAATTCCCTCAGCTGTTCGTTTGTTCAACTCTGCATTTAACCCATTCATCACCTCGCCATCTACTACAGTTTCACAGTGATCTCCGGAACCCGCAAGTAACCCAATTCAGTACTTTTTCTATGTTGTCATTACAAGGATAATTCTTCACAGTCTCTCAGTTAACTCTTAAAACTCCATTGCAAATTCTTACAGTTAATTCTCCATGTCTGCATTAACCAGTTAAACACAATCTGCAGTTCAGCATCAAAGCCTGTTTATATTTGGACAATTCAACATTTATTCTTCAGCTTGTTTTTGCATATGTTTCCATGAACATTTCTTTTATTTATTTCTGAGTTTTCTCTTGCATATTATTTCTGTCATTCCTGCAATACTTCAGTATAATGATGATTAACAACTAGTCATTTAACTCCTTACTGAATTGTCACTTTAATAAATATATGAAACGGAACTTCCTTCGTCCTCCCTGTTTTCTTCATACCCCAGCACCTACCCCTGTGGTTGGTTCCAGGTTAACGGATTCACAAAAACACCCGGACCTGACAGTCCGGACTGAAGGACCTGACAACGATTACGGACATGTCGTCTACTGTCACTGCATATGATTCTCTCCCCATTGAAAGAATGGTGGAGGATTATATGAGTGACCGCATCCAAGTAGGCACGTCAGACAGTCCGTACTTATACTGGCAGGAAAAAGAGGCAATTTGGAGGCCCTTGCACAAACTGGCTTTATTCTACCTAAGTTGCCCTCCCACAAGTGTGTACTCCGAAAGAGTGTTTAGTGCCGCCGCTCACCTTGTCAGCAATCGGCGTACGAGGTTACATCCAGAAAATGTGGAGAAGATGATGTTCATTAAAATGAATTATAATCAATTCCTCCGTGGAGACATTGACCAGCAGCAATTGCCTCCACAAAGTACACAGGGAGCTGAGATGGTGGATTCCAGTGGGGACGAATTGATAATCTGTGAGGAGGGGGATGTACATGGTGATATATCGGAGGATGATGATGAGGTGGACATCTTGCCTCTGTAGAGCCAGTTTGTGCAAGGAGAGATTAATTGCTTCTTTTTTGGTGGGGATCCAAACCAACCCGTCATTTCAGTCACAGTCGTGTGGCAGACCCTGTCACTGAAATGATGGGTTGGTTAAAGTGTGCATGTCCTGTTTATACAACATAAGGGTGGGTGGGAGGGCCCAAGGACAATTCCATCTTGCACCTCTTTTTTCTTTAATTTTTCTTTGCATCATGTGCTGTTTGGGGACAATTTTTTTGAAGTGCCATCCTGTCTACCACTGCAGTGCCACTCCTAGATGGGCCAGGTGTTTGTGTCGGCCACTAGGGTCGCTTAGCTTACTCACACAGCTACCTCATTGCGCCTCTTTTTTTCTTTGCGTCATGTGCTGTTTGGGGAGTAGTTTTTTGAAGGACCATCCTGCGTGACACTGCAGTGCCACTCCTAGATGGGCCAGGTGTTTGTGTCGGCCACTTGGGTCGCTGAGCTTAGTCATCCAGCGACCTCGGTGCAAATTTTAGGACTAAAAATAATATTGTGAGGTGTTCAGAATAGACTGAAAATGAGTGGAAATTATGGTTATTGAGGTTAATAATACTTTGGGATCAAAATGACCCCCAAATTCTATGATTTAAGCTGTTTTTTAGGGTTTTTTGAAAAAAACACCCGAATCCAAAACACACCCGAATCCGACAAAAAAAATTCGGTGAGGTTTTGCCAAAACGCGTTCGAACCCAAAACACGGCCGCGGAACCGAACCCAAAACCAAAACACAAAACCCGAAAAATTTCCGGTGCTCATCACTAATAAATATCACTCTACCTCTGTAGCAGTGCATAAACTGGCCATACTGTATATATTACGGTACAGAAGTATCCTCACCGATCCTCAGATTGCACCAAATAGCCCAGTCTGTTGCACCACAGAAAATGCAACCAACCCGCGCCATGTGTTGCACCACAGTCTCGAACTGAATGTGCACTTTATTTGCACTACTTTTGTGACAATAGTACAATGCACGTCGCACGAGTACCCTGAACACTGCTATCGGGATATGCATGCAGCTGCAGTGTGAAATTTGGAAGCTAACCTGACAAAAGGGCAAAAGACTGAGGGCCGGTATGTGTAAGCAGCGCCACGCAGCCAGGGCCGGATTAAGCCTTTAGGGGAGCCTGGGGCACTTAACACAGGGGGGCCCTGGTGAAGGGGGAAGGTGTATATTAGATTGTACATACCTACCACGTGACCCATTCTGGGAGGGATAAAATGCTCTCTACCTGGACTTCCCTCTTAATATATGACTGGCATCAGATGTGTTGAACTATTTCATTGATAAAAAATGTTTACAATCATAAATTAAGAGGGAAGTCCAGGTAGAGAGTATTTTGTCCCTCCTGGTATGGGTTATGTTGGGAGGTATGAATTGTATATATTAAATATAAACCAATGGTGTATAGTAGATTTAAACTAATAGTTTAAAAAGGCCTGGGTACTGTTTATATCTCCACCTAACAGACAGAAAACTATTTTATAAGGTTTTCCTGTTTTGGAACAAAGACAATTTAAGTTTACAATACACATAGAAAAATGAAATCTATAATTTATCTTGTAAAAATGCAATAGCAGCAGCCTCTGTACTACTAACACACTGGGACAGGACTCAGGAGGATGCTCTGTGTGTGTTTCTTTCTAAACGTGAACGCTCTCATTAGATAACAGGTTACACAGGAGCCTGACACCCAGGCGGGAGAAGGATAAGCTGGGATCCCTGGGTCACTTACAGCTCTCTCCCCTCTGCTATTTCTCCTCTGATCAGGAAGCTCTGTCGGTATCTCATGAAACCTGATACTCCTGCGTCTCTGCCTGCAATGTCCTGCTCACATTCTGGCAGCCTGGTTCTGCTGCTGCACAAGAGGGAGAGCTAGTGATCTCAGTGTGCTCGGGCTGTGGGGCCCCTTCACAGAGGGGGGCCTGGGGTACTGTATGCCCTGCATCCCCTCGTTAATCTGGCTATGCATGCAGCATTGCGCTCAATGTGTGACTTTATAGTATACCAACTCGATTGTGACAAAATACAATTTCTAAGTACCCAGTACACTACAAGCGACACTGGATACAGCTGCAGTGAGATACCGACTCCAGAGTTGCTACTAGTGGTGAGAGTCATTACTATCGGTCAGGGTGCAAAGAGCAGCCATGGGCCTGGGGGGGCATGGGTACTTGGCACCTAGAAGCAGAGCAGCATGCTGCACACGGGGCATTGGAAGCTGCACATGGGAGTACTGGCGGCTGAATACAGGGGCAACTGTAAATAGTACCTCCCACCTCTGGGCACCTCTGCTTGTGGTGGAGCCAGGGCAGTAGAGAGCCTAGGTACTTTTTCAGGGGGCTGAGGAGAACACCTGCTGCTGCCAGGTAAGGGGGAAAACCTGGGCCCCCACTGGGCCCCTACATCAGACCTGGGCCTGGGTAATCAGTACCCACCCTCCACCCCCTCTTGGTGTGGTACACTGGTAAGTACGGTTCTCGGTATATGGGTTACTCACTGACCTTTCTTGATTTTCCTGGCGCTTCCGCTGAGTCACCTGGAAGATGGATCCTCCTTCAGGTTCACTAGATAATAATGGGGGAATTAAGACACGGACTAAGGGGGTAATTCAGAGTTGATCGCAGCAGCAAATTTGTTAGCAGTTGGGCAAAACCATGTGCACTGCAGGTGGGGCAGATGTAACATGTGCAGAGAGAGTTAGATTTGGGTGGGGTGTGTTCAAACTGAAATCTAAATTGCAGTGTAAAAATAAAGCAGCCAGTATTTACCATGCACAGAAACAATATAACCCACCCAAATCTATCTCTCTCTGCACATGTTATATCTGCCTCCCCTGCAGTGCACATGGTTTTGCCCAGGGCCGGATTAACAATGGGGCGGATGGAGCTGCAGCTCCAGGCCCCCCATCAAAATAGGCCCGAAGACTCTGCTGTGACTGCTGTAGATAGGAATTTTGTTTTCCTGCTACAGCAGCCTTCTACACGGATGTCCGATGTCCCGCCCCCCAGCCGCGACCTCTCCCCCCCCCCGACCCCCACCGCGAGCCTCCCTTCTCCTGCTCCTGCGGCACTGGCGTGTGGTATGTGCTAATGGCGGCGCAGTGAAAGGCTGCGTCACCAGCCCTGGCCTCACAGCGATGTCAGCGCATGTGATGTTGCACAATCACCGGCCCATCACCACCGCACGCGCTCTGAAGGAATCAGCAGCAGCACAGCAACAGCCACTGAGCAGGCTGTTCCGTGTAGGCGTCCTGAGCCTGGCTGAGTCTCATGAGGTGAGGGGCTGGCTTTTAGTATAACTTAGACAGTGACTCTACTCTATGGTTATGTTTATGTATATAATATATATATATATGTATTATTTAAACACATACAAACACACATACATATACTATATATATATATATATACTATATATATATATATATATATATATATACTATATATATATATATATCTCCCAAGTGGAAGAACACGGCACTCATAGGATTTATTCATAAGCAGCAAGCTGATTCAAAGCCCAATTCCCCATATTCGGCACCTGGGCACCTTCCTTGTTTTGGAATTCTCTTGGTGTGCCAGTCCGTCCATTGCTAGCTATATATATATATATATATATATATATATACACGTGTATATGTCTACACTGTATATAGCTGTGTGTGTGTGGTGTATATACATAAGCACTGTGTGTATGTATATATATATATATATATATATATATACACACACACACGCACACATAATGTACATACTGTATGTTTTTAGTTATATATATATCTATGTGTGTCTAATAGATATATATATATATATATATATATCTATACACCACATATCCACATACACCCCGACTGGCCACCGCCAGCACCAGCACTGCTTGCTACATTGTATAACCATAGCGCTGCGCCTAGCTCCCTTTCTGCCGGTTTCATCGATGCTGATATAAAATAGTCGTCAGCGCTGGGCAGCAGTGTCAGTCTCCCTTTGTGCTCCGCCCTGCTCCTCCCCCTCCTCCTCCACTCATACAGCAGCCCGGTGTCCTTCCAGCATACAGGCTGGCCCGGGAAAGCGCCTCCTCCCAGCAGAGAGACGCACAGGGGATGCCGGGAAGATGACTTTGAACAGGGACAGCTCCCCGGAGCTGACGCCGCCATGGCAGCCCGCAACTCCCAGGAAGAGAAAGCTCCACTGCTGCCAGGTAAGTGCACTGCCTGCCACCAGTACATAGGTACCTGTGTCTCTCCCCCATTTACTCAGGCTAGTCTATGGGTACTTGAGCCTAGCTGCTGCTGCGGCTCATCTCTATCCCTCTACCACCGCTCTCTCCCTCTCCCACCCCTCTCTCTGTCTCCTTCCCACCACACTCTGTCTCTCTACTTGCCACCTTTTTTTATCTCCCTCTCTCCCTCCCTCCCTCCCTCTCTCCCTCTCGTGACGCTACCTGCCATACTGTGTAAAAGGGGACTCTGCCTGCCGTACTGTGTAAAAGGGGACTCTGCCTGCCGTACTGTGTAAAAGGGAGCTCTGCCTGCCGTACTGTGTAAAAGGGAGCTCTGCCTGCCGTACTATGTAGAAGGGAGCTCTGCCTGCCGTACTGTGTAAAAGGGAGCTCTGCCTGCCGTACTGTGTAAAAGGGAGCTCTGCCTGCCGTACTGTGTAAAAGGGAGCTCTGCCTGCCGTACTATGTAGAAGGGAGCTCTGCCTGCAGTACTGTGTAAAAGGGAGCTCTGCCTGCAGTACTGTGTAAAAGGGAGCTCTGCCTGCCGTACTGTGTAGAAGGGAGCTCTGCCTGCCGTACTGTGTAAAAGGGAGCTCTGCCTACCGTACTGTGTAAAAGGGAGCTCTGCCTGCCGTACTGTGTAAAAGGGAGCTCTGCCTACCGTACTGTGTAAAAGGGAGCTCTGCCTACCATACTGTGTAAAAGGGAGCTCTGCCTGCCGTACTGTGTAAAAGGGAGCTCTGCCTGCCGTACTATGTAGAAGGGAGCTCTGCCTGCCGTACTGTGTAAAAGGGAGCTCTGCCTGCCGTACTGTGTAAAAGGGAGCTCTGCCTGCTGTACTGTGTAAAAGGGAGCTCTGCCTGCCGTACTATGTAGAAGGGAGCTCTGCCTGCCGTACTGTGTAAAAGGGAGCTCTGTCTGCCGTACTGTGTAAAAGGGAGCTCTGCCTGCCGTACTGTGTAGAAGGGAGCTCTGCCTGCAGTACTGTGTAAAATGGAGCTCTGCCTGCTGTACTGTGTAAAAGGGGGCTCTGCCTGCAGTACTGTGTAAAATGGAGCTCTGCCTGCTGTACTGTGTAAAAGGGGGCTCTGCCTGCAGTACTGTGTAAAATGGAGCTCTGCCTGCTGTACTGTGTAAAAGGGGGCTCTGCCTGCAGTACTGTGTAAAATGGAGCTCTGCCTGCTGTACTGTGTAAAAGGGGGCTCTGCCTGCAGTACTGTGTAAAATGGAGCTCTGCCTGCCGTACTGTGTAAAAGGGGGCTCTGCCTGCAGTACTGTGTAAAATGGAGCTCTGCCTGCTGTACTGTGTAAAAGGGGGCTCTGCCTGCCAT